>NC_079372.1:22768111-23086236 GCF_021018895.1 Seriola aureovittata
ATCTGAACAACAGATTCAGTTCACTGTGACAGAAAACAGTTTCTGATTGATGGATGAGTTTTCTGGTTTTTGACTAATTGAATATTTGTTTTCAATTCTATTCCAGTCTTCATCTGACCAACTGAATGTGTCTCTAAACTTAATATAAATCAGTGTATTATTTCATATATTACATGGCCACATAACACAGAAAAACTGTGACAGTGTAGTGGAAATACAGCACAAGAGGAAACCATTCTCATGATGATATGGTAAATATGCAAGTTAGCTTAGTTTAGCATAAAGATTGGAAACGGGCAAACAGCTAACCCCGATCTGTGCACACGAAACAGAATCAGCTCGCAGCGTCTCTGAAGCTCAGTAATCAACATGTGAAACATTGTTGGTTTAAATCAGTACAACAACTGCAGTGTGAAAACAACACTTTGTGGTCTTCTGCAGGGTTATGTATGAGACACCCAACAGCCTGGACTTCACTTCCACAGCTTCACATGTACAGTACAGATTGGTTTCATACTGGGCAGCTTAAACAAGCACGAAGAGTTAGGTCACCTTTCAACGTGTTGGGTGATTTCTTTTCTTAAGAATGTGTCCCGACTGTGCAGACGTCAGATCAGATCACAATGCTGATCTGACTGTCTTTGTCTTTCCACTTGCATTAACGTGTGTGATCCAGATCCTGGACTGCAAGTTAATACCAGGTGGGAATGGGGCTCTGCAGGATCGTCAGTTCAGTCTGGAGTAGTGTTGTCGGCCTGAGTCCATAGGGCAGCGTACCAGATAAGACTGTTTCTTACCTTTTGGAGAAGGGCACCTCAGAGGAGACTGTAATCTTGCTCTTGCTCCTCTCGATGGAGACCACACCACCACCCAGGTTACCGGCTTTCCCGTTCACCTTAATGCGCTCCTGAAGAAACTGCTCCTGGAAACAGCATGTTTGTGGAAATGTCACACTACTTTTTTTTTTTTTACTGTGATGGGACGTAAGCACAAGTATCTGTTGATTTGGACATTTTTGTGACATTAACTTCTGTCTGTGTTGAATTTGTGTCAAATAGACTCAAACACATCTGATTGGTGGTGGACTTACAAAGTTAGCAGCGTCCATGATGCCATCTTCAACGGGATGGGTGCAGTCCAGGGTGAACTTCAGGACCTGCTTCTTCTTCTTACCACCTTTACCGGTGTTCTGCTTCTTCTGCTAACACAACACAAAACCAAAGGCTCATCTAAAACAGGACTGTACTCTTCACAAAGTTCACACCATCCATTTAAATACACATTTAGGTCGGACTGCCTGTTGAAAAATACACTGAATATCTGTCGTTTTATTCAGCAGTGTTTTAAACAGGAGCTGGTTTGTGACAATGAGTAAAAGATGATGAAAACATGTTGAGGTTGGCGCTGACTTTGCTCATTAGCAAAGGAAACATCAGATCCATTTATTACATCCCAGAGATTTAAACGGCAACAGCTACAGACTAACAAACAGGGAAAATAACTGGGCTATCTAATTAAATGATTATCGCTTCTACATCTATATCATTGGTGCACCGCTTTACACAAACCGCTATCGTGCAGCCATCCAGGCTGGCTGCGTTAACAACGTGGTGAGCTTCAGTCCGGAACGACGCTACTTAGCTGACGAAGGCGGAGAGGCAGCTACAGGCCACAGAAAAATCCTGCAACCTAAGAGCTGATTAAAACACTTCAAAGCCGAACCCGAGCCCTGCTCTGTCAACACGACTGTCATAAGAGAACTGTCTTTTCATCCCGCCCGTTTTCTCTGGGTTTCACACAGGAAAAATGGTCATTTTGGTGGATTTATTAGCACGCGATTTTACTTACAATAGGCGCCATGGCGGAGAAGCTAACAGAAAGGAAGAACCGGTCGTACGCATGCGCTACATGAACGAGTCGAACGCCGAACAATCGATCGAATGCATCTGAGATTGATTAACAAGATATTTGGCAAATAGTAAAATAGTTTATAGTTTCGAAAACTATGGAAACCAAACCACATTGGTTTTGTCAGGGAGAGTTGTAGGTTCAAGCCCGGTGTGGGGCCTTTCTGCTTGGAGTTTGCATGTTCTCCCTGTGAATACATTGGTTCTCTCAGGGAACTCTGGCATCTTCCCACAGTCCAAAAACATGCACATTAGGTCTGTTGGCGACTCTAATGCCTTACTATAATATTACATTCTTTGATTCCTTACAATGACATTTTTATACCTTACTATACTATGACCTTTTTATGCTTTACTATGCAATGACATTTTTTTTTGCCTTACTATACAATCACATTTTAATGCCTTATTTTTTTTACATTTTTATGCTTTACTATGCTATGACATTTTTTTTGCTATTTTTATTCCTTACTATACTATTACATTTTTTTTGCCTTACTATACTATGTTTTTATGCTTTACTATGCAATGACATTTTTTTTTGCTATTTTTATTCCTTACTATATTATGACATTTTTTTTTGCCTTATTATACTATGATGTTTTTATGCCTTTCTATACAATGACATTTTTGTGATGTTTTCAGTTAGTGGACAGTAGTGTGTTTGAGTAACGCTGCAGATGCAAGCGTGTCGCCAGGAGCGTGACCTTCAATGTATCAAACCCCTGCAACAGGAGGAGATCCTTGAGCAGGGATCATAGCACCAGGAACATGAACATGAAACATGTTCTGCATGATGAGAGTAATAAAGACAGAGCCTTAATAATAATTGCCTTGATTTTATTTCACACAAGTGGTGTTGAGAAAATCTGCTTTGTAATCAGCCAACAGTTGTCAGTCAGAGTGACAAACTGTCTAATACAGGCCTACGATAAATGGTACTCATACAGTAAAAGTGCAATATATCCAAAACTCAACTCAAGTGCCATGCTGCAACAGTCAACTCATTATCTCAACACCTTGCATACAGTTGTTTCATTATCTAACCCTATACAGTGCACTTCACAGATATGCTACAAGTGAATCACTTTTAACACTCTTCACCCCAAAACCAGGTACATACACACATGCATTCTCTGACTGCATTAAAGAAAATCCAGTATTTAGTAAATTGTGCCACTGGTCAAAATGAAAACTAAATTAATGAATTGGTGGAATATTTCTTGTGTCTTCCAAGCTAGCCCTGAGTGTTGGGATTAGTAGCAATTAGCAGGCTCTATACCTCAGCACAGTGTGAAGTGACAGTAGTTAGTTATCATGCTACAACTGCAGCATACAGAACTTTAAGTGGCATCTTCATGGACACAAAGCTAAAATGATCAAACACCATTTTGAGTGAAGGTAACAAGCTAAAACTTTGGCATACAGTAGTAGGTACAGTGCTTGTGTTTAGATGATGAGGTGCTTTTACACATCACACTGCAGTTATGGGCAGTAACTTGAAATGAGCGTGATATCCTGAAGAGGATGAGCGCTAATTTATTGTCAACAACTGCCACGTGCAGAGCCAAACCAACAATAAATGTCTCCCATTAACATATATTGCGTGTATATTGAAGATATATAGAGCTCCTTTGTTGTTTAAAAACTATTAAAACACCTCAGTGAATCGCTGTAGCACTGGGTCACATGTTCCTTCATCACCATGAACACACACTGTACTCTATTCAATACAACACACGTTATCTGGCTAGTTTGTGCACACAAACTAATTTGTTTTAAAAAATTAGCGAATCCTGCGTGTGTTAATAATTTGTGCTGTTGAATCAATAGCATGCACAAAGTAACAACACACAGCATTAAACATTATTATGGATATCTTAGGATACTAGTGCAGTGCCAGTTCAAAATATCTCTGTTGGTAGCCTGATGAGAATAATGGTTTCTATTTACAAATTCAAAGAAACATTCTGTAACATCACCGGTGACATCTCAGCTTGTGTGACATCATTATTTGAAATTGAAATACACAGATTCCTCCATTTGTAGTTATTTAGTTAGTGCAGTGCCTGCTGGAAGGGGCTGATGGCTTGGTTTGTCGTGACATTAATGATATCACAATTTATGCGAGGATGTCAAACTGTGACATCAGGCACAATTATGATGTCATACAACCCTCTGTCAGTTGGATGGTTGAGTAGGGTTTATATATGGGTTGTTTCATGTCTGTATTTTAAATTTTCTCAAGAACCCCTCATTCAAACAACTTCAGAGTCAACACTGCACTTCCCCAAGTCCTCAGCAACACACCCACCAAGTCTGAAGTCGAAAAGATGAGCAGGTGTCAAGAAAATTGAAATAAATGCAGACAGAAAGACAGACAAGAGATTCCTCCATTTATAGTTATATATTTGAGAGTTACCAGAGATAGTGCTTTGTTGTGTACCAGGCGAATCCTGCATTAAATCCAAGTGTGGACAGAAAGCAAAGAAATGAGCATGTTTGTTACATGACATGCAACAAAGGTTTCCAGCAGGAATCAAAGCTGGGACGTGGTCAGTGACTCCGACCACCAGGACTCCCAACTCTGTTACCTTGGAAATCACTTCAACATATATTCAAATGTTTTGCTTCG
Source organism: Seriola aureovittata (assembly GCF_021018895.1). Lineage (NCBI taxonomy): Eukaryota > Metazoa > Chordata > Actinopteri > Carangiformes > Carangidae > Seriola > Seriola aureovittata. The sequence goes on from NC_079372.1 coordinate 22,772,654, forward strand.
TTTAATGCATTGTTCAATTAATCTATGTGTAGGAATGATCAATTTTCAGTAGTAGAAATTGTTCAGGATTTATTTTGACAACACAAAAGACTGTGTGCACAAATTAGTTTCTCTTTCCTCCATGGCACCTGCTTGGTTGTGTAACTATCACAGAATATCATCTCACTGCTGTAGAACAGTTATATTTGACTTTGTCCTCATGTGTTAGCTCAGACCTGTGAATATACAGGTCTATTCTGGGAAATAATTATGTTTTTCATCTGTTTGTACATGAGTTGACCAATGGGACAATCTTCCAAAAACATATATTCCTAAACATTCAGAATAAATAGATTGCACCTCTTGAACGTTACCCTGTTAATTTCTTCATCATATCATTACCACCCTCTGACGTGCTCATCCAATCATGGCACCACAGCGCCACAGGTGGTCAAAAACTCCACAGGCAACGTTTCATTTTTGGCTGCAAATGTCGCTGTGACTGAGTGATGAAGTTACAACATTGGTCTGCCGACTCAGTGTTGGCGTTTCCTCATTGGTTGTTGCTCTTTCAAAATGATTTGGCGCCAAACAGCTGTGTTGTCTTTGTTGCTAGATTTCGCTTAAACAACTTTTTCCACAAAAAAACACCTACCGACAAATGGAGCAAATTTTTGGGCAAACCTTAGCTACCTTCACCAGTCGCCAGTACTGTCTCACAAGCGCCTGGGGAGTGGAGAGCAGCACTGTGAGGCCACTCTGACAGATCAAAAAGAGAGAGAGAGCTACAGAGTCTGCTCTTTCAACCCCTTCACTAATACACAACTAAGTCATTTGGTTGGTTTCTAACACAAAGCGAGTTTGACAAGTCAACAAGAGACACAGTGATGAACTGATGCTGACGATGACAGGACACAATACTGTTCAAAATGGTGATTTACCACCAAACAAAACAAAACAAATTAACAAAAGCCTAGTGACTTATATATTTTATAAATCATAAATTTCATATCTATCATGCAACATGCCCCTGTGTTCAGAAACATGTCAGCGTCATGACGAGGAACGGCCACTTCATAAACATCTTTCAAAAACCACTTGACAATGTTTCATTCACACTGATGCTGTGACTGAAGTGTTTTAGCCTGAGTGCACATTAAGGGGTGGAGATCAGGGTTGGACATAAACCAGGCCACTGCTGGCCTTCTACTCAGACACCTGTAACAGATGGCGCTTCATCACTAAACACATTTAACACAGTATCAAAAACCTGATTGAAACATTTTTATCATTCTATTATATAGTTCAATGACTTTGAGGATAAATTCTCAAATAAAAAATGTAATGTTACCTATTGTTCCTTCTACTGGTGTTTGAAGCCACTTGGTCACCCTGTGTTAAAGAGCTACTAACTCTAGAAGAACCAATACCCTTGGTTTTAGTGGTCCATGGTCTGTTCTGGTAGAGAAGCTTTTCTACCTTGAAAAAGTTGGAATTATTGTGGACACTTAAAGGAATACCCCACTGAATATATTTGGGTTAGTATGTTCAGCTGTTGCTTTAATTGCTGTAAATATAGGGCTGTTTGTCGCCACTGATTTCCAGAATCAACTGAATTCCAGTTCACAAGGTCCTGATTCAGATTCAATATGGGTTCAGTCAACCAGTTTTGCTGGAATATGAATGTAGTGTGGAGCAAATATAATCAGCAGTGCAGAGGGGAGGTCATGGTGTAGAAGCGGTTTGAGAAGTGTCGATGGATATTTTGATTTGATTTAGCTACAGCTACCACCTGTAAAGAAGCAAACTTTCTGTATATACGCCTTTCAAGCGAGCGTAGAGATCTGCATTAACAAGCAAATACAGAAAGAGACCAGAGGGAAAACACGTGTTTGAAAAAGAAAAACACAATTTTTATCCTGCTTAGTTCAGTTTCCTTAAGCTTCATGATGTTGATACACAAATCTGCAGCAATGCAACGGCACCCTACCACACCTGATCAGGCTGAACACCATTTTGACCCAACTCGCGTCATATCAGGATACTGAGACTAAGACCAGCTGTGGAGTATTCCTTTAAGCATTTGTTTGGTTTAAAAATGGTTAATTTAGGGACAGTGAATTTAGACTAAATTAGAGACAGTGCATCACATTTCCTGTGAAAGTCAAACATCTCCAAACATTTGCCATTTAACCTTGAGCAAAGTCATCTCACTGATGGACTACGTGATACCAACGGGCCCAGTGCTCACATCACTCGCCAACACAGCAGGTCATCACTGAAACTCGGCATGGTCAAAGCATGCAAACAGAAACAAAACAGAAACAGATGGGGTGGGTGTTACTGGAATACATGTAGCAGAGTGGAGGTTGTCTGGTCTTTAACTGGATTTTGGAGGTTGGTAGAAAAACAGCAGCCCAGCTGCCCGTCGCCATCCCAGCTGTCACAGTCTCTGTCTGTGAGCTACAGGCTCTCAGCCAGCTGCAGGGTTTCCCTCTGGAGGGCAGCCGTCATGGCTGACGCCACACACCCACCAGGTCTGACCTGCTTTAGTACTGTAAGTCTGTTATGTCCAGCATCCAGCTCCGAGACTAGTTGACACGGATGCCTGAGATGAAGGGCAGCCCGGTGGGAACCTTCTTCTTGTACTCCACATAGTCCTCAGCAAAGAAATGGATGAGAGAGAGCTCCTCCTCCTCAATCCGCTCTCGGAAGAACCGCCAGCTGGCTATCGTGTAGCCCAGTATACACACCGGGTTACACAGCATGACCTGCAACGAGCAGCAAAACAGAACATGTTGGAAACGTCTCTCACAGCCACAGGACAGTCATTTTATCATTTCATCTGTCAGTTATTGAGGCCCAAGCACCAACAGTTGGAACAGTGACAGCAGATTATGGAAAATGACAGTAAACTTTACAAAGTGAACTAAACTCAAATTTGACTGAAAAAAGAAAATAAAGCAGGAAAGCTTGTACTGAATGATGAGGTCGTATTTGAAGGATTCATTAATATCATTATGATGACAGAGGATGAAGTGAGCGTGAGGCTGAGCAGTGCTGCTGTCGCTCACCTGTGTTCCTATGCTCCAGTAGAACCAGCCCACGTAGGAGGGGTGTCTGAAGTAGGAGTAGACCCCATCTGTGACCAGCACGTGGCTCTGGGCCTTCTCATTCTGGACGATATGGTTGAAGTTGGAGCCCGCAGTCAACATGGCCGCCTTACGCAGGCCCTCACCACACAGCACCATGAGCAGACCCATTAAGCTCAACCAGCTCAGCTGCTTCAGTTCTGATAGAGAAGAAACACTGATAAAACACTGGAGGACACAACGTGCAAGATGACAGGATCTGCTCAACATGGGGAGCAGCAGGCTTTCAAGAACCTACTGGCTTTGTTAGCCACTGGGGCATGTTCAGGAACTTCACAAAGACTCGCCATGTGACTTAACCTTTACACTATTAACTCATCTGTATGTCCAATCTGTACAAGCCATGAGCTAAACATTATGCAGTGACAATGAGCCTGATGACGGACCAACCTGGAACTGTCATCTTCTCCACAGTGAACTCCACCCAGGATGAGATAGCAGCCAGGGTGTACTCCACACTGTGGTTGAGCAGGAAGGAGTCCAGAGACAGGCTGCGAGGGTTGATGATGGCCGTCACCAGGTACTCAGAGTAATGGAAGAATGACAGCGAGCACATGTACCTGCAGAGAGGCACCATTACTACACATGTTCAACTGCTACATGCATGCATTACAGAATAAACATCCTGCTGCATAGACATGCTACATATCCTGGTTCACCATGTTATTAATCCGGGAATTATAACAATTGCGATTTTCAGTCAAATTTAATTCATTGTGATTCAATAGTATAAGACAATAGAAAATCTGTCTGGGGGACACTGTGGGGTGGGTACTCGATGAACTATGAAGTTGTGCACAGCAGCTTTGTGACTGACCTGAGTGACCAGTGACATTTCAACATATGTACATACCAGCCAAAATGTGTCCAGGTGGTTTCAGAGAAGCTTATAATTAAGCCACAGCCAAAAGTAACTCCCAGAAAGCAGGCTCTCACAGCAACCTGGAATAAGTCAAAGCCTCAGGTCAACAACAACAACAACAGGTTGGGCAGATTATCAGCAGGTTTCAGTGGGAAACACTGCGGACTCCCAGCAGCTGGCATCCTATTGTGCATGATACGTACATAATATAATATACACCAATTACTCTTGAATGGATCACGCCGAATTAGGACCAGGAGCCTGGTTATTCATGAAACACATAAGGTCATCTTATAGAAGCAAAGTAAACTCGACCCAAACCAACAGAACAGTATACTGGCAGATTTCTGAACTGAGTTCTGTGTCACTTTGTTTCCGCGGCACATAAACAACATGTTAGGGCTGTTTTCTTCTTCTCAAATAAAATGAAACGTAGCAAGAGGTAAGTAGTGAGTAAGGCTTCGCAGCTTTGTCTGGCTTAGGCTTCTATCTTTATCTCATCAGCTCCAGCTGTCTCATTCCTCTTTAGCTAATCAGATTAACTACATAGGTAGCTAATGTTAGCTTGCTATATGATTTAGTTAACCTAGCCAACTGAACAGTGCAACATTCAAATTAAATTAAGTAAGTTATGTCAGAGGAATAGGTTAAATACTTCACTGCTGGACAGCATTAAAACACACGTGAGCTTTACTCAAAACGAGATAAAGTCAGAATGAACACAGGAAGTTGGCTACCTAACGCCAGTGCTTACCTTGTACAGAGGTCCCCTGTATATGATTAGCAAGAGGCCGTTGACAACAGCAATGTGGATGCAAATCGCTATTTTCCCGGATGTTTCCGTTAGATAATCGAATACCCAATCAAGGTGTCCAAACCAGGTTCTGATCAATGGGATTACAACCACGCTGAGCCCTAAAATAAAGCCTTTTACACTTACTCGTCCTTCTAGCACCAACTTACTGCCTGCCATGTTGGAAGTCCTGTGCTGAAGGAACTATCGCGATACCCAAATGGCAACCGCGTGATGTTCATTTCTAGCTGTCACATCTTACCAGTAACAGGGTGAAAGGATGCATTGGGTTTGTATGGACGATTTTGGAATAGCCCACATCTATAAGAGGATATATTATTATTACATACATAAATCCTCTGGATGTATGAAAATATACGTTTATTACATATATGAAATAATTATAATAAAATGTACATGTTAATATCTATGACTTTCTATGTGGTTCAACATACCATAACCATATATGACCATATATGTTCACGATATATATTTAATTTATATATACAAGTTTATTAAAAAAACATACATATAAACATTCTGTGCCCTTATATATGTTTTTCTCATTAATTTCAAATATGTCTATCTTCCCATTCTGGGAAAGTGGTCTCAGACTTTTAGACCTTGCTGTATACAATATTAACATATACTTACTTGGCAGGCCTTGGGATGGGTATATACTTTTGTAAGATATGTCTACAATATAAGCATGCATACATAAATAAACACATTTATATGGGCTGGACATATATATCAATATCTGAAATTGTTCCAATTTGTAATAGGTTTTATGCACACCCACACACATATAAATATAATATATATATATATATATATATATTTTTTTTTTTTTTTTTTTCTTCTTCTTTCTTTTAACGTTTTTATTTTACATGTTCATATTCAAGTAAATTCAATACATCCACATATATTGCTTTTGAGACCGGGCCTTGTGGGTTAATCCATTCCTAAGTGGGTGAAACAGGAATTGATCGAACCTAAACGCATGAAAAATATAGTGTCACCTTGTCTGAAGGCGAGATGTACAAACAGCAGTTTGTCAGGTGACAAGAGTATGACCTTAGACACATTATGGAGGCAAAGCAGCTGCTGGATCTTACAGAAGAAACTTAAGCCAGTAGAGTTTATGAATTTAATTAAATACAAAATATTTAAAAAAAAAATGAATAAAAATGTTTTATTTCTCAATATTACATTTTCACTTGTCATGACACTGATGTGGGACAGACCTGGCGCTGTGCTTTACTTACAGTAACATTATGAATCCCTGACAGCCCCTGTCCTGAAGCACATCAAGTTAAATCTGTGATCTACTCTGCTTCACTGAGTCAGTGGAGAAAAACAAAGGACATGTTGTGGATACTGTTGTAGTGTTGATTATTGTCAGTAGTGACAGATGTCAGTTTCATTGGCTTTGAGTCCAACAGTAATTCTGCTTCATCAATCCAGTCTGCAACCACAACAAATCCATCTTCAAGGTTCAGACACCTACACAGGCAGACTCCCGCCACAGACCTGAGCACAGGCCTCTTCATCAGCAGTAACAGTCATGAGCTGTTCGAAGTGGCTTGATCCGTCTTCACAGGTTCTACTTTCTTTGGCTGCTTGAGAAAAAACTGGAAATCTTGCTTTGTGTCCTGAGAGGAGGTGACGATGAATCTGAAACAAACAAAACATATAAAAGGAAGTTGTAAGGCTTCATATGACAGACCAAAGACTGTTGTGTTATTTCTGAAAACAGAAATATCTGCAATGTTTGTTTTTTTTCCACATGCTGAAAATGTCCCGTAACAGTAGTTATAGTATTTGTATTTCTAAAATTTGATTAGTGGTCACTTCAGACTGACCGGCTCAAACAGCTTTGCAGTGCAGCCAATAATAACTATCAACCACTTACATCTCCTAGCTACACAGCCAGAGGGTACGTTACAGATTAATGCTCTCCATGATTTCTAACGATTTCATTCTCTAAAATCTTCTTCAATACTACAGGGAAAAAATATAAGTCAGACATAAGAAATGAAAAAACACGTGGCTCTGTTATATTATGATCCACTGGGTTGTCCTTCACCTTTGCTTTGCTGGTCTTCACTTACAGGAGCAACATCAACATCAACACCAGCAGCAGCAGCAGCAGAAGACACCGACTGACCTATCAGTGAATCCAACATCTCTTTGTACTGCTTCTTATGCTGAGGGCGAATAAACATGCCAAATCCTGAAGAAAAGAAAAAGATGGAGTGAACAGTGAGAAAAACCACAGAAACAAAAAAGTACAAGAAAGAACATTTGTGCAGTGATCTTAAAGAACTTACTGACTAGAAGGTTGAAGTCCTCATCTCGCTCAGTGAACAAGCTCACCACTGTGGTCACCAGGTTTTCATAGTTGTCTGTTTTCTTGTAGCTGTGAACGGTCTGAAAGAGCTGAGCTGACTTTTCTGCTCCAAGAGCTTTTTTCACGTCACACAGGAAAGCGGCGTGGACCTCGCTTTTTGGAGCAGAACCTGATTCACACGGGAAGAGATTTTACTTCATACTGAATGACCCCTTCATCCAGACAGCAGTCTGTATCTGTAGTCATAATCACAGTCAATGTCCCAGGCGTGATTTCTTTAAGCTTGCTAACAAATGGCTGAGTGAGACTACAGAGGTTGTCGGGGACGTTAAACGACATCACGCCGAACACAGAAACTAATCTCCTCACCGGTCAACCTTGTACAGCCTTGTGTTTCTACTCGTGCTCTTACAAACTGTTACTAGTTTGTAGAAGAGGTAAGAGCTGAATCTAAACTATAAGAATCATTTCAGCGTCTGCAGTAAAGGTAAAATGAAGTGATGTCCTACCAGTCTGAGGTTCTCTCAGTCCCTGCTGGTTTAGATGGTGTCCTCCTTTGTTGAGCTGCTGTGTATTCAGCTGACTGCAGGTAGACGTCCGATTGGAGGAGGTCAGACCTGTAGTGGGCCGTCCTTCTGTAGCTTCGAGAAAACAAAACTCAACAGTTACAGATTCTGTCTTTCTATTGAAAAAATAATCCCATAATTAAAAAAGAGCTTCCACATTCTGCCTGGTCCCGTCAGACACAATCAAAGAAGAGCGCAGTGTTGGGTTAGGATGAGTGTTTCATACCAGTCTGCAGCATCAGCGTTTTCTTCTCGTCCTTTGACAGTGAGTGATCAGGTTTGTATCCGCAGCCCTGCCCGGTCAGCTCCTGGCATCTCTCGTCAAACCTCTTCTTGTGATGTGGACGAACAAACTGGTAGAAGCCTTGAACACAGCGACAAACTCAACATAAACAAACACACACACACACACTGTGTCGTCTCAGGCAAAAACAAGAATACTTTACATATCACTTATTTGGCTCAATTTTATATCTTCATTATTTGTGAGAAACAAAATGGTTTGACGCTCACTGAGCCGACAGAAACAAGGTGTTTTTAAATCACAGTGTAAATGTGTGTGTTTCTTTAGAGCGGAGGACTCACCGCGGAGCAGACTGTGATTGTTAGTGTCCTCAACTAAGACAGCTGTCTCAGTCAGCAGGAGGTCCAGGTTGTCAGTCTTCTTGTAGGTCTGCAGAGCCTGGATGATGCTCTGAAAGTTGACCTGGCTCAGTGACTTCTTCATCTCTGCCAGGAACGTCTTCGCCCTGCTGGCTTTACCCTCCTCAGACACATCGTCCGACACGCTGCTTTTCTTCAGCCACGAGGGAGAAAAATACACAGATACAGAAATCAATCAAAAGATATACAGCAGCCACGAATATGAATTAACCACAGAATATTTGGTGAAAGTAACTTGATCAGCACCATCATGATTTCAACAGGTAACACGCATCTGAACGGTAACAGTAGTTACAGTCCCGTCTTTTAAACTAACAGCCAATGAAACATCCTGAATACAATCATCTTACTTTATGGCTGTGTGTTGGACTTGGGGCTCAAAGTGCCCAGCAGCTCTGTGGCTGAACAGACTGAACCAAACAAACCTGGTGTTGTTCAGAGTGACACGTACCTGCTCTTGGACCAATTTGATTTTACGCTTTCCTCCTCGCAGTTCATCATCCATCCTCTTGTCATACTGGAGAGACAGCGTGGACAAACGGTTTGCCTTCAAAAGAAAATAGACAATTGAACAAATAAAAATGTATTCCTCTTGAGAATAAAAGCACTAATAATTTGACTTTACCAGTGTTTCACGATGTGACATACATCAGATGTACTGACCAAACTACCACAGCACATGTGACAGTAAATGTCCCGTCAGAGAGACAGAGACCTGCTCTGGACTTGTAGGACACACCAAGGTGTCTCACAGAAAACACTCTACCTTCTCCTCTCCCACAACAGCATCACCGTCCTCTCCTCCGTGATGGTCGTCTCGTTCCAGAGCATCCAACAGGTTGGCCGGTCTCCTCTGACTCTCCTGCACCTCGCACTCATACTCGATACAGATCCTGGCCATCCCGCCTGCTCCAGTGTGCTCATCTGACAACACAAACCAGACAACAGGTAAAAAAAAAAACATCAGGATTTTAAGGAGTCGTGGAAAACCTTCCCTTTGTATTCATACTCACTGAGCCGCCTCCTCTTCAGGCTGGGAAGGTGGGCGTCCAACACCTTGGCCTTCTGGGCCGAGGATCTTTGGGAGGTTGAGCAGGAAGTGAAGCTTGAGGACTGAGAGTCTGGTAAAGTCGTCGCCCCACTGCTCTCTGCAGCGGTCTTCTTCTCTACCACAGGTCTCTGGTACAGTCAAACAACCACAAACAGTCAGTACTAGCCGGCAAATTAACCAGCGCCAACACGCCATCAGCTCAGATGTGCTGAGGCTTTGTGCTCATCTTTATTATAACAATAGATCAATATGTACAAACCATGGAGGCTTCTAGCACAAACTGTTTATTTTACATTAACACCTGCAACAAAGCCAAACAATAAATGCACCGTAAACATCATGCAGTTCCTCTTGAGCTTGGCACTGTCAAAAGTATGTCAGTTAATTCAGTTAATACTTTCCCCAGTGCTGTGATATATTTATATATATATATTAGACTTTCAGCACTGGTGTCACAGCAGACGTCACCAACTGACCCACATTACACGGGGACAGTGAGGCCGTTATCAATGCAAGGAATCATAGCATCTTTATGAAGTGTGTGTGAGAGGACCCACCATCTTCTGTGCCACCCTGAAGAACTGAGAGACGTCACGGACCACGTTCCCGAAGCCATCATACTGCCGAACATACGGCCTGACCCACGATGGAAGCTGAGCCTGGGCATTAGCGTTCTTAAACCTGCCGGGAAACACGTCATTTTATTTCAGACGCCTTCGACATTGTTAAACAGATCCATTCTTTCTGAATGATGTTAGGGAGTTTAATTATTAACGGGGCACTTAACAAATTTTACACATGCTCACATAAACACTATCTGAATACAGCTGAATTCACAATAAAGCTGTTTATTTTAGTTGATTTCTGTAACACAGGCTATTTCAGATTAAGATTATCTATATTCATGTGTTTTTTATTCTATTCTGAGAAGGACAAACCATCTGTACAGGATTTGTACAAAAGCTCTAACTCTATTCTAAATTAGATTAGATAATGTAATGAACAGAAGTGTCTGACCAACAGTCCAAAGAGACTGTTCAGCTCTACTTCTCTTAAATCACGTGTATGTTCTACTTAAGGACAAATATATTTCTACAAGCGGCTCTATGCAGTGACTCCATGTCTGACCTTTGATCACACAGGAAGATGGCTCCGTAGTCCTCCTTATGGCGAATGACTCTACCGATGGCCTGGTTCACAGCTCTGAACGCCTGCTGTCTGTACCACTCCTGCCCAGACAGGTACTGTCCACACACACACACACACACACACACATGAAAAGACTGAACCACTAAAACATCATCATGCCCTCTTCAGTAAAACTCAGTGAGCAGGTCTCCTCACCTTCACCCCTGGAGCTTTCCTCCGGCTCATCTCATCCAAGAACTGCATCTTCAGGATGACTCGAGGGTCCATCCTTGGAGGGAAGGGAAGGCCGGTGATGATGACACCCCGACCAAACGTGTCTGCAAAATCCAGCCCCTCGCTGGCCTGACACAGAAACACATTTATAGATAAGCTGTGAGACGGACGAGTTTGTGTAACGTTCAACATTTTCTTACGGTAACATATGAGACATCTGGCAGTGGAAAAATTAGATAAGACAGTGACCTAATTTACCATTTATTTGATGACATTGAATTCTGACTAAAGGGTTAAATTTACAAATTTTTTGTTTAACTCAGAGACTAGCTAAGAGATTATTGTTTGCAGCTGTAGCTGTGTTTCTTTAATATTTTTAGATGAAACCAAAAACAGTTTTACACATTAGCATTCCTCATCATAACCATGATCATGACACCCAACAATGGGAAACTGTTGGATGAAAAATAACACTGTGAAATTTGGCTGTTTCAAGACTTTCCAGTGATGAAGCCAAAAAATAAATGTTCTGCCTGATGGTGACACTGGACCCTATTTATCCACAACACGTCACAGCAATATGCTCCATTCCTCTGTTTCATCAGACTGAGCTGTCGACGTAAACAAAGCACATGGACACACGGTCACCTCACCTTCCCTCGACACACTGCAAAGAAGGTTCCCCCTTTAGATGCTGGATCATTGACTTTGTTGTAATATCCGTCAATAACCTAAAACAAGGAGAAAAGATCAGTTGTTGCTTTCACACTGACAAGTCTTTAGAGAAAATGTCACCAACTCACACCATGTGCAGCTCATGAAACACCACGAGACCTTTAACGGGTCTGTGAACGAGATTTTAGACAACAGCAGCAAACAAAAATAGTGGAGTAATGGCAAAGTCACACCCCCCCAGTGTGTGTTGTTGTCTGAGTTTCTCTGTTCTTTGTTTTGGTGCAGAGTCCAGATTTGTATTCATGTTAGTGCATGTGAGTCTCTCCTGTTAAACCACTGGTGGAGGACCAGTGTTAATAAACACATGGAAACTACCGGCTCAAATTGTGGCCGACGAAGCATCACTTCTGGTCCGAGATGTTGGTGGTCTAACATGACATCTAGTGGCAACGACTATTGCTTACAGAACCTTTAAAGAAACCTGTAAACTGTCAGAAGGGAGGTTTTACAGCCGTGCATACAGATGTTTAATAAAACCACACTCACCTCAGTAAAGGTTCCCTTTCCTTTAGGTTCAACAAACATGGGCTTTATGTTTTCAATACGATCTGCATGTCCATTAGCCTGATGAGAGAACATACACACGACAACAGTGGATTCAGAAATCAGTTGGAGTATCCAAAACAAATACATCTACAAAATTACAATATAATACAGTGAATGTTTCCTTGTCATGATATTTTTCCTTACTCTCCAGAACTCAATGGTTTTTTCCATTAAAGGGAAAGAGGGAAAAAACACCAAGAGACCATGAGGAACCACACGGCTCAGGTTGGCTGAGGAGAGAAGAGATGATCGTGAGATGATCGCAGCAGAAATGATGAATGATGTATGTCACTTATTTACCTACAAACAATAATGGTGCTGGTTTCAGCTAGAAAAACATGTGCTCAGAAACGTGGTAGAATAAAAACATGCTCTTTGACCTCACCAACAGTTTTGCCTAGAGACGCCATGTTCTCAGGAACAAACCTGTCACAGAGGGAGAAATCTTTTCTTTGCATCATCACAACAAGTCGCTGTCAGAGTTCAACTGTTTTAACATCAAACTAACTGCTCCAAAGGCCAAAGGCACATCAGGCCATTATGTAAGACTTTCATAAATTAAAGCTGGAATTTAGAGGGTTTTTCACACCTGAATATTAAACATGGAGCACATGTCATAAAACCATGTGTACCTCTGTCCAACAAATGAGTCGTGTGACACATCAAGACAAAAACACAACACAGATCTTTTCTAAAAAATGATTCAATGTGTGGAAAGTTGTGCGTCCAGAACAGAAAACTAACCTTCTATCAAACGCTGAACTTAAGTGAATTCCATCTGGACCTTGTTCAATGATGCTGACAAAGATCTGGTCCCGCTCAATCACGTGACCGTTCTCCAGACACACGGGGAACTCTCTGCATCGACGGCAAAGACGAGAGCACAGTGTGATCAACATCAAGGTTCACCTGCTGTTCATACAACAACATGAATCATGACTAGGATCTGACTAATGCAGTTTAATTTTCAACAAGACGGACATCACCACACCGAGAGCTTGCACTCATCGATACACTACACTAAACTGTAAATCCACTTTGTTGTAAATTATATGAATAGTCCCTTTATCTCACCAGCTGTTATTGCCTCTAGTGTCTCTGAGTAAAATGAGCTGTGAGGAGCAGCAGGTAAAAGGTAACTTACATCCTCATCTCAGAGGTGAATGAGGACAGAGGAGAGAGTGTCCCACTGGTCAGAATGATGGAGCGGACACCTTGATTCACCAGATCCTGCATGCTGAAGCCAGGAGAGAAGCACCAGTAACTCAGTATGTTTCCTACAAGGTGCCAAGAAACACATAAGACCCATTTAACCAGGTTTACTCAGAGCACAGGAAAGTCAGAGAGACAAAACTAAACTAAAACTCATCTCAATACACCCGTTAGTTGAGCTGTGACTGTGAATACTACGATCCAACACAAAGTATCATCACCTTGTTTCTTTGATGCGGATGAAGCCCACATGTCGGCGCTCGGTTTTTTCCTGTGCTGGCTGGTGTCTCTGTGGATATGAACCTGAGCCAAACAGATGGATATGACCGCTGACGTCACTGTGTAGATACATGACATCACTTCCATATGGGCGTTCATGGCTGATGAACACGCACCTTAAAATGAGCCGTGTTGGACTGCATCCGCTGCTGTCTGTCCGTGTCTGACGGTTCACCACTGAACACCAGCTATAAGACGAGACAAAGACAGGAAGAATTATTGACTCTTTAATGATAGTTTATGTAATGGATCAGTGATGTGTTCATTTGTACCAGTTCTACCAACATTTGTCAGAAGCTATTTACAGCAGCAGATTGAAAGTGATGGAGAACTGCAAATAACCAAATGGAAGTCAAGAAGAGACACTGAAAATTTAAACCGTCATATTTTGTTTTTATTGTTTTGCGTTGCTGCTTTATGTATGTTTGGGCATGTGTATGTGGGCAGGGGTTCGTGGGTGATGCACGTTGTAAGATGCTGCAGCACTTGAAGTAAAAATAAATAAATAAATAAACAAAGTGAGATGATGAGATTAATATCAATCATATGAATCAATCTCATAAAAACAAATCGTTGTGGAGTTTCATGCTGGAGCTATGTCACGTAACATACCTGTATGATGTTAGCCAGCTTCTCCAGTCCACCTGTGTTCAGGAACAGTCCCGCCTCTGATGAGAAACGCGTGTCAGACAACTCATTAGTTAATTGTATAAATTACTACACATGTGACTTTGTGAACTGAAGCATTATAGAGCTACTGGTTTACATACAGTTCCTACTTAAACCCAGCTATGGGGGGGTGGGGGTGGGGGGGGGGTGGACAGCAGAACCAGATCCTAAATCAAGTGCCATGTTGTTTTATAAACAATAACATGAAGAAATCATACTGACGTCCTACTAAGTGTCCACTGATCTGCTCCAGAGCTTCTTGGACAGCCGTCTTGCTGCTGTAGGTCAGGTGAGCTCGCTCCAGCAGCTCAAAGATGAAGCTGAGGTGAACAGAAGACACTTTATGTGTTTATTGTGATGATGATTATGTTTTTCTCTCTCTGCTGTGTTTTATTTAGATTTTTGTTGAGTCTGATCCATTTTTCTTTTGTGTTTTTTCTTCGTCAGACTGAGACTCCTTCAGCTCATGTGACCATCACATGAGAGTCATTACATTCATTGACTTTTAACGCTCTTCACAGCCTCTCTCCATGCTGAACATCTGACCTCTTCACAGCATAGGAACCAGCTTGTAGCCTGATGCTCGGGCAGAGGTCTCTTAGAGACGAGCTGCCTGAGGAAATCAGGTCAGCAGAATCAGTGACCTCTCTTTAATCTCCCCTTAAAATGTACTTTTATAATCAGCCAATAGATGATTGACAGAAGGACGGATGCATGGACAGACATTGCTGTACTTGAAGCTGCGAGTAAAACTGTTGTATTCTCCTTTCTATCTTCCATCACTCTTTCACTTACATTCCAGGTTTTGTGATTCCTTTGTCACCAGGAACCTCATAGGAATCAATGGCAGCTTCCAGATCCAGCAGAATCTCTGTCGGAGGAGACAAAAATACTGATGAAGCAGGTTCATGAGAAGTCATGGAAAGCACTAAAATAAGGCTCATTTATCTTCTTTATACTTTAAAGAATACTTACGTTTGACTTTAGCAATGGTGGCTATGTCTATCTTTAGATCTGAAAGAAAAAATATCACCAGCTGAAATTTAATAACATAGACATTTATAGATAGATTTGTTTAAAACAATGTTTTTGTCAATCAGAAGCCACAATGTCCAGGTCAGTGGTTGAGACCAACAAGCAGTCTGACCAGAGCTGAGGGAATCCACGTTGAAATCTTCAGAGGCTTCATGGCTGGCTTCTTTAGCCTGCTCCACCAGCAGCCGGTCCACGGCACTAATGGCTGAGGCTACATCATAGGGAGTCAGGTCAAACGACGTCGACTCTTCACATGTCTTTTCCTGCAGACAACAGAAACATGATCTAGTCTGAGAAGACCGTGGTCATATCAGTCTTCATGACCCTGGATCACTGAACCCACATGGGCTTCTTCACTCAAACCGATTCTGTCACTCTTTTGTGTACAACTGTTCGGAGCATAACTTTAGACTGTCTGCGAGACTGCGCTGTTATCTCCATGTGTATGATCCGTCACATCAAGACACGTTAAAGACACAGTTTTTAACACAGTCGCCTTTCAGTCAGAGCAGTCCGACAGTTTCACCAGGCCACGGTTAATAACCAACCATTAATTAATCACAGTATAAACAAATGGAGACAAATTAAAAGGAAGAACCGGAATAAATGAGTGGAGAAACAGGATGACTGTCTCCACATGAGACACTGATGGTTTGATGAGGATGAAGATGATGTGAATCATATGCTATGACCTTCACAGTCACCAGATCTCAGTCCAGTTGAACATCTATTTTTTGGAGCGACGTGTTAAGACAGTGCTCTCCACCACCACCATCAAAACACCATGAAAGAATATCTTTAGGCGCGATGGTGTTCATCATCTCCAGTCAAGTTCAGAGACTTGGAGAATCGATGACAAGGAGCAGTGAAGCAGTTTACTAAGACACTTTACACTGGTTTAATATTGGCGCTCAAATACAAACTTAAGTGAAGCGTGACTGAATAAATTATGACATTCACAGAGAGGACAGAGTCTTACCACATTATGAGCTTCATCGAAAATGACCACGGCTCCATTCAGCTCGATGTTGTGCGCCCTGCGGCTCTGTGGAACAAAGAGAGAGAGAAGACAAGAAAACTGATCGCTGATTTCAAAACAAACAGCGTTGTGTCTTTGTAGTTATTCCAGTGTATTCAATATAAATTAAAGATATCTGAGCATGAGATACTACTGGTCAACAGTGTGACTTTGTGGATTAAAGTTGAACTGAAAGATTTGTAATAAATTGTCTTGACCCTCCATTGAAGATCAACTCACAACGCTTCAAAGTGTCTCTTTCCTAAGAGACCAAAACGTGGACTAACTTTAGAGTCAGCTCACCTTCGGATCCAGCAGGTAGTTGTACGGCATAAAGATGATATCTGCTTGCTGCTTCAAGGAACGGGAGAGGTAGTAAGGACAGGCCCTGAAAGAAAAATGTTTCATCAAAGACTTGTCTTATTATCCCTGGAGATAAACTGCAGAAGTCTCCCTGGAAACAAATGTAAAATCTAAATAAAATAAATAACATTCCTGCTATCTAAACACTGACGTTTAAAAAGAATGAATCAGTAATGAAAAAAAGTCTTTAGTTGCAGCCCTACGCTCCACACACACTTATTTACCAAACACTGTGCTGC
The DNA here is from genome assembly GCF_021018895.1 of Seriola aureovittata. Taxonomy (NCBI): domain Eukaryota; kingdom Metazoa; phylum Chordata; class Actinopteri; order Carangiformes; family Carangidae; genus Seriola; species Seriola aureovittata. The sequence continues at coordinate 22,789,531 of NC_079372.1, forward strand.
AGCTGTTTCACCTTCTAATGAGGCAGGACAGACACCTGTTGGTGAAACACATGAATCTCACCTGTGTTTGTTGCCGTATTTGACCAAGTCTTCCACATCAAGGATGGAGTTCACCAAGTCTCTGTCAGTGCTTTTCTCTAAAAGGAGAAAACATAACATTAAGACGTGTGAAAGGGGGTTAGAAGTAGCATTTAACACACAGATGTGAAGCCAGAGCCAGATGTTATAAACACGTTATGTAAATGATACTGATGTTAAACTGCAACATACAGCCTGTTCAACATTTACAAATGGTAGTCAGTCCTTATTGTTGCATTATCACACCTCACTGATAACCACTGTGTGCAGCTCCTCCGCGTGTTAATCCATTACCTTCAACATTATTGTAGAACACACATGACCTGGTGGAGACTTTTCTTCTGCACATATGGACCTGAAACAGTAAATCATTGAAATCTGTGAAGACTGGTTTAGTACCAGCTTTACATCTCCACCGACAGAACCACTTATCTGCTGCAAAACATGCTCACCCAGCAGAATCAGTACATCCATATAAACCCAGCAGTTCATATCTAAAACACATCCTCCTGACCCCAACTACTTCTCAGAGTGTGTCTGCACCTTTAAGACAATTCATCTGACACAGCAACAAAAAACATCTGCTTGGGAATTTACACCATGAACAAACCAGTAGTTTAGTTTGTTTACCTTGACATGGTTGCTCTCCTGACGCATCACTTCCTGGTTGATGCACAGCTGCTCTCTTGACCCCAGCACACACACCTTCGGCCTGAATCACCAGAGACATGAAGGTTACACTCATGCATGGGTTCACCAGAAGTACTGAGAGCTCAGCTCGTGTGTGTTACGCAGGACCCGGGTCCGTGCAGCGTTCACTGAAGTTGTTTGGATGAGCGGTTGTCAAGACCATAACCTCTGCGTTTCTAAATCGAGCCCATTACTCCCATTAGGCTACTGAACATTTTGAACAGGCATTGACTCTTGAATCTAGTACTGAGTAGATAACGTAGTTTACCTGTATGAGGTGTTCTTTAACTCACTGACAACCTGAGCGAGCTGAGAGTGTGTCCTGGATGCATATATGATCTTGGGGACATCAGTGTAATAGGCTGGAACACAATGAGAAGAGACACAATAATATATTTCATGGAGTTACATGAAGCACAATATCGTAGATGTAGTGAGTGGTCAGTTACTGTTTCTATAACTGAACAATCAGTGCTGCCACTGAAACACTCAGTTGTCAGGTGATTTGATATGAACATACTTGGTGTGTCACCATCCGTAGCAGCCGTTCCCCAGGATGACAGGGGTGTGTTCGGGAACATCTGCTCCCCACCCAGCTTCTCTGCTATCTTGCGGGCAGAGATGGTGTCCTTGAAGTTCTCCCTCCAGGCCAAGGTGGCACACAGCAGGCACAGGGTTTTACCTGTGCCTGTGGGACTCTCCAGAACCCCATTCACCTTCTGCAACAAACAGGTAGACATGTAAACTCTCAGGTGTGACAGAGCAAGGAATATGATGTTTACTAAATTCATTATTCTGCTACTTATAGTGGCTGTATAGTTCATCCGAGCAGCTGTTATCAATTCAAAATCCCAGGTCAAACATCTGCTGTGATCTGAAGTGTGTTGTTGTGGAAGATTATTATGATAGTAAAAACAGAGCTTTTCACAGGCACCAAACATCATCTGCCCCTCAGGAGACTGTAAAAGATGATGGTGTCTAATAAAGCTTAAAGTTTCTTTTGTTTTTCCAACTGTACACTGACTGTCCAGCTGAGAGACATGACAATAACTGATAATCATGGCGCCTCATGGCGTTATGTAGTTTATTTCATCAGTACTTACCCTTTGAAGACACTCAATCACTTTGTTCATGTAGTCTTTCTGACAGTCATAAGGAGGAAAAGGAAAGTTCACTGTCACTCCACGCAGACTCAGTGACATTATGTGTCTCCTAGCTTAGATCAGCAGCAACATGAACTGACGTAGTGTTAAAATGACACTAAAATCTAATGCTAACTGCTTTAGCTGCAGTGCACAGTAGTTACTCTCGTCATGTCTCTCAACATGTCTGCACTTGGCGCTTTCGGCTTTAAGTCCGCTGCTCATGCGCACTGTAACGACGCACCTCTGCTGCGTTCAAGTGCCCACGGAATAATGAAAATATCAGCGTTAACACTGCAAAGGCAGGTTTCAGGTGGAGATCGCGATTGGCTTCTCTAACAATGCAGATAAATGATGGTGAAAGTCATGTATAAGATAAAAGTTGTAATATTTATAACACATATGATATTCATACTGTCCCACAAAGGCAGAGAGCAGTAACTGCAGAAACAGTGAATATGAGAAGAAAGTGTTTTTAGGTTTTCACACTAGCTGACAAACAGTAGCAGACAGAAAGGCTGAAATGCCTTAATTTGCCTTAAAACAGCTTAATTAGTCTGGTTACCTTTTAGATAGATTAGTTAACTCAAGGCTGAATTACCAACTGCCCAGTTGACAACTGACTAGATGCTGCCGTTACTACCTTTATACCCCTCATATTTTATTCTGCTGGATTGAGTGTTAATAGTGTACCACAGTAATTATTACAGGGTTTCTTTGTGGTTAATTATAATTCATTGTTTAATTAGTGAATTTTTTGACCAGAATATTTAGGAAGACTGTTTTCAAAAGAAGTTTCAGTTCATCTTCTACTTGGAAAAGTGACATAGCAAAAGCGTATTTGTAAAAAATTATATTATCAGGTTGATTTTTTAAACACCACATTCAGGGTTAGAGTATTGGTGGATAACTTATTTGTCACTGTTTAACGTTCATGAGTTGAAACTCATGAACTTTAAACAATCAGTGGGATCAATAAGAAATTTGAGTGTAGTTATTTGTGGGGCTAACCTCACTTCTTTTCTGTTTCTGATCACAATGTGTCTGTAGCTCTGAGCATCAGCAACTGTCATCAGGATCCAAAAAATGCCAGATTTACCTTTATATAATGATTAGAACACATTTAAATTACTGTTTCAAGAAGTCATTGTCCACACATAACAATTACACAATTAACACGTACATTGTTTATTCTATTATATTTGAATACAATAATCATGAAATACAGTCAGTGGATGTTGGACATCCTACTCCTCTCCAGCTGAGGGCAGAACAATCTTGTTTGGGTCGTAGTAGTTCTCCGCTATGAGAGGAAGACCCTCCCTCTCTCTCTGCTGGATCACAAGCTCCGCCTCCCTTCTGGCCCACTGCCGCATTCTGCAAAACACACACACGGGAGAAGATACAGTCAGAGAAAGAGAGGAGGGAGTGAGAAAACCAGACAAAGAAATATTTTAATACTTAACATTAATAACAAACTCCAGCTTGACTGTAAAACCCCCAAATTATTCTTTCACTGAGACAAAGGCTGTGGTCAAAAAGGTTTCTAACTGAGTGAAATGACCTGGAAGTATCTAAGTAGCATCCATGATGACAGCTGGTCAAATTTTTAAAGAAGACAAGTCCTTTACATTGAACATTTCTAATATTCTATCCTCATTGATATAAAGTGTCTATGATACGCTTCGCCACATGACTAATGTTCTTCATTTCATTTTGGTGAAGAAAAGTAAAAAAACAAGTCTGCTTTGAAAGAAGTAGTCAGGTGATGTAATCAAACCATGACTCAGCAGAAGTGTCACTGTGGCATCAGACAAAACATCCTGACATCACACCTCTCGAGTCATATTCGACAGCAAAACTGAGAGCAGATATGAACAGATGGGAACTCACCCGTGGTCTGGTAAATAGTGGATAAACGTTGCTCCGATAACAAGAGCCACTGAGATGCCAAAGAAGAAGCCGACCTTCATGTTCCAATCATCCACCACAGGATCACTGGAGAAGCCATGGTAGTCTGGATTCTGACAAAACACAAACAGGAACAAATTATATACAAGAGGCATAAGACACAGTACAGACCTTCAGCCGGTTTCACTGATGTATTTACTGATAGTCTTCACTTTTTATTAGTTATGTCACCTTGGATCAAAACAGGACAGGGGGTGGGGTGGTTTCAGACTTGGGCAAAATAAACAACTGAGCTTAAAACAGCAACATTCATATTCGATTTCCTTGATTGAATATAAAAAATAGACATGCTCCCCCACAGCCTGCCTGTTACACTCTGCCTCCTCCTGACCTCCCTTCCAGTCTCTGTTGGAGCCCTTTCACTCCCATACACCCTGTGTTCTTGGAGGTGACACAATTATTTGAACAAAGATCATCCCTGAGTTATGGAAGTAGGACGAGTGATTTCAGGTTAAACACAGCTGCATCGAGGAGATTCAACAGTTAGTCAGTTAGTTTCCTGGAAAAAGGTTTATTACCACAACTAAGGAATGTTCCAATCAGGTTTACTGACAAGTACAAATTACAGAAGGAGACAAGAGCAAAAATATAATAGATGGTGATGAGTCCGTCAATTCAAGTAATGGTTAGTCCCTAAGATGTAGTGAGCTTTGATACTGAACACATATATGGAGTAGGAACAGTTTACATTTACCAAACATGTATGGCCTTGGATGTGTAATTCTTGACATGCTATTGTGCAGAAAGTAACTGTCACGCTGCAGCAACAAGACAGCATCAGCTGATACAGACCCATTACTACGGACTAGAGGCTGTAACTGCTGCCAAATGTACCTGAGCTATATATTGACAAGGAGATTGTAAATTTTATTGTAGCCAGTACTTAGTCAGAGGTGGAAGAAACTATTTACATTTACTCTTGTTAAATGCTAAATGCTAAAATACTAATGGTGATTCCTCCAGCTGTGACTTCTACTTTCACTACTATCATCAGTGAGAATTTCACCACTTTTCTGCTGTGTCTGATAATCCCTGTTGTTGTGACTGCAGATCTCATCAGCTCGGTTTTTGAAAACTTGGAGGGGGCAGTGAGACAGAGACTGAGAGGACTGGTTATATCTTATATTGAGAAATAGCAGAGAAACAGGATTTAGAGCAGATTGTGGAGGACTTCATTGTGCACGAGACACAGAGTGATGTTCAGACCGGCATGTGCAACACTGCCAAGCGCTGTTTTGTCTGTTTGTCGGCTGCTGCAGCCGCCGTCGAGTTCATGTTGTAGAAGGACTAAATAACACAAACACCTCTCTGTAAAATGCAATACAGCTCAGCAGCGCCACACACACACACTACAACCTCCAAAATGATCACACAGTTCAACCAACAACTCTCACCAACAATTAATAATATTAAAATTGCAGAACTGTCTTATTAGACTGCACCTTTAAGTACAGTTTTCCACCCCTGTGTTTAGGGTTCAGTCCTGTCACTGACATCTGCTCCATCTTTTTGTTACATTAATAAAAGCAGGAATCAAGTCCAAACTTGGCTCCGCCTTTCTGGACTCAGCACCTGGACAAGAGAGTTTACACTTAAATCCATCAGTAAATATCTGGTGTCACTCTCTGGTTCTTATGCTGATCAGTGTCACAGAGCGCAGACACATCCACAGTGACTGTTGTGAACCAACCCAAGCTGAACTCGAGTAACCTGAGTGGACTGGTGTGTGTGTGTGTGTGTGTGTGTGTGTGTGTGTGTGTGTGTGTGTATAGCATTAGCAAGCTAACGTTAGCTCTCTGATGCATTTCACAGAGACTCTGTTAATTGTGGTGTAACAGCATATTTTGGTTTTCAGTCAGGTGACCGCTGTCTGCATATGTGACATGAACGTGTGTTCTGTTAGTAAAACGTTCACGTAGAGTAACGTTAACGTATCATGGAGAGGAACTCACCTTGACATACTCGCTGACCTCACCGTGTCCAGCGCTGCCCGCAGCGGGGTGCAGCTCCGTCACGGCGGTCGAACCAGCGGCACCGGTCGGTTTTGACTGGGAGACGAACCGGGCCGGTGGATGGGAGAGTAACCGGGGCAGCGCGGGCCCGAGCCGTGAAAGTCGGGTCAACATTTTCACTGTTTGTGAAGGAGACAGTTGACCCGGAACCGGAAACTGGAATCTTTACCCCTCGTCCTCATTTCCTACAGCTTAAAGAGGGAATTACTGCCACCACGAGGCGATCGACGGTATTGCACCATGAGGATTCAACATCATGAGATCAGTTGCAAACCTGTAATACCATTAACTTGTCTCTTTTGTACCATTCATGTATTCTAAGTTTGCTAAGTAGGTTCTCCCTTAAATCATTTAAATTTGCTGTTTATGTGGTGAAATTGATGCCACATATTATGTATATTAAGTGTATGATGTCTTTATTCAGGTGCTGCTGACGACTACTGCAATCACCAAAGTATTAAAAGTATTTTCACGCTGTGTAAATAAAGAGGATTATTATCGACAAAGTATCATAATCCAAATGTACATATATTTTAGTTCACCTTTCAGGCTTTTGTGGAATTTTTCAGTGAATTAAAAAAAACGACCATCCTTCACCCAATAAATTGCATTGATTATAATTTATTTGTGTCCCATATACAGCCAGTAACACTGTTGTGTATTGTATGATTAAAAAGTTTAACCTTGTGCACATATATAATTTAATGAGATAAACAAATCTTTTTTTTCCTTTTTTTTTTTTTTTTTTTACAAATGCACATATTGCTAGCTCGTAGTCCAGCTCGTCCAGTTACTAAAGTTATTTTTAAATATGCTATTAAATACTGATGTACAAAAGGAGGCCAAGCCAAGTGTAAGAGTAATAACCACAATCATCACAAGGGTCTTCCTAAAGACATGAGATTACTTCAGTTTCTGCTTAAAACAGAAGCGTTTGACAGAATGGGATTTCCCTTCTGGAGGTGGAGCCATTATACTTCCTGTTTGGCCCTCTACATTACAGACTACTGAAAATACACAGTATAGACCACACAAAACTGAGAATAAAGTCGTAAAGGTAAACAATGCTGAGAAAAAGAAGGGAAAAAAAGACAATTTTCATAGAATCACTCCCTGACTTTGTTCTAGTGTCCGTTTATCCCCACATGTTCCCACACTACTGAACTATAGGTCCAAAAATCATCAAGATTTATCTGGGAGAAAATCTGGGGATTTTTGGGCACTACCACAAAATCAGGAGGTGCACCTCTTAGGATTTATTAAAGCATAACTCTGTGTTTGACTGATTTCCCATTGCAATGCAACAGCCATGTACAGTACTTCATCTATATTAATTTAATCCATATCAAAATAAGGCAGAGCCATGTCAAGATTTATATATTGTCACAAACAAGCAAAGAAACACAAAGTAATATTATGGTTCCATGAGCGTAGAGTTGCTGAGTGGTGGTTTTCTTCCGTTACAATTTCAATATCTTTGAATTTTAAATATTTGAAAATATCTTCTCATCTCTTTAAAAATTACATCACAGTTTTAGTTACAGTTGATTCATTTTAAACCAAATGGAAACACATGATCAACCCTTTCAATGAATGATGTCCACTACAATGGAAAGTTAAATTATATCCTGCCTCGCATCTCACTTAAAGATGGAATAAGCGATTCTAGTCCAATACACTTCATGTCAAATTCAGCGAAGACAACACTATTCCTGCCAGTCAACAACGGGAAATCTGTGCTTGTAAACAGGACAAGGGAAGGAAAAAAAAGAATATTGAATAGTTGTGATTTAAGGATTACCATGGAGAGGAGAAGTAGCAGCGTCCTCCTTGTTGCTGCCAGATCGAGTGGAGCTTTGAATGGGATTGTTTGGGACTGCAGATGAGAGGGCAGCGATGATGTCACAGTGAGAGCAGGGAAGGAACCAGTGGCGGCCTATACGCCACAACATAGTCACATTGTCATTGTTCTGCAGCGTTTCACACAGCGACTAGGTCGGTAATTGTTTTGTGCCATTTGTTAATGTTTGAGATAGCTAACTTATTGTTTGCTCTATAACGTGGTATTTCACCATACAACCTGCAGAGTGGCATGAAGACGCCCATGTCTGTTTATTTTTCAGCACGATTACGGAAAAAAGCGCTGGACAGATTTGCACTGAACTTGGTGGAGGGATGAGACATGGACCAGGGAAGAACCAGTTGCATTTTGAGGTAGATCTGGATCATTTACTGTGAATTAATTATTTTTTCTCTTAAATCTGGTGTATGTGTGTGACCTTGCCCTTCTTCTTGCTATGCCAGGCGGTTACTACTGTTAGCGTAGCTCGAACTTAACTTCTATCTCTGTAGTTTGTAAAAATAATCTAATCTTTTTTAGTATAGGGTTGTATCAACATCTGGGGGGCGGAGCTTCTGAGGAAGCACTGAAGAGAGGGGTGTCGCTGTTTTGCTTTTGAGTTCAATTATCAAGTCTTTATCCAGAATTGCTTACTCCACCTTCAATTGAAAAATACATTTTCACATGTCTGCTTTGTTTGGAATAAAATTATTTCCAAAGTCCAAATTCAGATAGAAAATCACTTAGTCTTTGTGTCTCATAATTTAGTGACTTGATATTATTTATTGTAATTTTGAAATTTAGAATATGTAAACATTTTTAATTTAGACTTTATATATCATAATTTTGACTCCGTAGCTCCATTCTTTGATGAAGACATGTTAAAATAACATACATACTAATGTTTCCTCTTGTACTGGCAGAAATGTGTTTCCAGAAAAAGTCAATGAGGCATTAAGATATGGATCAAATATAAATATATAGAGTCAGTGAAATTTGGTGAGATCCTGTTCTACTACTACTATACTATACCTACTACTATACCTTAAATGGTTGAAAATTACTTTTCTACTGTAGTGAACACCATGCATGAAAGCAATCATTGATATGACGCATTCAAATTATTTAATTCAAATATCTCTCAGTCCTAAAACTGGCTTTCAGATCAGTCTGTATGATGAACAAAGTAGACATAAGTGCACAAAAGAAAATATAAATCAAGGCTACTGATTCAAACAAGTGAGGCACTTCTCTGCCAAAAGGTTGCACATAGGCTTATATTTTTGGCCATGGCCATCACATCATATTCCACTCCAATTGTAAAGATATTATACAGCCAGGACTCAGTTATTACTTTTTCTCTACCTTCAGCAACGTCAGAAAGCAAATACAAAGACTGTCATATGTGATACCTGCAATTGTGCATTAAATTAGCCTCATATAGACATATATATTTCAGTGGTTTCATTGAAATCAAAATACAGACCAACAGAGCAAAAAGACAGTCTTTGGGAAACAGCAATAACCAAAGTGCTAAAATGATGCGTCTTTGAATAATGACCCACCAAAGCATTAAATAATGTACAGTACTTCCTTCACTACTGTTGTAGTTTGAATGTATGAGTCCAGCACATACAGTGTGTCAACAGAATGGTATTTGTACATGTAGATCAACACCAAACTGCTCCCTACAGTACTGCATCCACATATCTTCATAGTATAACATAACTACATGACAACATGTCTCTACTCAATGTGATGTCATCAATACAAAAAGGATCCGCTGGTTTGTCCTGTTGTAACTATGGAGACCCTAGCTATGCACCAAAGTTGGACTTGAGACTTTGTGATTGGCTGAGTCACATTCAAAACTGTAAAAACAAACAAGAAAAACAAAAAAATTGTAAAAGAAAAAAAAAAGGAAATTGTTTAACCAATGTTAAACCTCCTTCTGAACATATCACTGATACATTGCACTGACCCAAAGTCTTTGAAATCATCAGTCACACGTCCCCTCCACCTCGCCTACACTGCACTTGGGTAAGAACAGAAGTAAGGTACAGAAGTAGTGAGCCATTTAACCAACATTAAACTTTTAGAAAGTTTTGTTTTGCTGATTGAAGCAATTTATAAGTAATGTACAAGTGCAGTCTGAAAGTGGTGGAATGTACGGGCCACTGCAACATTATTCTGTTTAGACCCAGGTCTCTGGGTGTCTCACTGCGCCAGCAAGTCCAGATGCAACAGCACTTTGGAAGAGTAAAAGGAAAAATCCAACACAACACCGGTTCACAACAGCAATGTGTCTTGAATTTGTGCACTAAAAGGAGGAAGGAGAAAAGTGAAGCAGCAGAGGCATCAGTGAATTTCAGTTGGGCTCCCAAAACACCGGATCCTCCATTTCCCATGATGCAATTCAATAGGATCTCTTTATCATCTGACTTTTCAGCGCCGCGCAGCGCTGACTTAACATGATGCATGCTGGTTAGAGATTTTGTCCGACTTTCGCAGGTGCTGCAGAACGTCACCATGTCACATGACATTAAAACCTTGTTAGAGCAAGGCTGCTGTAGTTTTTTCCTGCTGCACCGACTGGAACAACAGAACTTTGTCCTTATTGGCTGAAGGCTTCACTGACGCACATGATGTGCTCTAAGTTTTTATTCTAAAAACTTCAGATGTTATCTCCTGTGGTGCTCGCTCCAAAAAGGGATGAAATTTATTTGATCTCCTCCTTCTGGTAGCTCGTTTTTTACATATGAGCACCGACACTATAGTTTCCATTTCCAGCCAGAAAGCTGTAAAACAGTTTAGCTCAGGAGTTTGTTATTATAAAGGAAGTAATGCCCTTGCAGGTCCTTTTTTAACATTTTCACAAGTATGAAATAAAACGACATTGATATAAAGAGACAAAGACATAAATAACATTAACTCTCAAAGTAATGATCTAGCAGATATTGCATGTGTGACATTTCCCCCACACACCTTACACCCATCACCCTCCATGTTCTCATTAAACATTACTCAGATTTAATTTCATGTCATGACAAATTGTAAGTTGAATCTGGCAGGAAAATGTTTTAGAACAATGTGTTTGGATGAGTAAATGGTGTATTAAGGTTTTGAAAAATATTCTGACATATTGAGGGTAACACTCACATTTGTAAATAAAGAAAACCACAGACAAGCTGTGCACGCTGTAAGATCAGTGCAACTTCTGTTACACCGTCTTTCAAACTGCACCTCAAGGTTGTTTCTGTTATAAAGTTGTAGTCTCCAAGCCCAAACTGAGATGACCCTGATGACATCACTCTGACATCATTATTTTCTCAAAATGTGTTCAGACAGAAAGTAAAGCAAATTTTTTTGTCTTAAAGTGATTTGCATGAATTTTAATGCTGGATCATTCTGTAGTGTGTTCGCCCCAAACAGCCAAGATGCACATGGCACAAACGTTAGCTGTAAGCTAGCAACAGACGCTCCACCTTAGTGTGAGGGAATGAGCCTCTGACTAACTCTGAACTTTTTCCTCTTGTCTCTGTGTTTATAAAACAGATTTAAAGAACCAGAGTAAGTGAGATCTTTTGCTTCCTACTCGACCTCACCAAACCTTTGGGAAAAGTAACATCTCGTCCAGCAGCTTGTTACATCTGTAAAAGGTACTTCATGATATAATAAAGGTCTACAGTCTGCCCAGGGATAAAAATAATGATACCTACATTTTAAAGGCAATATTTCCAGACTTGCACTGTGCTCTCTGCTCAGCTGTGCTTGTTGAGGCATGCCTGGGCAGGGCCTTGGAAAACTTTCTGACTGTTTTTGGCCAGTTTAAGCCTTTATTATAGAAGAGCTGACAGGAATGTGGGGAAAGAGAAAGGGGAAAAACATGAAACATGGGTCCCTGGCTGGACCTGAGATGGGGACATTATGGTTTATGGTTTGCATCTTAACCTCTAGGCTACCAGGGCACCGCAGAAACACAGGCCTTATCTATATATGTTGATTTATTCCAGGTGGACAGCAGACATCTATGAGACTGTAATATAATGCTGAAGATATACTACTAGCTGCTGGTCAAGCTGATAAAAAATGTTTGTATATTTCCCCAAAGATCTGTATAGAGAACGTTTGTGTCTGAAATACAGAGTAAGGTATTGAATCTTGAGGTCACAAATGAGGCTAGGGTATCGTGAGAAGACCAAATGCTGGAGGGGTTTCAAGCTTCAATTCCTCGTCATACCAGAAATTCATTCCAGCTTATTCTCTGGCTGAGCGTAGTTACACACAGCCGGATGGAAAGACACAGTTTGAATTGGTTAACATTGCAAATTTGTGTCAAACTTCACCAGAGATGTATTCTATGTAAAAGCTCTCGTCCAAAGCTAATCGGCTCATCCCTTTGAAACCAAATGATTTTGGCCTAAACTTTCACTGTAATAAATGCTGGTGTAATCTGGCCTTTAAAGTGTGATCCGGCCGTAGACAAAGCAAACAACGGAGCTCACCAGGAGCTCCAGTTTCTGCATGAATTTTTCACATGTATTTGAACCCTTGTGCATCTTTTACTGAGATTTGTATGCAACTGCACCACATCTAAAATTATAGTTTTGTTCTGTCTGAACACACTTTTAGACAGAACCTCAGCAGCAGTTTTCCACCTTACAAAAATGTATTGTCGATTTTCCCTTTCAGGTTAATGGTGGCGAGCTGGGTCAGGAAGGTTAGGTATGTGGGCTGGCTTTGTCATCAGTTTATCTTATGACTAATTTAGATTTTGGTTCACAAGTTGAGCTGTTTCTGTAAAACTCCTTATGAACAGGAGCCATTTAAACCTTGACTTTCAACAACTGAGTCTGAATTTTCCCTTTTGTTTTTTAACTGATTTGAGTGCTTTAGTTAAGACACTTGTGTGGCTTATTGGACATAACATGAGAATGTAAACAAAGTTAGTAAAGAGGGCAACACAGGCTAAATGCACCAAGTGGCTAAACTTTTGTTGGTTATGGCAAAACTCAGACAGTCCTATTGTCTGACCATCAAACGCCTGAATCACAGGGTTCAACATGTCATGCATCAGCAACCTCAGAGGAAACAACGAGAAAATAATGCTCTTTCATCAGCTTTTCCAAGGACAGACGACTCGTCCGTCAACTGGAAGGGTTGATGAAAAAACAAAACCTTACAATGAATACTGACATAAGGAATATAAATATATATTCAAGCATACACAGAATGAGTAGATTATTAACAGCCCTATTCAATTTGGAAGGCTGACTAAAAAAAGACCGACACCTCCAACGGGCCACAGTCAGTCTTCTGAGGAGTTCAACTGAGGATGGGAAGCGAATGATGCATGATGGAATCAGGAAGTGGGGGAAAGGGCAACTTGAGCTGTTGGGGAGGGAATTGTGGTTGCAAGGTTATAGGTTGAGTTCGGAGATGATGACTGAGGCGATGCTAAAGGGCTGTAAATGCGCTGAGCAGAGATGGTTGGAGAAGGGGAGTGTTGAGCAGCATTAGCTGTTGTTGGGGAGTCCGAGCTCACCTCATCCCCTTCCTCCGAGTCCCACACTTCGCTCTGCAAATAGTCTGCAAATAAGGCCTTGGCTCGCTGCAGCACCCTGCTCAGGTTATGGCGCCGCACAAGGCGATCAAAGTGCATGGCTAGCTCATTGTAATCCAAGCTGTTCTTGATGATGTGGTCACGGTGCTCCAGCAGGATGGACATGCACAGGAACAGCATGAAGGGATTGCCTTTGCCGAACTCTTGAGGAGGCGGCAGAGAACACGGTTTGATGCTGGTGGTCTCAGCTTTCAAAGAACTGGGTGTGTTAGCTGTTGTGCTGGGGGTTTTGTTGCCAGGTGAAGGGAGATTATTGGAGGACGACCTGCTGCCAGACAGCAAGGGGCCTCTTCCAAAGGACAAAATAGGTGAAGAGAGTAGGGATCTATTCTGAGTATGCGAGGGAGACGCAACAGATGTTTTTACAGTGGGAGTTGTGGGTGAGTTGATCCCTGTGCTGCTGAGCACTTGGGCAGAGGAAGTCAAGACTTTCGGAACAGTTCTTGGTAAGGCCTCTCTTCCATTCATTGTGGGTGCGGGTGTGGATTTTGGAGGAGACTCTGGAGAAGCTCCCGGCCAACTGGAGGGTGAAGTCGAAGATGTGGGAGAGACAGAGGAGCCAGTTTTCCACATTGGTAGGCCACTAGGAAAGAGGGGAGGTGATGACATTGGAGAGAAACCATTGTCACAGTTTTTTATGAGAGGTGTCCTCTCTCCTGGGTCCTCCTCACTGTCAACTGTGGACTGCCGCCTCGCGATGCTTGGTACTGACTTTGAAACCACCAAACCCTGTGGCTGCTCAGCATCTTCCATATCAAAACTATCTTCATTCCGGGCAGTATAGTATTTAAAATCTCCAAAACTAGTTTGCCTCTCTAAAGGAGGAACCTTCAGATCTGCCTTTTCCCCGCTCACTTGGTGACTATCATAATCACTGGCCTCACTTCCATTTCCAGCACCAGCATTTTGCCTGTCTTTTTCTTCTATGACAGCATTCCTGCTCACATCTGGTTCTTCTCTTGAAGGCCTCAGCATATGTCGCCTACGCTGCTTCTCTTTTTGTTCCTTATCATCTTCAAGGCAGTTCTCAACTGCCTTGTCTTCGTCTCTGCGGGTCATTGTTTCATCTGTCTCCAGCGGTGGTCCAAGAAGCTCCACTTCGGTTTCAGGAGGATCCGGGGGCAGGGAGCTCCAGGTAACCTCAAGCATCCTCAAAGCATCGTCAAACGCAAATTCTCGCTTGAGCTCCAGAAGCAGCCAGCGGTAACAGAAGAAGAGGTCGTCGGCTCCTCGGGACACCAGGTAGGAGTAGAACTCGGGATCAGAGTACTGCAGGAGCAGCTTTAGATGCTGGAACTTAATGGACATGAGCTGCCCATCTGGCCGGAAATTCCCCTCCAAACGCTTCATAATGCCACAAAAGCAAATGAAGGCATGTGCCTCATTGTCCATTACTGCAAGTATAGGGGAGGCAATATCACTCATGCCTTGACAGTATGATATCTGAAAAACAACACATCCACACAAAGTTACAGAAGTCTACAGTTTAGAAACATTATATATATGTAGATATTCATATGCTTGCATGACTACGGTATTGTAACTACATTGAGACTTTTGTTTATCTTTCTCATTTGCTGCTTTTGTCCACAACAAGTAACTGAACATTTAGGCTACTAGGACTTTCGAAAGGAAGCGTTGACCATATTTGACATTCTGAGGGCATCTGTATGTAAATGAGCCTGTACGTGCAAAAGCAGATGGATGTAAAACAGGCAAGATGTCTTGGTGTTTATTGTGTTAAGTTGTGTGTGTGCAAGTTTGATTAATGCCAATTTTTTTGTTCCTACAGACAGTTTGACACACTCAGAACTTTCTCTACACATGCTTTGATAAATGAAGCCCTGGGTTTTAGTAATGATGCCAGTGTCTGTTTTGGGTTGGGTTGACAAAATATCTAGAATCACTAGTCTCTTCTCAAACCTTTAATTGCTCCTCCTTCTTTGTGAATAATGTGCAAACCTATTTTATAATTAATATTTATCTTCTGCTGTCCTCTCATTTTTAAGTTTAAGCTAGAGGTTGTCAGTATCAATAAGGGTTGCACAAAAAACGTAAAAAAGTATCTTTACTGTAGGTGATTATAGATCTAAATCGAATATTTGAGTATTTTTTTTAATGTAAATGTGGAGGGCAGGGGGCCCCTCAAGGTAAAATCAAGGCAACAGCACCTGCCTGACCCCAATCCCTACAAAGTTACAAGCCAACTGACTGAACATCTCTACAAACCTGGGGATGTGTGATGGCAAATGTAGTGAGCAGGTCTGTCAGGGCAGTCAAGTGCGGACTGTCTTCTGAGCCTGCGTAATATGGATGAGCCCGGTCCGTCCTCAGGACGTCTTTGAGAACATTTCCACGGATAAATTCAAGGTCCTCGTGAGTGACCCGGGCAGTCCACTCACTCTTCAGCTGGTCGTACTCCCTTGTCTTCTTCTTCATGTAGTCCATTCTTTCCTGTCCACTCAGTCCATCAGGGTAGACGTTCAAGAGGTATCGCCAAACAACCTAACAACAGAAAACAATTCAGAAGGTCATTCTTGATCGATTTCATGTCACAAAATACTAATTATATAATTCAATATATGAATGCGTGATTTTAATTTCACTATAAAATTTCGGTTTGCATTTTTTGTGTGTGTGTTTAAGGCAGAAAAAAGGGCCATTTTTGTTCTTTGGAGGATAGAGAAGAAAACCCTGTGAATAATCACAACTGCATATTCATATCAATTTGATATTATCAGTTATCAAGTTGATAATCAATTAAATCTAACTAATACCCAACACTGATTATTTGGAAAAGTGCAATACATGGAATTGGTATGTAATGCCAGTAGAAGTCAGGGGCAGCACCTTGCGCAGTGAAGGCTCCACACCACCATGGTAGATTCGCAGTCGGAGCTCCTCAGGTCGTGTCAACTGGCCCTGTCCATTGAGGTAACTGTGAAACTCAGCATCGCTCAGAGGAGGCTTGAAAGGCTTGATCTCCTCCCCATAAGACCAGCTGAAGGCCTGCTGGACTCTAGACAAGGTCCGCCCCACCTGAACACAAGAGAAACAAGCACATAAGCAAAGATTCTGACTCATTGAGACTAGATGAGAAAGGTTAAAGAAAAGGGAAGGAACCTGGGATAGTAGAGACTGGGTGAAGGGGAGAGCTGCAGATGCCAGAGACTTAGTCCTCTCTGCAAGAAGCTGCTCAGAGCCGATCACGTCTTTAGGGCTTATGATGTCCCAGTCCTCCATTACAGGACCTGCAGTTGAACAAAACGTAGTAGACTTAATCATCAATGTTAGTTCTTCCTCTATTTTATACTCCTACTTAAAGGATTGGTTCACAATTTTTCAAATCAATCGGAAACCAATGGTCACGTGTCCATATGTACTTTGAAACAGGTTTTACTCAATATAGTCATTCCTCCTGTTATTTAAAAGATCTTGCATCTTAAGGAAATGCAAGTTGAAACCTTTGGAACCGCCCTCACAGTCCTGAGGGGTTTGCGTATCTCTATAACTATTGGGCAGCTAAGCTAACATTCAGATACAACACTCCTGGACCCACAATCCAAACGTGTCTTGGTGGTATCTAAAATCTCCTTTTCTGTTCCTCATCTTCCTTCATGGAACTAGGTTCTCCTCATCCAACACACTCCTCTCAGTACACTGACAGTTCAGCGGTTCCTTCCGCTCTTAAAACAAGTTATCACTTTCAAAAACACTTTAAGCTCTCAGCAGCAAACATATACATAACCATTAATAACTAAATACAACATATCCCAAATCAATTTCTCTTGATGTTGCATATTACAACCTTATATCCCAATTTTCCTGTTTAACTACTGTCTGAATTATGTGTTATGTGTGGCCTTTAAATGTACACCATTTGAGTAAAATCTGAATTCACTCATATATACAGTGTTTTACAGTTTAGGTTAGTGCATGGTGTACATGATTAAAATTGTCTGCAGATTTCTCTGATATATTGAGACCTCCAAAGTTTTGTATTTTTTCCTTTTAAACATTTAGGTTTTTGTTAGTTGGTTTATAGATACATTGGTATTCTCACTGTCTTCTGAAGGTTTTATGTCCATCTTGAGCTGCAGATATGGTTTGGCTGCACTGACAAATGCAAGATCCAAATCCCAGTCAGACAGCAGAGACGTATACGTTTCAGCACCACTCCGATCTCGAGACAGGTAACTGATCCCAAAATTCCGCTTCCTAGTTTGAAAGACAAACAAAAGGAAATGCTGACACACATACTGTGACTCTCGTTGGGACAAACTCTGATAATATTTGTGTCTATACGGCACTTTAGCCAGGGTGATCGCTCTTACCCATTCAAATCAAAGGCTCTGATAAGTATGTGCTGCAGGACCTCCAGTGACGTTATCTGAGGATCAACAGCAAAGGAGCGAAACTCCACAGGAAGCACCCCGTCACATTTCTGAAAAGGATCACATCGCAATCTCTAAAACATCATCACTGGAAAATAAAATTATGGTACAACATGGTATAATACCATAAAGTATAAAATAATGATGGCTCGATAATAAACAGCAGAACATAGTCTATGCACTGTTAATCTACTATTTTGGTGGCATGCAAGAATTGATGTACTGCACTGTTTTGTACCAAACAGAGGGAATGTGCACGGACTCAAACGGTGACATTTTTATGTCTTTAAATATCACAAAAAGTCAGAAAACATGTCTTTGCTAAGAAACGTTGTTTTAAGAGAAGTCATCAGAGCTGTCACCTCATGGCACACAATTTTTTGTTTTTCTTGGAGTGATTACTGTTTACTATTGTGGGACAACAGAATCTATCAACAGCTCAGTCAAACATTGCGCCATTTTAGTCTGCATACATAATCAATACAAGATTGGATACTGCTGGTAAGACTGGGTTATGTATTTGAAATAATTATTATTTAAGTAAGAATATTAAACTAAAACATAGTAGTATATCGAATATCCGATATCAAGATATGGCAAACATATACAAAACCATATATGAAATCACACAGCAAATGTTCGGTGCAACTAGCTGTGTTCTCCTGCTGAGACTGATTCCCCAGCTCTAATGTGCAGTCTGCAATACACACTTAGAAATCACTGTATGCGGTTTATTATTCAGAAGATCTTCTACTTTGCAACATATAGCGAGACAATTGAATAATAACAATACGAGCGTCTTTTTTATTGACAACAAAATGCCTCCAGGTAACGCTTGACGTCACGGAGTTCTGTCCGTGTATACACGCACGCATCTGCTGAAGAGGCAGGTGACGTCAGCTCCAGTCTGCGAGGGTTCACTGCTTTGGATTGAGAATTAGGATGAATTTTAATAACGTTTTCATAGATGAGTGTCAGTTATAACAGGGTGTGACAGTGGGTCTAAATAACGTGATAGATAGAGGTGATTAACCCCTCAGCTGACACAGACAGAATCCAGCGAAAAATAAAACGCTGGCGATAAACAAAACGATAAATTTTCGCAGGTAGCTTCGCTCCCGTCAAAAACACTGTTCCACAGCCAATGTTACAGGTGTTTCTGTCGACGTGTATCTCCACAAGGTGTGTTTGACAGAACAAACAAACACTGAGCAGACACTTCAATAAACAGGACAACGCGTTTGCTAGCTAACTAGCTGACGTTAGCAGACTATTTGTTGCTCAAACCTTGATCATCCTACCTTGACTTTGACACGAACCACCCCCCTCTCCTCCTCGCCTGCCATCTTAAAGACTCCGTGTCGGAACAGAATGGTTGTTCTGTGTTATGTTTTCGTTCTACGCCGACATGGTGATCGATAACATGAAGGGGGGTAGCAGTGGTCGAGTTCTTCTATTTCGTGATCTTCTTCTGCTTTGATTTCACAGAGGGTTTACAGCTGCTTTACCGCCATCTACTGGCTCGCTAACAGACCTCAAAGGACAACAGTGTACTGGTACAAAAGTCTAATTTTAACTCATGTCTTTACTGTTGGGGAGTTCAATCTAGAATAATGCATTGTAAACTGATCACATATTTATATATCTATATGTATATATAGTATAGTATACAGTATAATACTTAATAATACTCAATCTGATCTCAAAATTTCAAACTTGTACCTCTATTATAGTTACTTTCCACCAAAATACGCTGCATGTCACAGCTGGTAGTGTGCTGCTGAGCATTTTCCAGGTTTGTAGAATTATTATTTACTTACAAGACAGCCAGGGAGCTATGCAAAGTGTTCTGTTTGCAGGTACAAAGTGTATTTAATTTAAACCTGCAGTGGAAACTATCAGGGCTGCTAATACCTAACATACTGACCTCAAGGTCGGCAACTCAGCCTGCCAAAAGCATGATGCTAGTCCATGACTCCAGTCTGCTTCCCAGCATGTTAGTCTTCAGTCTGCTCTCCAGTCAGTTCAGTTTGGGTTTGTGCCTTCAACCCTCCAGTCCTGAGCTGGCAAGTCCACAGTCTCCTGTCCCCGAGCTGTATCTTCTGTCCAGTTTAGACCTGGAAGATGATGAAAAGTCCCCCGTCTGGGGAACTCACCATGCCATTTTCTCAGGGTTCTGTGGTGTCCCTGGCTCCTGATGCCTCAGGGAGACGCAGGAACCCATCTCCGCAGGGACCCCATCCTCCAGCCAGCCCAAGCCGCAGCACCAGGTTCCCAAGCAGCACAGCGACCCTGAGCCCGTCTCAGCTGCCCAGCAACCCTGGGAATTGATTTGGACTTACTGTAACAAATATTTTGTCAAATGTAAAGTTTGTGAAGTGTATTTTAACATTATACATTTAATCTATCCAACAAACCACTTTCTAAATAAAACAGAGACATGATCTTTCTGAATCCTGTGTATTCTGTAATACTGGCACAGTAACAAATCTAAGCTATGTTTATTTTATGAATGCATTTATGTTAAATAAAAATTTACAGAAAAGAGATGTTACTCTTAATTATGAGATAATGATCTACACAGAAGTTTTTATTTTAAATGTTTTCATTTCAAATGGAAAGTTTTATATCCATAAATGCAAATGGTGTGAATGTAAACCCAATACTCCTTAGTTCATGAAATTAAATTGTTCTTTGAAACACTAAAAGGACTGACAGCCATCTACAACACATTGAAAACCTCTTTTTAATTCAAGTGTGTATGTACCCCTTTTCTTATCCTTGTTCTTCTGTCTGTTACTAACTGTATTTCTGTTCTTTGAGTCCTTCTATGGTCTTTAAATAAAGTAAGTTTGGGTGGAAAAAAGGCTGAACTATCTGCCACCTTTCCGGTCACAAGACTGTCTCTTTTAGTGCATGCTGGGAAATGTATTTCTTGCCGGCTCATTTTCCAGTTGTTCGCAACCACGGTTGGTCGAGAGGAAACTCTGCTTCCCAGACACACCGTCGTTATCGTCCCTTATTACTTCATTTCCACACAGAACAAGATACACAGATGTCAGGTTTGTTACGTTGGTAGCAGACACCCACGCTCAGATTCAGTGTCGTTAGTGGATGCAACAGACTCTTTTATGATATCAGACGCTGGTTTGTAGCAAGACGTTTCAAATGCAACGGAGAGTTACAATGGCTCTTGTCAGGGAAGTGAGGAGTGACAGGCTTGCTAATTAACTAGTAGCTAGTTCCTGGCTAACAGAAGATGGAAGCTAGCTCGCTGCCTTCATCTCGGGGAAACCCTCACTAATATTAGCTAACTCGGTGTTATTCAATAACCCCGCTAGCATCAGATGTTCTGCTAAACTCGCGCCCGTTAGCTAGTCTGTCTTAAGAGAAACTTCAGCGATGGAGGAAGTTGACAAAATTTTAATTCACGCCCTCAAACAAGTCGGAACGTAAGTATCAACAGCATTTTGTGAATTAATTTTTAGTTGTGCACAATGCCAACCCAACCACCAGTTACTGAAATGACATGTTAGCTTACTAATGTTAAGTTTTGCGGTTAGCAACGTCACTGTCAAAAACTGTTGATGTAATGAATTACAGCGTCAACAGCAGCTACGAGTCCATCACGGGGTCAGAGACACATGCGGGTTGTGTGAGGCAAAGGTCGTGAGCTTGCATTGAATACAGTGTAACTGACAGTACCTTTAAAGTGGTAGTCTCTTTTTAAGTCACTATATATCGCCAAATGAGATAACACAGTGACTATGACCCACTGAAGAAATTATACAGAAGTTATTGCATTTTACAGTTTTATGAATTACATGTCTGGTAAAATCACAAGGAACATTCACTAACTTTGTGTTAGTGACTGGTGCTCCACCTCTCTCTCTCTCTCTCTCTCTCTCTCTCTCTCTCTCTCTCTCTCTCTCTCTCTCTCTCTCTCTCTCACACACACACACACAAACACATACATACATACATACACACACACACACACACACACACACACAAATGAACAGCACTTTTATGATTTTTGAATCCTAAATACAATTGCAGAAGTAAAAAGTTAATGTTAGGCTATAAACATCACTATCTCCAAAAGAGGTAACACCCTATAACCAACTGATGAATTTATGTTGCATTTTACAGTTTTATGACCCAAGTGTGGTTCAAATTCAAACCTGCAATTACCATGTATGACCATAGGTGTCGCCTTCTCAGAAATGAAACTCTTGAAGATTGCTACTTTAATATTTGATTTGTGACCCACAGGGAGGTGAGCGAGGAGATTGACAGTGTCAGACAGTTCAGCAGTGAGCTGATAGTGGAGGCGGTGGTCAGATGTATCCGGGTGATCGACCCAGGCCTGGGCAGTACGCTGCCCACGTCCCTCCCTCCAGGCATGTCTGCTCGCTTCAGAGTGGGCATGAGCCTGGCTCAGGCATGTCAGGTAACACACCTCTAACTTGCCTAAGGGAAACCTTAACCACAATTATTAGAGAGGACATACTTTTGAAACCTTGTTTGTTTGTTTTGGGGGATACTTAAAAGCTTACAGTCCTGTCCAAAAATATCTTATCGTGTCTATGAATAGCGATAAAAACAGCTGATGAATGTACAATAGTGTATGTATAAATGTATAATTTGAGGAAACTCCCTGACAAATGTTATAGAGACTTGTGCCTACCGATGTTCACCAGGAAGTAACCGGAGACAGCTAATATACATTTTACCTATAGTGCACTTTTCAAGACACTGAACGATGCTTAATTAGAAGTTCAGATAGTTGTGGGCAAAATTCAGATGTGCCTGTATGAGTCCTGGCTCAGTTGAAGCACTGCCTGTCGTTCCCAGTAGTATTCCTAATATGTCATGTGGGTTTTCAGGATATTGGTTATAAAGGAGAGATCGGCTACCAGACTTTTCTGTACAGCAACGAGCCAGAGATCCGCTCCCTGCTCATGTGCCTGGTGGAGAAGCTGCCCAGAGAGAGTGCTGAGACCTCAGACCAGCCAACAGGTACAGAGAGCACCAGCCTGTCATCCACACAGTTCCATATCACCTCTCCTCCGAGAGAAAGAAAAACCGTACATGTATCGCTTTGTTGTTACATTAACTGGGTCAAATCAACAGAGGCCTCCCTACTGACCATCTTGGATTTGGTCCATACCTAATGTAAATAATGTCATTTTGTGCCCAACAACTAGTGCACAAAATTTCCAGCTTGAGTATCTTCTTTAGTTTCTGAGATGTGGAGGCTTTTCAAAACGGGTCATGGCCCTAATAAAGGAGTGTGGCTAAAAAAAGTTCCATGAGTCATTACTTTCCAACTATTCATGCTACATACACATTTTCAGGGATTGTTCTAAACTATTAGATGTCTTAATGTTGTGCAATGGTCGGGCGAAAGTGCAGATTTGCCAAGTTATGGCTTGCTGAAAACTGTATTTAAAATGTTTTGCGCTTTAGAGCTGACTGTATCTTCAACCTGAACGACATTAGATCTTTTAGATTTTGATATATATTAATCATGTTATAGGACTTTCTAGTTGCATGTCTGAGGGAAATAAAAAATTATGACTTATGTGGCATTAAAAATAAAAATAATAATTTCACATCTATATTTCAAGAGCATGTTGCCCATATATGACAAAGTCTACCCCAAAAACAATGATACTACTGGAAAGAGCCCATTTTAATGAGTCAATGCTCTAGATATGAAGTTGGCAGCTTGATGTATAGGGGTGGACGATCAATCTTTTTGGATTGAATCACAATCCATGATCTGAATCACGAGTCTCCCTACAGATTTAGTTGAACACATGTGATCACATGATTAGTTGTGCATATGGTTGTCTGAGCACAAAGCCTGTCACTTCAACTCAAAGGCGCAAGTCACAAATTTGCGTTCTGTTCCGTTTCTGTATCTGAAAGCCCCGACTGGAGGCAGTGATTTGTACTTTTCCGTCTTTTTGTCATGTCGTAACCTCTAATTTTATCACTAGATTAAATGATAAAAAACATACTATGCACTTATCCATAAGCATTTATTATACTGATAATCACTCCACACAAAATCTTACTAAAATGGTTTGATTTACTGCTCTGTGGAGCAAAGCTACACACGATACCAGTCAATCAGCTTTCAAAGACACAACCGGTCTTGTATTCCCGTCTGTTACCTCAAGTGAATTGGTCATGAAACCTTTTTTTTTAAAAGCCTCCTAAAGATACTGAAGCTGAAGATTTTGCAGACTAGTTGTTGGGTACATTGACATTATTTACATTTAGTATGAAGCAAATCCAAGATGGTCAGTCAGAAAAGTTTTCTAACATCTGTTGATTTGACATGGAAAGTCACAAAGTGGCCACAGTTGCTGACAGGAGATTTAAAACTGGTTTACTAGAGAACTCAGAGGGATTTACCTGGAGCTGAGAGGATGTATCAGCAGTGGGTGAACTTGAATGTGACAGACATTCATTTATATTAAAAGCCCCACACTCCATCCTTAATGTAGTATCCAGAGCTTATGATTTGAACAGTCTGTGATTTAGTCAGTCATATATAAGAAATCTGAATATATCCAAGAACACTGCTGTTGTATGTGGAGAAGTTTAAAAACAAACAATGTATCATCAGAAAAATGCTGTTGTCCACTCTTTTTAACCTCTGCAATTTTTTAAGATGATTTTGGCATTTTGTTATCATGTACCTTTTATTTGAGTCATCCAAAGCTGTCTCTTTGTCCTGCAGGTAAATCAGCGGTCCTCCAGAGAAGCATTGCTGCTGCAATCAAAGCCCAGCTGGCTGTCCCCTGGCTGCCTACAAACTGCAGACTGCCACTGCACGGTGAAACACAAGTAAACTCTTTAAAGTTGCATTTTGGTGTCTGAAAAAAACCTTTGATACATGAGGATATCTCAAGCCCATCAGCAGGATTGGGAGAATGGCCAATTCAGGCATATTTAGATGAATCAGACTGGCTACACAAAGCCAGATCTATTTCCTAACTTGTGTTTATTTTACTGTGTAAATCTGCCCTCAAAATGACCCACGAGTTCTGTTCTGGGAGCACACAGCCATCAGTTTGAGTCAGTTTCTATCTGTGTCAGTGGGGTAGTTTAACTTTCGAACTTAATCATCAGCACAGAGTTGAACAAACTGCATAGCAACTGCAGCTAAGAATTATGGGTATGATAATATTAACAGTAATCTGCCATACCCAACTGATTGAAAAAATGTGATTTCTGTGAAATATAATTGAAATGAAAAATGGCCTTTGTAACCTAAATCTGATATATCACTGAATTATTCAGATCAGATTATATTCAGTGGTGGAATGTTACTAAGTGCATTTAAGCGCATGTGCTTTACTGAAGTATTTCAATGTGATGCATTGTGCTTTTTGCTCCACTGCATTTATTTGACACATAAAGTTACTAGTTAAATGTAACATTAGTACCAAATCAATAATGTATAAAAATGTAATTCAGCATATTGAGTACTTTTACCTTTGGTACTTTTGAGCACATTTTTCTCTTGATACTTATGCATTTAAGTAATGTTTTAAATGCCGGACTATTCGTTATAATAGAGTTCTAGTTGTATTTACACACTGTTGACACTTTTACTTAAGTAAAGCATCTGATAACAAGCAGAGGAAAGTGATGCATCTTAATGCAAGTCAGTTGTCAAACATACTGTATCTAAGGCTTACTGTATTGTACTGTGCATATGCAGCTGTATTATTGTTATTATTATTATTATTATTATTATTATTATTATTATTGTTAAATGTAACTTGCCCAAAGTCAGCTAATTCCTGACAGTTTACATGTTTTTCCTGTTTAGAGTCCAGCAGCACTGCACAACTTCCATGTTCAGCCCCTTAGTTTACCAAACTGCAGTAAAGGTCCAGGAAAGAAGCAGCTGAAAGGTAGGCTTCCTACTGCACATACATTATATACACACTGTATGATTCACCATTCATCATGTTTCACCACAGTGTTGCAGCAACTTGCATAAAAATTGTGAAGCAGTTTGTTGAAATTAATTCATAATTTCAGGGGATGCATGATATGTTGTGAGCCGATAGACCTTTGCTCTTCCTGTTTGCTCAATGAGCTTCACAATACACACAGTGGACAGCAGTGACAGAGCAGAGGATAAAAACCATGGGAATGAATGAGTAAATATGTCAACGCTCATTATCCAGTAGTAGGATGTTATCAAACGGCTTTTGAACAAGCAGAACATAAACTGTCAGAAATGCAACGTGTTCAAACGCTAATTATAGGTAACAGCTGAGCCTAATTAGCTACATGTCAGACAGATAGTTGAATTCTTGTAGACTTTGAGAGACCAGTCAGCCCCTCCTCTCTACCAGCAGGACCTGTCCAGCACTGTGTCTCTTCCCATCAGCAGCAGAAGGTACAGGAATGATGACACAGGGTATGAATTGGAATAAAGTGTGTGTGTATGTGCACTTTCAGAACTGAATGACTACCAGCGAGACATTCTTCCTCCCGTGACCGCCCAGCCTTCCCATCATGCCTCTGTGGTGGCATCCATACTGGAGCAGCACACCGCTGAGCTGAGTGCTGCTCAGGAGTGGGACAACGAGTGGAACAGTCAGGGACTCCTGTCTCGCCTCACTCCACAGGCAAATCATCACACTCTCTACATTCATGTTTATCCGTCTGTTAATTGTTTTTGATCCTCTGGACAATGTATCTAAAATTGTTCCTTCCCAAGTGATTGGCAGCATCTGTCATTGCCATAAGATCAAGCTGCATTTGGGCTGTGAAATAAAACTGTTTTTACTGTAACTGTCTCTTTACCAGCCCTCTCTGTGTGCCTGTCATTCAGGGTGTGCAGAACGTGCCGCTTCCGCTCCCATTAATCATCTGACGATCTTAAAAATGTTTCTGATGTATTAGTTCAAATTAGCTCTAACTATTAATGATCTAATGATGTCATGTATCATAATATATCATACCAAACCACTACTTTTACTTAAATACTTAAACTACATTTTGCTGCTAATACTTTTGTACTTTTACTTCAGTAGGATTTTTCATGCAGGATTTTACTTGTAATGAAGAATTTTTACATTGCTGTATTGGTTTTATTTAACTAAAGGATCAAAATACTTTTCTCACCGATGATCTCTGTGCATTAGTTAGAGGTTAAATTAGGTCTTTGTTGAACAGGAGTACCAGTCACGGAAGCTGACCCGACTGCGGAAACGCATCGAGGAGCAGCTCCGCTCTGCTGCACTGCCCTCTCCTGAAAGTGCCTTTGGTGGTCCTCGCTCAACCTCTGACCTGGGTGAGCTACTGCAGGCCTTTAGAGCCTCCGCCCCCTCTGACCACATCCTGACCAAGGGTACTCACTTCACCCATACACAGAAGTTCACCTTCACACAGGTGAGGACCACTCCACCTGCAGAATGCTAAAATAGCACATGGTCTAAAACAAATGTCTCAGTCTGCAGTGTCAGTCTCTTAACAGCTGTGTGTCCATGTCCGTGTGTGTGTGTGTTCAGGAGTCAGCAGCAGTAACCAACTCCATCCCCTCCAGACTTCAGTCAGAGGGTGATAGCCAGCAGCGTCAGCAGGAGGAACTGGCTTCACTCCAGCAGCAACTCCAGCAGCTTTGCAGTGATGTCAACCAGCTAACAGCAGACATGAAGCACATGAGTGTCACTAATACACAGGTAAAACACAGACACATATATATACACACGCCTCAGCAAATGAATGGTTGTTGTTTCAGATTTGTGATGTGTTCTGGTGCAGGTGCTGGATGAGTTGAAGCAGAGAGAGATGGGGAACTCTGAGAAAGAGGAAAAGATGCAGGTGAAGAAGAAAACAATCGACCTGTTGCCAGACGCAGACAACAACCTGCTGAAGCTTCAGGTATGAGGGCTGAATGAGATCAGTTTGTGCTTGGAGACATGACATCAAACCCAGCTAGGCTCAAATTTGGTTGAAACCTGTGTGATCCTTCCTTCAGGCTCTGGTGGAGGCCAGCGCCAAGCGGGTGGTGAACCTGGCCTCTCAGTGGGAGAAACACCGCGCTCCACTCATCGACGAGCACCGCAGACTCAAAGAAATCTGCAGCAACCGGGATGTAGGTGGTGTCTTACAACAGATATGCCACTCAATTAATTGCAGTAAAAACACATCTAGATTCTGTTTGTTTGTGTCTGTTGTCCTCAGTTGGAGTCGTCCAGAAAGCTGTCTGAGATCAAGTCTCTGCATGACAAAATCCGTGTGTCCACAGAGGAGGCCAGGAAGAAGGAGGAAATGTACAAACAACTGGTAATGGACTGAATTACATCTTTAGCAAAGTACAAGATCTTTATCGTACTCACAAGTTAAATGTCATGTCGACACAGGTTTATTTGAAATACTGTCACTGAGTTGTTAATCGTCTTCTGGCACCTACTATCTACTAAATGTGTGTGTTTGACTGCATCATGCTTGTTCTCTTCCATTGTAGGTGACGGAGTTAGAAAACCTTCCTCAGGATGTGTCTCGATCAGCATATACTCAGAGGATTCTAGAGATCGTCAGCAACATCAAGAAACAGAAGGAGGAAATTACGAAGGTAAAAGCAAATCAGAAGAAGCTGAATTTTTGTACGTTACAAACACATAAAATAAGTGGTTTGTAAGTGCACACAAGTGGACTTCTGTCATGAGTCCTCCACAGCACTGTAATGGTCACATCAGCAATTAAAACAGCATCGTTGTGAAGGGAATCGGCTCTTTCCAGTGACATCACTGCAGTCAGTGTGACTGAGCTTTAAGTTGTGCTGTCTATTAGATGTAACGTCACCAACACTTAGTTGACTTTCCATGGCAGATTCTGTCAGACACCAAGGAGCTGCAGAAAGAGATCAACAGCCTGACAGGAAAGCTGGACCGGACCTTTGCTGTGACTGATGAGCTGATCTTCAAGGTAGCGCTTTTCATTTTATTATTAATGTGCTATTGTTACATTCTGGTTTAATTGTTTGTCTACACAAGAACATCTTCCAAGAGCCTGACTTCTCAAAACCAGAGCTCAAACAACAGGTGTGTGTTGTTGTATAACCAACCCCAATCTAAAGCAAACTAAAATTCTCACCATTAGTTCTGCAGCTGCTAACGTGAAATACAGGGTAAAGAGAGCTGTAAAAACTGACCCTTTTGTGAGATAACATAAAAAGAACAAGTGCAACATGAAGGATATTTAGGACATAATGGACATTATGAGTCTGTAATATGTGTGTGTGTGTTTGGATGGGGAGAGTGAAGAAGAAAGTATAGTGATAATAAATGATGTAAACTCAATGTAATTGTAGAAAGAATGTAATAATAGAGCAATACAACGATAATAAAAATTACATAATACCTTTTATCATTTATATAATAAAAATATGATAAGAATATAAAGTAGTATAAAATAATATGATAACAGTGTAGTGATACTATGACAACCATTATATAAAGTGTGATACAATATAATATGTATTATTTATATTATTTTATTTTATGCAATATAGTAATTTAAATACATAATTACAGTGATGTAGTATATAGTATTATATTATATAATAATGATGATGATGATGATTATAATATAATAATGTGATGTTAAATAGTGATGAGTAGCGAGCCAGGCCAAAGAACATATTGACAAACTCCTGCTGTGTGTTTGAGGTTTAGATCACTACCAGTGAACCAGTGTATGTTCTCTTTAATCCTTTGGATTCTCAAACTGGTTGTTGTGGCGTCCAAAAGTCTGACGCCACTGTCTCACAATGTGATATACATACTGTATACATACTGTATATGTATGTGTTTCATGTATTAATTTGTTTATTTTTGTCATGTGTAGGACGCCAAAAAAGATGAATCTGTTCGCAAATCCTACAAGTACCTGGCTGCTCTTCATGAAGTACGTCATCACGTTTGCCCAGATTCCTTATAGTTCATCTCACCTGTCGTTCCTCAGAGAACGTGTCAAATGTCATGTTTCCGTCTTGATTCTTCTACAGAACTGTAATCAGTTGATCCAAACCATCGAGGACACGGGCACCATTTTGAGAGAGATTCGAGATCTAGAGGAGCAGGTAGGATTTCTTCAGTTAGGATGGTTCCATCATCACTTTATTCACTTTGACAACATTTATTTGCTGTGTTACTCTGAGTGAGATGAGATCAGCATCAATTTCGTCTGTGTTCAGCACAGAAAGCTGCAGGAAGTGGTTTTCCCAGTTTAGCATAAAGACTGGAGGCGTTGTTTACATATATGATGTGTATTTAACAAATGTAGACATAAAACAAGACATTACATAAAGGTTGCAGTAGTGTAAAAGTCATTTTTTACCAGGTGTGAGCCTTTAACGTACATCTCTTCTGCTGCATGTGGAGACAGTGACATTTTATTTTATTTTATTTATGATATTTATTTATAATGAAAACATCCCAGTATCCTGCAAACTGTATGTAGAGAGATAGTTCTGGCAGCAGCAGCAGCAGCAGCAAGGCAGCCGGTGTGAACACACACGTGCTTCTCCGCAGCAGTTCAGCGATGTCAGCTGCCACGCTCACGCAAACATGGGCAGTGTGTTCCCGGCGTTAAGCTCATTGCTGCTGAGCCACTCTCCCGTCACTGAGAGAAATCCTGCTCCATCTCTAGTGTTACATGGTTTGGATTTTGTTTGTTTGTTATTTGACACAGGTGGATCAGGATGTGCTGCACGGTGTATTTTTTAGCAGTTTCCCCCCCCCCTTTGTGATAAGCTTTACCAAACAGTGTCTCTATACTGAACACACAGAAATGTAATGGTTAAGAACAGCCAGTGTGTGTGTATCTTAAAATCTAGTATTGTTTTTAGAATGAGTTTTACAGGACAGTTTACTACATTTTTCCCTGGCATCTTAAACAGATTGAGACTGAGAACGGAAACAAAACTGTGGCCAACCTGGAGAGGATTCTGGACGACTACAAGGCGATCCGACAGGAGAACTCTGCACTCGCCGCCAAAGTCCGAGAAGGCTGAAGGTAGTGCTGCTCCGTCCTGCTCTGCCTGCTGAGGCTGAAGTTGTAGTAAAAACATGGAGCCGTAGATGGATCTGATGGGACTGAAACAGCACTCCAGGTTTTACAGTGAAGAGACTGCTGTTCATTAACACCGCCCTCTGCTGCCGTCGGAGCCAAGCTGATTTTTCTACCATGGAAACTAATCTGGATTTTAATGCACAACATGGATGGATGGATGGATGAATGGATGGATGAATGGATGAATGGATGGATGGAGAAGACAATTAGTTTTTCATTTCAAACTGATCTCTGATGGTCCAGGCTCTGGTTTGATTATTCTGTACCCAAATGAAATGTAACACTGGGCAGCAGGGGGTGCTGTCAGACCTCTTCTGTTCAAATGTGTAGTCATTCATATTTCTGTATGAAAACGTTTTCATAAGATATCTTGATTAAGATCAAATGTTGGATTTTTTATTACAGGAAGACAGACATTAGCAGTTCCATTGTCATGACTATATTTGAGTATGGTGAGTGAATGGCATTTGAATGTAGTCCATTGATAATGTTGTCCAGCCCCATCAGCAAAGTATTGTTGTATATATGGCACCAGCTTAAATAAAGATGCCTTACAAACTTGAATGGTCATGATAAGTGAACCTGTTGTCATCATCAAACACCCCAACACAGTGTCTTAAATTCAGATAACGGATAAGACTAAAATCAAAGTGTTTATTACGATTACACATTATTTTAAGATGCTTGTAATGGACATAAATGTGATCAGTTTACTGGTGTATGTTGAGTTTTAAACTAGTGTTTACAAACGTTAAAAACTGGGTTTAATGATAACAAGTTATTATTTAACATTACTGTCTGTATTAAGACCAATCAATCAGTTTGACAGTTCTACTGTAGCAGGTTCTAATCCCACTTTTTAAATTTTATTATTTATTAAGTTATGAAGTTTTATTATCCTAGTTCTCTAACTAACCTTAATTCTACCAATAAAACATGAATTCAGTGAAATCTTACCATTTTCCTTTACTGTGAAATACAGTAATCTTTCATCAGTGTAGGGACCAGAGAAAGATGGTTGTCCACCATAATTATATCATTATGATTAACAATATCAAACAGTTGCTCTCTGACAGAGTCACACTTCCTGCTACATGATAAAATTAAATTCAAAATAACTTTTATGCAGCGGAAACATAATGTTTTTTTTTTTGGTGCATATATGAATCCCAATCCCACGCACCATCATCACCATGCACATTGCTGAAAAAATGTAAAAAAGAATGAAACAGACGGGTTTCATCTTGTGTGATTTTTATTAAACAATATCCACATATGCTGTCCAAATGAATTCACACATGAATAATACCAAATTAATTCACAGTTGTATAAACTTAATGTCAGACTTTGACTGACTGAAGATGTTTTTTCCAGTTTTGCCAAACGCTGCTTTGCAGAATTACAATACATAACACATCTATTGAAGTGAATTATCTGAACGCATTTGTCTGGTTACCTCCTCCTGCGCGACGCTCTGAGGAGCAGAAATAATTGGACGACAATGTTAAACACCATGATGGGATCTTCTTTTAACAGCATTTTTGTCAAGCAGCACCAGCAGCACCAAATATTTTTTCTCCATCAAACTTTGTTGATAATTAAACAGATTTTTTTTTTTTTCAATTTAGACATTTGCCCAATTTCCTTTTAATGTTGCAGTTACACCACATTAGCAATACCACATAAAACAGCTTTTGGTGGTTGAGGGACTTCCATGGTCAACATGTTCATCAGCTCCTCATGTAGAACGGAGGAACACCACCTGTGATGGGTCATGGTGGTATATATCAACCTGGGTGGGTGACAGGACAGAACTGGTCTCCTCTTCACACTCTGGAGGAATGGACTGTCCATATAATTAATGAAAACAGTCCCACCAAAGCCCTGAGCCTTCCAGCAGTAGGTTGAATCATGCTTCCTATCCAGAGGACTGGAGGGTGGGTGGGGGGTGGGGCGCAGCAGTGGGCTGCTGTTGCTGTAGGGCTTATGGGGTGCACTTTAATGGCCGCCGTGACTTCGCTTTTCTCCGCTCATCCAGTCAAGCCCGATGAATGTCAGGCTCATGGTCATGAATATGAAACCCAGTGCTGTGAAACACGCAGCCTGAAAACCCAAAGGAGATGCGTCAGTACAGAATCACTCCTGACTAACTGTTGTTCTGCTGATTTTTCCCTCTCAGTCACAGAGAGACCTGAACTCACCTGGATCTTTGGTCTGGAGTTCATGGGCTCCTGGTCGGTGGGGATGATGCGGATGTAGAAGAGTCCAGGAAGGATGAAGATCAGACTGGGAGCAGTGGTTGCTCCTGGACACACAGAGGAGGCAAAGTAAATCAGTGCACAGTTGATCTCAGAGGAAGCTACTGGCAGGCTTTGATTTTAAGTCTAATGTCTCACCAGTTATGCCAAAAATGTCTCGAATGTTGGGAACAAGGATGACCAGCAGGTTGACCGCAAACAGCAAACACACGGCGATGGCGATGTGACGGAGCCAGTGGAAGGGCTTTCCTGGAAACAGCAGCTGCAGGAGAGCACGACGGATCTGACAGAAACACAGACGTGAGTTAACACACCACCTCAGTCCGTCAAACACATATCAGAAGAGGCGTGTCAGAGAATTGTTTTATATCATATATAGACATAATGCAATGTGTTTCCATTAGAATTCATCTTCATGTACATGGAAGTTATTAATAAATGAGAACAATATTTATTAAACCTTTCTGCACAAATGTTTCATATTAAAAGCCTTACTGTCTGCCCTTCCTGGTAGGCTTTTAATATGAAACAATGCACAGGAATGTGTGTGTGTGTGTGTGTGTGTGTGTGTGTGTGTGTGTGTGTGTGTGTGTGTGTGTGTGTGTGTGTGTGTGTGTGTGTGTGTGTGTGTGTGTGTGTGTGTGTGTGTGCGTGTGCGTGTGTGTGTGCGTGTGTGTGTGTGTGAAGGCCAGACATGTTCTCACAGGAAACAAGACCACAGGTACAGTGAGAGTGACAGCCACCAGGACGGCCAGCCGAACGCACAGGATCAGAGTGTCCAGGAGATCCACCTTACTGTAGGTATGGAGCAGCTCTGCTTCAGTGTTATCTATGCACACACACACACACACACACACACACACACATAGACATTGAATCTGTGACTTGTTGGTGCCATTAAACTGAATTATGTTTTGCAGCTGACTTAAAGAGATGTTGCTCTCACCATAGAAGGTCAGATATCCAAATGTGGCCGTGAAGAAGTACATGATGAACATGCCCAGGATGGAAACATTGCCAATATTCTGCATTCTCCTCTTGGTTGGGCTTTAGGGGAACGAAATGACAGATGTTTTAGCAATACAGTACATGAGGTGACGAGAGGGAGGCATGGCTATTGCTATACTTCATTTCAGGAGACGTTATATTTATAGATACAAAATATTATATTGCTTTAAACCCTAAATGTGGAACTAAGTGCGTTCATTGAAAATAAAAAAACAGTTTTACATAATCTGGATAAACTCTTGGTTCACAGATTACTTATAGTAAATCAGACTTACCCTTTAACTGTGATTGATTTTTATAAGTGGGAATTTAAAAACATGTTTAGATTTTGGGCACATCACAAAATTAGGAGAGTCAACACAGTCAAGGATGTGTTTTCACTTCTTGAATATGTGCTGTGGAGAGTGTAAGAATTCAATAACGCGTGCAGCTTACTTGCTGAGTTCAGTGTAAATGGGAAGCACTTCAGGGTGACATACGAAAGCAAATGCCAGGATGGGGATGGTATACGCCGTCTGCAAATAAAGTCACAGAGGAACTTCACTTGGTTGTTTTCCAGGAAGTATATGAACTCTAAAACACATCCAGCCATGTGCTGTGTGTAATATGATGCGCCCACAAATAGTTTCTGACCATACACGTGAGATCTTTTCAGAGCACATTGCAGTGCTCTGAACAGATCTCATCATAAATCAACAGTTCAAACTCAAATCTCAATGTTTGTGTTTTTGTGCTTGAAATTCAGGGAGTTCATCTCTGACCTCTTGATTGTACGTGAAGTATTTGGCGGTGCATGTGTCCTCTGGGACGGCTGTGTTCACAGAGTAGTTGCCAAACACTTCCAGAGGGCAAGCAATGTTGAATCTCTTGTAGATTACCTGATGTGAAGCAGTATAAGAGTTTGAGGAGGTACAACAAATGTTACCGTTACTTTCTTTGGTTACAAAACAACATACCTTTTGATCCTTTTTGCAACATTCCCAAAACATACATTGTTTGGTTGTGATTTTAACTCTTCCTGTCTCTCTATCGTGGTAATTGATATATTGCACCAAGTGGCCACTGCATACATTCCCCAAAAGGGTCAAACAGTACACTGCAGCAGCTGGTGAGGGTAACTCATCTCTGTCAATCTGGGCAAAACCAGACGGATTACACCTAGAGGTGCTGAGAAGAATAAGCTGCATAACTTGTTTTATTAGGTTTTATTTTTAAAGACTGTTTTGTTACTTGAGGTGGGATAATGTAATGAATGTTTGAATATTCTGTTTAGTCTGTAAATTTAAAATGAACAATAAACAAAGTATTGAAGAAAATAAGAATAAACTGAAAGATACAGAGACTATACTAGTTTTAACTGGGACTGTACAATTTTTTCTTCCATTATACTGCAGTTTATGCATTTTACTTTTCTTTAATTAAAACTTCATTTAAGTTTCATTTTAATACCAGTGAACCATAACAAAGTACATGGTCAGTGATGACAAGAAGCATGCTATTTCTTTTTGTTCTGGTTTATAGTTCACAAATACAAAATGTCACTTGGTCCCAGACAAGGGACCGTCTATAAAAAGGGGGTAACAGCTCCCCTGGGCCTTTTATCTTTATTTGAGACACACCTGAGCTGAAGCCAGTTTTTATTTGGTTTCTGGTGTGACATTTGTACGTTTTATATGTCCACATTGTGGTATATGAATGTTATTTCTAGGAGACATAGTTGAATGGTGTCATGATCACAGTTGGTATAGTTACCACCCGTAGGCACTCAGTATATCTTGTTGCCTGTTAGTAACCACTACAGCTTAGCGCTAATTTCCTTAGACATAATAATAAATTATTTCTCTGGCACCACCTGTACTGTGACAGTAGCCATTAAGTTACATGTGACGACCTACAGACTCACCGCAGAGAGGAAGAAGACCATGCACGAGAGAGAGAATCCACTGGTGTAACCCAGATACCCTGCAGAACGCAAAAACGCAGAACATCAAAATAACAATTACACCTAGGCAATGTTGCTTTGAGAGTTATTATGTTAGAACAGATTTTATTTGCATTTCTTTTGGCTTTTTTGAATCATACCGAGAGCAGAACCAGTATTTTGTCTCCTACAGCTTTGTGAAGCTGTGTCTGTATCAAAAGCAGCTTACACCATATAAGGAAACACAACCCTCTAAAGACTTGATAATATTAATGTCCTTTTCGTACACAAACTGCCAAAAACATAAGACTGACGAGTTGTTGAGTGTGACGAAGTTGAGTGGAAGTGACGTACCCAGGTGTTTCATCAAGGCCAGCGGGAGGATGATGCAGGCAGTGACGATGATAATGAGGTAGTTTCCATTCATGAACCAGTCGCTACGGGCAGAACACAAGACAACACACACACACACACACACACAGAGTAAAGCATACTCACAAACAGTGTAAACACAAGGTTAAAAGAACAAAAGCGACGTCTGCTCCGTCATAAAGTGACAATTTTTCAACTCGCTCCAGGGACAGAGGGACAGGAGGTCAAATGTATGATGGGATATATTTTCTTTTTTCCAGCCCATACACACAGATGAGCAGCTGCAGTGTGAATCATTGGTCATACACCTCCCTGTGTCCATTGTGTTTACTCAGAAAAAACTACAAGATTTAAACAATCATAACACGGAAACACACAAGAAAGTTGCTATATTGTTAATGCTGCCATACAGCTCCATTGTTGTCCAAAAAAAAAAACCACATCAATGAGCCACTCTGTTGCACTGTTCCTTCATCACCACGAACACACGCTGAGTCTATTTTCACGTCGTGCTGCGAGGGATCAGCGAAGCCTGCGAGCTAGTTCAACTAAACTTGGTATACTCACATGACATATTCCTACCACTGCAACACATATTCAACGCACCCTTTAAATCACCAGCTGTCAGTGCTCGCCTGTGGGCTCAGAGTACCTTCCCTCTCTCTTTGTGAATTGTGATGAAGTCATAACCTAACATTAACTCTCTACATACTCTACATTCACATAATAATACACATGTGACTTGGCTGACTGACCATGTTCACTAAAGCAACAAATGCAGATTAATCCACCGCTAGAAATAGTTCCCAACAAATTATGTCTTCCTGTTTGAGTAATACTTGAAAAAACTGGTGGCCTTTTTCTTTAAGAAATTATTATTTTTAAGTTTATGTCTTCATCAAGAATCATTGGGTTTGTAACTGTGCGTTACAGACAGAGGAGAGAAGTCAGAAAGTGTTGAGAGACTAACACACTGTTGTCCTTTCATCTTTTATCTTTGACCTCTTGGATGTCTGTAATGGACACACATGATGAAACTGATATCAAATGTTATACATTTTGTTGATTGTAAGCAGTACTCACTCAGTGCTGGATGTCTGGCCAAGAAAGGCTTGGATGACCAGCGGTAACTCATATTTCACAATGAAAAGGTAGCTGGACATGGCTGCAGGAGAGGAAAACATAGACAGCCTGAAGAAAGAGTTTTTATTAGTGCACATAGCCACATGTATTTACATGTTCCCTCAAAACAGTGATGTTCATCACTTACTCCACCTAGTCATATCACATAAACATTTCAAACAGCAGACCTATTACCCAGTGTCTTACCTCCAATGTTATGTAACGTT
This sequence comes from Seriola aureovittata, assembly GCF_021018895.1. NCBI lineage: Eukaryota > Metazoa > Chordata > Actinopteri > Carangiformes > Carangidae > Seriola > Seriola aureovittata. Next base: position 22,827,308 of record NC_079372.1, read on the forward strand.
ATGATGACTGCTGCTAGAATCTTCCCTGCATGACCAAAAGCTCTGAAGCCCAGCTGTTCATAGGCACGAATACCTGAGGAGACCAGTACCAGAGAACCATGTTAACACACTGTGGACATTTAGACATCACAGGAGTACTGGCCTTATAAACAGAACAGGGGAAGTGAAGAGACAAAGACACGGGCCTTGTAAACATTCAGAGCCTTGAGACTAAACTCAGGTTTCACTCAAATATTTTCTAAATGTATTTCAGCCTTACCAACAACTCCAGCACTGCGTAGTAGCAGATGGACGGAATAACAGGACAGACAAGCAATACACGTCAACAGGATCCTGTAAAACACAACAGATATGGTAGGTAATGTCATTATTGTCACTTCTTACATGTTGATTAGTTCCAGTATTGTACCACAGATTTGAAGTCTTAAACAAGTAAATTAATTCTAAAAGCTGTAGGCAGCCATTACAGTGTGATTACCACTGAAGAGATATATTTTTATATATTTATATATTTTTTATATTTTATAAATATGTTACATATACATATACAGTTTGACATGCCCTCCTTTCACTTCCTCTTGGTTCACCATACCACCTGAGTGGCCACTTAAAGGAAGGATTCATACCTTTTCAATTCTGTCATAAAGCAATAAATGTCAACACTATAACAATATATATATATATATATATATATATATATATATATATATATATATAAAACAATAAAAATAAAATAATTACAAAACAAATTACACTCTGTCATTGTTAATTTCTGTACTGCTTTGGCAATATAAATTTCTGATCTGTCATGTCAATAAAGTTTATTTTGAATTTGAATTTGAGAGGGGTATGAAACACAATGTCATGCTGTATTTGATACAAGGTAAAATTCAGAAGAATAAAAATTAAAAACACTCAAAATTCAAAGCAATTGTCAAGATTTTCTTTTATCCATGAAATGTAGATTACATCACGTTTTTTGTTGAGTCACAATCACAGTGTAAACATGTTGACAGCCGTGGAATTAAAACTGTAGTGGTCCCAACTGGACAGTGATCTTCTGTTTGTGTTTGCACAACGTCAGTAAAGATTATAAAGTCAAGAAGAGTCCAGTATCCGTCATCATAGGTTGGAAGCATATTTCACCACCACCTCACTGATGCTCGTTTGTAACCCCTGTGAAACATAGGGCTACTAAAAGCTTATATGTCGTTTAGGAGAGTAGGTGCATGTTGTTTTCTGTGGGAGCACAATACACCCTGCACACCTGGTGTTGGTGACGCTATCTACTGTCATCCTACATCATCCCCGCACTTTGCCTCGTGACCTGAAACGTCTTGAGAACGTGCCGCAGATCAGCTAAATAAGTCTTGGTAAGAAACAGCACCGAATAATCGTAATAATCTTAATGTTTCACGTGTCAGCTCTAATAAACTACTCTTTTATTAGAATCCTGACTGTGAACTTGAGGGAGGCCGCTTCTGTCGTTGAGTTGTTGGTGTTGAAATCCCGGTGAGTCGAAGCAAACATTCTTAGCTAGTCTGTTGCTAGCCACTGTGAAGAGAGATAATACACGATACTTGCTGTTCAAGTTCAGATAGTTTTCATAAAAACCAATTGATGTTATGAGAATATTGTCTAATGTTACCACTGTTTGATGCGTTTTCTTACCATTGTTGTAATGTTATGAAAAGATCGCTAACGCTAATCGCGAGTGCTAATTGCTAGCGCCAATCGAGGCTAACCGCTAGCCGTTGGCCTGTGTCGGAAGTGCGTCATTGTGATTAAGTAGCGCCAATTGCTGGTTTGATTAGTAGAATATCTGGCATAGCTATATAAAATGTTAAAGGCGCACACTTATCCCATTTACATTACAGCCATTTGTTAGTGGAGTTTATATGTAATAATGTAATTCATATTCATGTTTAAGAGGAACATTAAAATGTGATGTATGCAGCTGATTGAAGTATATCCTTTAGTTATTGGTTATACTGCACATTATAAGATGGGAGGGAAAAAGTTGATGAGGTCTCATGTCAGACAGAGAACAGAGTTACTTATCATTCTGCACTATTTATGTAGATTGTTTTTTGTTTTAACAGATAAAATCTGTGAGGAATCTGTGATGGAGAGCCGAGCCTGTGAGATTGTGGATGAATGTGGAAACGGTGAGGCCAACCGTAGGATCAGTCCATAGAGGACATCGAGACCAGCTTGATTAATTCACACGGACTCCAGATAAGGACACACGCACACTATTAACTGCAGGACATCCAACACACACAGCACACACACCTGCACAGGGACAAAGAAACTGAACTCTTGGTTTTCTGTCTCCATAATTTCAAAGAAGTATTAGAGTTGAGGATCTCAGCTTGAAGGGGACTGATTATTAAAAAAATTTTGACAGAAATTGTAATGCAGTGTAAATTGTATTATTGCTGTGGAGCAATAAATCTGTCAACTGTTAAACGTCATTCTAACTCCTCTTGTGAGTTTTTAAAGGCAAACCGCTCCTCGAACCTAGGTAGATGTTAGCATCTCTGTTATTTCTATAGATCAAGACTAGAGGTGCTACAGTAACATAACATAACTAAATGTGGCATGAGCAGTAAGTAAATGTTGTGTAACATTTACCTTGACTCCTCTGTCGTATGTCTGTTTGTCTACTGTGTGTGTTTTTCAGGGAAACACTGAGGTACAGAACGTGTATGTGGATGTGTGTGTGTCATGTTCAGTAGTACTCTCTGTACCAAAGTATGTACATCTGCGGTACTCACAGGAAAAGGACAATGCCGGTGTTCGACATGGCATATGACAGACCCAGAATGCCGCTGCCCATGATGGCATTGCTCAGGTTGAAGACAGACATCCCAAATGAGGTTTTACCCTCAAACTGAAAAAGACATAAGATGGAAATATTAACTTCAAAGACACATTAACAATGATTTTATGTTGGGCTGCATGACATTTCATTCACCTTCTCACAACATTAAACAATGACATGACATGTGAAAAACCATTTGTCTGTTTAACCCTAAAACGCCTACAACAGCTACAATGCTGCTATGAAAATCACACACCATTCTGCTGGTTTCAGGAGTGTCATCAAATATTTTGATGACTTTGAATCCAAGACTGAGTAAAAAAGAAAATGTTGTGCAGACAGTACAAATTACAGTAAGATGGTGAATATCACTGCAGACTCACTGTTTCACAGATGGATATTTGTGGAGATATAGATATTAGAAAAATATAGAGTAATGGAGCTCTGAACTGACCGTGGGCTCCAGTGAGTCCAGTTTTTATAGAATAAGTTGTAAGCAGAAGACAGAAGGAACCTAGTCTGAGTTTATTTAGCAGGGTAATGTTTTGTAGCTTTGTTTTCTGATAAATCCTCAAAGTCTGTGATCAGCTCAGATCTGCAGAATTTTTTACAGAAAGGAAATAGAAATATATCTGGTGTTGTATTTGCTGCTTTACTGTTTAATGTGTTGTTCTACAAATCATTATTTATTTTATCCTCCGTTTACTACATGACTCTTGTACTGTGCGACACAGGCTGTATGTGATGGTGTCTCCAGATGGGTTTTGGTGATCCTGTCTGAGTCTAAAGTCCCGGGTTGATTTTTCTTTCCACTCTGTCCCTGCTCTTATCACATGACCTGTGGAGCAGCAACATGCTGCATGGCCTCTGCCTCTATCTCATACTCACATCTGTGAACTGTGGTCTCTTTGATCCATCACTGTGCTGCAGGAATTTTTCTTTCTCTGGTGGGATTCTGCAACATCGACCACAAAGAAACAAGAGACACGCCTTACACTTTGAAATATGTTCTTTAAAATATATACTTGATGTGCAATGAATTCATGGCGAGTCAGTGAAGTAGGAAATAGGAAACTTACCCTCCTTCCACAGCATCGTCATGGTGGTGATTACCATTTGACAGCTTCTGCAGCTCCATACTTATGACAGGTTCAGTTACTTCTTCAGATGGATGGAAAATTTCAGAAGAATAAAAGAGGTGAAAAGGTGAAATCTGAAGAAAAGAAGAAACAAATAACAAGCAACTTAAAACCACCTCAAGGAGAATGTTCCCATGTGCAGTCTACACTTTGGTGGAAAAAGTCAGTGAACTCTTGGATTTAATAATTGGTTGAACCTCCTTTGGCTCCACTAAGCTGAAACCAGCTCCTCCAGTTGCTGCTGATCAGAGCTGCTCAGGAGGAAGTTTGGACCATTCTGCCTTATAGAGCTGCTTCAGCTCAGACAGACTCTCAGGATGTCTGGTGTGAGCGACTCTGAGCTCAGTCCACAGCATCTCTACTGGATTCAGGTCTAGGCTCTGACTGGACGACTCCAGAAGGTGGATTTCCTTTGAAGTTTAGGGTCATTGTTCTGCTGCATCAGCAGCTTCTCCTGAGCTTCAGCAGGTGGACGGCCACTCTGACATTATCCTATAAGAGACCTTGATAAACTGGGGGTTTCATTTTCCCCTCGATGATTTGGAGCTGTCGCAGATCATTATTCTCTTTTTCTTAATTTTTCATGTTGGTGTGCAGAGCCCCTTTACACTACACATAGAGCTGCATGCTCTTCTGAATAGTTCAACCTGTTTTTTTTTTTCCAACCACATTGTCAATGTTTGAGTGATGTTTCTAATATGAACGAGAACAGCAGAATCATTTGTGTGTGTTATTAGGTAAAATAGATTGTCTTTGTTCATTATTGAAACTTAGATGAAGATCTGATCAGATTTTAGGACAAATTTATACATAGATGGAGAGAGATGGATAGAAAGAGCTACTTTTCTTGCCACTGTATGTGTGTAGAGGTCTGAATGGTTATATCAAAGCCTGATGATGTTTTCAGGCGAGAGATAAGATAAACTCGGTGAGTAACAACACATTGCAGCTAAACAGCTTCTCTGTGACTGTGATTCATTTCCTAATACATTTGGGGAGCTTTGTTGTCCATATGAAAAGAGCTGCTCTCCACATGTTAACCCAGCAGGGAGAAAGTGAATTACACAAACAGTTCAGCAGCTATCTTCAAATCCCATCCCCTCAGTATCAAAGTACACATCTGAGCCCACAGAGCTACAAACATACACCTCTCCATGTGTCTGTGTTTGGTTTGAATGTACCAAACAAGCACTGCAGTATCCATCCACACACACTTCAGGTCAAACACTGATAACATGTCGTTCACATCTGGTTACAGTTGGTATTATCTTCATCTTGTAGTGTTTGTACTATTAAAAACTGAGCCAAACATTACAAGGCAAATCTAATTAGAGCTGAAACAATTAGTCAATTAGTCAACTGACAGAAAGTAATTCTGCTGATATTTTGATTATTAGTTTAAACAATTTCTGAGGAGAAAAAATGAGTGGAACGACCCTGTGCTGAGTTAACTTTCCCTGCTGATGGTATCTGTTGAGCTACATCTGTCAGCTATTTTACAAAATAAATGGTGAATATTTAAGAACAAAGACACACTGGCATTCAGAGAACTAAACTTTGCCAGGTAGTTATATCGCCTGTTCAGCTAAATGAGCAGCTAAATATTTTGTACAATGCGCTTTACTCATAAAATTAATACAGCTGTTGACAGAACAAAGCTTTAGCCAGAACTGTAATAAATTAAAATTACACTTTGTATTGACGGTACACAGTATTTTTTCCAGACCGACTGAAAAGCGACGTTGCCCTGTAGATAAGAGGTTAGAGAGAAGCCAAGTCTGAACAGCTCAGTTGTGGACATGTTTTCCCTGCAGGCCACAGAAATGACAGAGTGATAACAGCTGAGCGTGACCTCGCTGCTCAAGCATGACTGAGCTGGGTCCTCAGACATTGACATTTTGTACAGTAGTTGTCACATGGACTCTATTTGTAAATACCGTCCCTGTGCAGAGAGACATTTTACATTTTCATGCACTCTTTGCTTTATTGGCATCAATGAATATATTCGATTCATGTTTCCAGGAGAGAAGTCAGACAAATTGTAATTATTTTAATACAGGTGGTGGTGGTCAGGGGGAACATTAAACAGTTATGTACTAGTCTTTATACTGGAAATAATTAACTGAGGTTTGTGTACTTGAAGGTATCACTTATAAAACTGTAAACCGAAGTGACACTGTAACGTAGCCATGTAAACTGGAGAGCTGCCACTTAAACACACAGTCTTCTAGGGGTCTCTTAATCAAAACAATAACTAAAGATGGCGTTTGGAGACATTGTGAAGTAGCGTGGGATCATGGGAGTTGTTGTCTTCACCACCATTGCCGTCAGCTTCTCTCCTGGATTCCAGACCAGGTGATTATAACCAGTAAAAACACTGAATAAAGCAGTTTTCACATTAAAGATTAGTGATTCACCAACGCAGCCGAATTATCCACAGAGGTCTCCTCCACTCCGTAACAAACAGACCAGGGAATTAAATCCAGTAGAAACCCTGAATAAAGCAGTTTGACATTAGAAATCAGTGATTGACTGACGCTCTTTGGCGGACACATGACGTCTCAGAGTGGATTGGAGCTGAACTGTCCAACATTTGCTCAGCTTTATTCTCTGATAACTTAAGATCAAGACGTTTGATGACTAAAATCCTGCACCTGGTTAAAATATATAGTTGAAAACCAAGGTGTAAAAAGTGTCTAAAAAAGGTGAATTAAAATGGTATAAAAGTAAATTTTGAGCTTCTGGCAAACAACCACAACACTGACACATGAGCATAGAGGATAGGATGTCATTGACAGGCGACCACATGAAACAGACCATTAAAATGATTAAAATCACAGATTTCTCTCGTTGGAAAAGTGCTGGAAACATTTGGGATATTGTAAGAACACAACTCAGCAAAATATATAACATAGGTCTAATTATTTTTAGACACTTTAATATGGAAAAGTTACATATTGCAACTGTAAATTGGGGGACTGTGTGTTTTAGATCAGGTTCTGTCTGTTCACGGAGCATTTGTCTCATTGTAATGATGCTATGCTTCAGTTAAAGTGTCTGATCCAGTCATTCTGCAATTCCATTTTTGATTTGTTTGAACTTGATGAATGATGCATTTCTGTTGTTTATAGCAAATATCACATGATTATTACCTTTATATAATTATTATAATTTAAATAAGGTGACTACATCAAACCATTTTGGGCAATGTCCCATTCTAAATGCAAGTTGTCAATGTTAAAGAAAATTGTCTGCGACAGGAGAGTTTACATAAAAGTCAAAGTCAAACAGTTTCCCGTGGCTATCTGCTCACCTGACACTATTTGACTTATTGTGATGCATGGACACCCACCCATCCTGTGCACCAATCAGGCTCAAGAGCTTCTTGCCAAATCTTTTTGGCCAAAGTCACATTTACAGCTGTAAACAGAAACAGCCTCTGTGCTGCTGTAGCATGTGCTCCCAGTTAATACAAATCTAATGTTCAAGCTTTGCTAATGCTGGAAAGACACAGTATATGTACGTGTTAAATATCCATATGTGGGTTTAACCGATTCTGGTCAACATGGAAACCAGCTGGTGTAAAGCACTCCACACATACAACCTGAACTGAACAGATGCCAGATAGTTAAAGGTTAGAGGATTAGTTTCAATATTTAGGGAGCACTTTTGCTTCCTTACCGTCAGTGAAACGTTCAGGTTTTCAGAAGTACAGAACTCGAGTCAGGACGTGGTTAGCCTAGCTTAGCATAGAGACTGGAAGCAGGGGGGGCAGCTAGCCCGGCTCTGTCCACAGCTCAAAAATACACAACAAACGCCTCTGAAGATCACTGATTAACATGGAAATGTTTTTTACACCTCTATTTTTGTCTGAGGTTCACATTTGGAGGACAATACTTTTTTGACATTATCCAAACATCTTCATAATCCGACAGAAAGAAAATGTGACCCTTTAACTATTTTACTAATTTTACTGCATAGAAAAGATAGTGTGTCCCCCACAGTGAGGTAAGAGGGAACATACAGTGTACAATGTGTGCCTGATTGAGGCCCTGCCCTATTCTCCTAGTTAGGAATGTGTAGATTTACATCTTACGTAATATGTCATCTTTTTTTGTGTTTGTGTTTTTGAGCAGCACATTAACTCAATCTGAGACCTTAAGTATGACAAGTATGACAACATCAGCTGAGGCTCATATTTACTTCAACATCAGCAAAAAAAAAATCTGTTTTGTTGTCATGTGTAGCCACTGACATGTCAATGCTAGTAAATAAGTGTATTATTTCACAGATATCAGAAAAATATCTCTACATCAAGACTTGTCATGTATCATTTCAGATGTAAATTATTAAAAAAGAAAAATGTTGGAAAATAATCCGAGTCAAAATAAAAGGGGAAAATTTATATTTACACACTACAGAAGAACCCATCTAACCTCGCTGCCACACAGATGAGTCTGAATACTGCCCCCTGGCTTTGTTAACAAAGTTATTATAACAGTAATTAATTTAGAAAAGAGTTTGTAACAAAACTTATATAGTTAATAGATTGAAATGATGTTATAATCTCAAGAACAATTATGCTCAAGCTTGTTTTGGTAAATTAAGTTACTTTAAATAAATTTATATAAAAAAAAATAAAAGAGCTTAATGATCAGAACTGATCACATCTGGAGCACAGCAGCAATACATAGAAGTGCATTTCTAGAACTTGTTTTTATGAGTCTGATAAACCTTTTCAAAACCAAAGCACAAGTTGGTGTCTGTAACAAAGCTCCACTCTCCTCCCATGGTCCTTCACTCTTCCTAAGCAGACCCTCTCAAGTGGTCAAAACACGTGGCAGCACAGTAGCTCCAACTCAGCCAGAAGAATGGAAGGACTTACCTCCAGAAACAGGCCCAGCTGACTCTGTGAAGCAGAGGGGGACCCTGCGTGGTGAAGTCCTGGGATCAGTGTGTAGTTTGGGCTGGGGAGGTGATAACACTGTCCTGTTTTTGGAGCCCAGCAGAGAAGCACAGAGCGTCTCGGGGAGAGGGTGGGGAGAGGGGAGCAAATGTGTCAGCAGGCAGAAAGGAGGGAGGGCTGCTGAAAATGACGGTTTCAAGTTTCTTGTGATGTCACATGTAGAGGCACTCCTCTTCCTTTCCAAAAGAAAGAAAGACAGAAAACAGGTTAAGTGTGACTTTCTGTCAGGGGTCTGCTGATGGATTGCTGTGTTGGGAATTCACCGGGCGTCTATGGTCTGCTCAAACATACTGGGCCTCTCAAATTTTTTCCATGTTTCAACTCTATTCCCACTCACTACCTCCGAGTTATGGTAACAGTGGAAATATGGTGAGGTGATCAGCAGTGTTGCATAAGAGCCTGGCTGCTGGTGGTGGCTCTGCATCAGAAGTAAACTGGAAAAATCCAGCTCTGTTCGATCAATGTGGAAATGTTCCACAGGAAGGTAAATATATAAACCAGCGTTCCCCAAAAAGAATCTGAGGTGAGTCCTGTAGCTGAACGGAGCTGTTGTGAACCAACAGGTGGTCCGGCACACACACATTCCCACCATTAATTTGGTGTCGTTTCCACACAGGAAAACGTGTATGTGTGTGTGTGTGTGTGTATATAGAAATTCAGAGGCGCTTAGTTGTTCAGTGCAGGACATTAATGGAGTATTATTCTACCGCACTGTTGAGAAGTTGCAGTTTACCTCTGGTGATAAATCTAAACCAACGTTTCAAAACAGCCCATTACAAACCTATGGCAGCAGAAGTGGATTAAAGGCGTATTCCAGTAATTTAATATGTCACTTCCATAAAGTTGAAAGACTCACAAGGGACAGTGTAAAAAAGTATGGTCAAAATCAAAGAGACAGAGGTTGAAATATTCAGACTTTAGATACGGGTCAGTCTCCAAAAACCCGGGATCCTACATTTCCCATAATGCAAGTCACAAGGGTTTTTCATTAGACACATTCATTAGTTACTCCTAGTCTTTCAAACTCCACACCTTCAGTTTGTAAAACAGATTTTCTGTTAGAGGTCTGTTATCTCCAAGAACCAGCGGAGATAAAAATCCTGATGACTCCAGCAACACAGAAAACGCACCCCAATATTTGAGAGAACAGTGCCCTCTTCAGTAACCAGGTGGTAAAATTATGTATATACACTGTATGTATATATAGTCAAAAGTTAAGTAGAATTAAAAAAAAAATAATAATAATATCATGTGGCCCTAATCCTCTCCTGTAGGGCGGGAATACAGAAATCACACCAGAAATCAAAAAGCCACTGAATATTTACCCAGTGTCGGGTATCTGTCACCACAATTAAATGTATAAGAATTGAATAAAATCAAAAATAAACCCTAACCCTCTAAATACAGTCTCAAAAATTAGAAATAGATTTTTATCATGAATTTAAGTTTTTAGACGACACTGAATGTGTGATTGAGACATCTCTACTTTTCATTGTGCACTTTTTAAAGAAATGTTAATAAACATACCTATAAATCTATACAGTACATTGCAGTGCTGATTGTGGTCGTAATAATGATACATGATGTGACATGACAGAGCAGAACCGGTCCATGTATGTTCGCATGCTGATGGTGGTGTTTATCTCACGGCAGTACTGCAGCTAAGCCTCCCAGAGCTGTTCACAGAGGAACCGCCCCTCCCTCTACACCATCAGATAAGGACGCCCTGCGTCTGACAATTTCTGTTACTTCCCAAAACCGTCAAACCAACATTCACGTCCACTTCAGGCCCTGATTGGTCGGCTGTGTTGGAGGTGAAACAGGAGCCAGCGACTGAACTTCTCTCAGCTCGTTTTTCATTCTTTACACGAGTACTTCTGTTACTTTTCACGTGAACAGCTGAGGTCAACACTATAAATGTCTTCGTGGAGAGACCGAGAATGTGCCCTGTGAGCCTCATATTTAAATGATTTTGCGTCTTCCCTATGATGGCTGGCTTTTCACTTCGTCTTTCAGTGTAACTGTTCTCGCCAACTATTTAACGTTTGATGTCTGATGTCGTTGGATGAGTCGGTTCGTTTGGAGCGTTCTCATCTTGCAGGCTCACACGCAAATACAAAATATACTAAATTGTATTTAAAGTCATGGATAACTGTTGAACGACTATTGAAATGTTCAGGTTGTTCATGATTGTTTGTTCAGTTTCAGTACATCAGGTCACATGTCAGGCATGTTGGCATCAGTGAGACGTTCTCCACTGACTCTGCTGAGTGGATGTAAAAATAGCTGCTGTGCTCAGAGGATTAGTGAGAGAGAGCCTCTCACCTGGACCAACACGAGGGACACACACACACACACACACACACACACACACACACACACACACACACACACACACACACTGCTTTAGAACGTTTGTATAGTGATGCAGGATTGTGTCAGGGGCCTCTGTTCACATCTGTACGTAAATACAGCACTAGAGTGAAGAGTTAATACCAAACTGTGAAATGAATCAGGAATCTGTTATTCTCATTGTGTCAGCTGTTTTTCAGATTTCAGTCTCCTCCATCCTCCTTTTTTTAGCCTCTGTTTAGATTTTGGAAAATTAATTTTTTCTGAATTAGCTATTAGCAGTAAATTTTTGCCGAGTACCACTGGACATACTGACAGTTATCAGTGAGTTACTTTGATACCGAAGAAATCTTAAAAACCTGATGATTCTCAGGTAAAATCTGTAGCGTTAATGTCCCGTTAATCTGCTTATAATTAGGTGGGATTGCTGTTCTTCTCAGGTTCAAAAATTCTTTATTATTCCACTGTTTTTTGATTCGTGTCTCCTTCATACACAGAAAACGTTCAAACTTTCAGCTCAATTGGGACATTATTGGATGTATTCAGTTTTTTTTTATATATTTCATACTTTCCAAAGTATTCAGTGTTTTTCTGGCATTTCTCCCATTAAGATAAATGGATGAAATGTTCAAAATCTCCAGTTTTCCACAACTTTTCATGCGTTTTTCAACCCCTTCTACTCATTCATACTTTCAGCTAGAAACTCCATTCAAAACTCAAAATGTTCAAAACATTTTTAAAATCGCTGCACCTCCCACATTTTTGACACCACAAACAAATATTTCATATCAGTGCGTTCAGCAGAGTCTCCTCTCAGCAAATGTTACGCTTTAGGTGGTATGAGTTAATGTTCTAAGCCAGAGTTTAGAGGTGTGTCTCACCATCATCCCTCTTTTAACCAGGTGTACTTAAGCAGTTATCATCACCATAGAAACCATTAACTGCAGCTGGTCACACAAAACCGATTCAGATCAGCTGATTAGACTCGCACACACACATAAGCACACAGACGCACAGATATCTGATAACCACAAAGACACACACCCGCACAAACGTACAAGCTACCTGATACCAGCATACCAACAGCCCAGAGCACCAGTCATCCATTAAACGTTGTAGTTTAGCTCCAGATGTTCCTGAAACAATGAAGTTTAGCCTCCATGGAACTGACTGAAGTGACTCTTAGAGAAACTTTCAAACCCAGTCTCATTCAGCCTCTGTCTACACATTCTTACTTCCCTTAAAAGCACCATTCAAACTTTAAACAGGTCACAACCATGTGAACTTAATAATATATTTATCTATAATCTTCATACATTTTCCGTAATCTCAGTTCAAATTGTACATTTCAGGCCATTAATAAAGCAATGTTGTTTGAATTACACTGTAAAAACCAAACCATCCCCAATTTTTGTAAAGTCCACTGAAATGATCAGGACTGTTAAAATGACTTGTTCACTTGATAGAAACACTCATCCCTTGTGAGCTTCACATAATTGTTTTATGTTTATATATGTTTATTCTTTTTATTTACTTGAATTTATTTAGTAATTAGTATTTGATAATTACCAATTGACGACACATACATGGTGCACTTTGCTTACATTCAAACAGCTTGATGAACTTAAAAAAAAGAAATGTTGTAAAATATGCACCAAACATTTTTATGTTCATATGACAAGATAACTTTGAAAACATTTCATTAAATTTTAAGGTTGTTTGCAATGAAGAAATGGCTCTTTGTTTGTGTAACTTAAAATCTCTGCAGCAGCCTCAGCTGCCTTCCTCTTCCTGTAGGCCGTGTTCCTGCGTACATATAGTCCAAGAAGAGGCGGCGATTGAACAGAAGAGGGGAGTATCGCTGGAGCAAGGGGAGGACCAACAAGAGGGCCCGGGCTGCTGATTGTATGGAGGAGTAGGAGGAGGAGGAGGAGGAGGCGGCGGCAAACCAGGACAATGATGTTAAAGAACAGCCCTTTAACTTCATTGTCCACAGCCTACAGGAAGAGGACGTCCTTGTCCCCCTGTTCCAAGGACGAACTCTTTGCTGGATGGAGAGGTCAGTCAGCAACAGTTGGAGCAGCGGCCACCCCTTGTCTTTCTGGTGTTGAGAGAACCTGGAAGACACAAACACAGACTGTTGTAGACTTTTCAGCTTTCATTAAAGATAAATCACAGTACAGGTTATGACTGGCTATATATATGTGTATATATATATATATATGTGTGTGTGTGTGTGTGTGTATAAGAATAATGTAAAGATTAATAATCTCACAAAATTAATAAAACAATCTAATTTGATTCCCTGAATCTTTTCCTTTATTTCATGTTTTACAAATGGTTTTTGAGGCTGTAGCAATAAACAGTGCAGCAGTTGATGCTCTGTTTATTGGATAACGTAAAGATTTACAAGTGGTTCCTCTTCGTTTGTATTTCTATAGCTTCTTGTGCCATACTTAGTAGTTTTTATCAGTAACGCTGGGATTGTTCATCTGCTAATGTATTACTACTCTGTATTTTCTCCTCAGCCAATCAGCACAGAGATCCTCCCGCTCCTCCGGAGGCACGGCAGCTCATTAAGACCCACTTAGTGCTGACGTCACAAAGCTGCTTACTGCAGCAGGTGAATGGAGGGAGAATCTGAGAGAGAATCTGAGAGAGATTTGTATACACTGATGTTGGACTAAATAACAGGACAGACAGCATCATGACCACTTGTTTTTGTTGAAAGGACACATACTGATTTGAGGGATTACTAATGATCCGGATTCTGTGTCTGTCTGGAAGTTTGTGAGTGGACCAAGCAGCCGGTATGGAGGGCGACGGGAAGGTAAAGTGTGATCAGTGCACCACATGTTATAAAGTGACTGATTAGCCGAAGGAAAAATAAAGAGTGTGATAACAGGTGCTTCTCCAGTGTCTCAGGTTTTGTGTGGCAAGTAAAACAAACAGCAGCTTCTGAGACAAAACTCACCAACAACATCTGATACAGATCATAGCCAGGATAACGTTCCTCAGAGCGGTATGGTCACACTCACCATCACTGTCGGGCCTCAGTGGTGCCACTAATTGTTCCCAGCGTGTCCCAAGTCTACATCATACTACTATAACTCATTGTTGTACATGTCATTGTGAACGCTCTAGCAGAGTGTTTTTGCTCTTCTTTGTCAACAAACGAGACATCGACCACCTCTGTCGATTCAGACTCACTAAGACGAAGCAAATATATCATGTATTAGTGTTTTCAGAGACACTTGTGGTTGTGTGCTTCTGCCTGTGTGAACTGTGGGATGATTGTGTCCATCAACAGCAGGTTTAGACTGTGTTCTTAACCCCAGCCCCTTCACTGTCATTAAAGTATTTTAATCTAAAAGTATTACTACAAGTAAAAATCCTACATTTGAAAATGTACTTAAGTAAAGTAAAGTAATGTACTGAAGGTACTTATAATGCTTTATAACAATGTTAGCTTGTAGTTTGTAGGAGGAGCCAATTGTAGGTACTTTAGGTTCAGTTGTGTTATTTAATCTGTTGCAGTGCATCATATTTTCTAAACCTATCGTATGTTTTGGATGTTAAATTATAATTTTCAAAGTAAACAGTTCAATGTTTCCTCTGAGTGTAGTGAAAGCACTGTAAGATTTAAATATTTAAGTACCTTACAGTTGTACCTCAGTAAAGATACTTGATTGAAATGCTTAGTTAAATGTGTCCAGTGTGAACACATCACACACTTTAAACCTGCTGAGTGTGATTCATTGTGTCAGTGTTGCTAACTATAGCTGCACAGATGTGTTTGCACTCATCTACTTTGAACCTCTTGGCTTCTTCACTCTCAATCAGCAGCATGAATAATCTTTGATGGTTGTCTTGTTGAACGCAGACCTGTATCTGTGTTTCTCTGTTATAACAACAGGTGACGCCCCAGCTGATGATGGCTGTGGGGACAGCTGTGATTGGCTCTCTCCAGTTTGGCTACAACACAGGTGTCATCAATGCTCCTCAGAATGTGAGTATCGTCTTGTGAAAAACATAGAGGTGTTAAGAGTCATTATTGTTGTTATGACGCGCTCTACCAGGTGAGCCACTGAGGCAAGGAAAGAGACCCATAGTCTACAGTCATACTAGTAGCTCTGTGAGGCTCTACTGTGACCTAGTGGTGCACTGAGCTAATGGGTATAGACAGTTAAAACTTTGCTGCCGGTGCTGGAGGGAAAGTCAAAGGATCACCAAACCCAGCAGGACTGTAGCAAATGTCATGGAAATCCATCCAAGGGTAACGTAATGATGGTGCCGGAGGAAAAGTCAGAGGATCTCTGAAGTCAGTAGTTGTTAAAATATTTCACTCTGGACTAATGTGGTGACTGACTAACATGAAAACCTGAGACGAGCAAGTTGAATGTGTCTTTTATGCGTCTTACATGTTGAACCTACTGTGTGCTGTTTTGTGTTGTAGATTATTGAGAGCTTCTACAACGAGACGTGGAGCAGCAGGTTTTCAGAGCCCATCCCTCAGACCACTTTAACAGCTCTGTGGTCGCTCTCTGTGGCCATCTTCTCTGTGGGCGGGATGTTCGGCTCCTTCTCTGTCGGCCTCTTCGTCAACCAGTTCGGCAGGTGCGACTCTTCCGATCTCCAACATCATTATTAATCACACATTCTCTAAAAAAAAAAAAAGAAAAACCATTAATGAATATTCTTATCATCTCTTCAGGAAGAACTCCATGCTCATGGCCAACGTACTCGCCTTCATTGCTGCCGTGTTCATGGGCTTCTCCCAACTGGCTGCTTCCTATGAGATGCTCATCATTGGCCGGTTCATAGTGGGTCTCTACTCTGGTCTGTCCACTGGCTTTGTGCCCATGTATGTTGAAGAAATCTCACCCACGTCTCTCCGTGGAGCGTTAGGAACTCTGCATCAGCTCGGTGTCGTGATCGGCATTCTCATGGCACAGGTGAGATCCTCAACCCTTGAACCATGATCGTCCCCTTAGTTTCCCGTCTGGCTACAGAATGAATAAATAAACTCCTTATAGTGTGAAAGTATCAACATTTAAAAGTATTCAAACCCACAAAGTCAGATATTATGCCTGCTCCATTATTTCAAATGAATTTTTTTTCATTTCAGTTTCAATTCAATTTTATCTGTATAGCCTTAAATCATAACTTATACTATCTCAAAGCACTTTAAAGAGTCAGGTCAAGACCTTAAAATATTATAAAGAGGAACCAACAGCTCCTACAATGAGCAGCACTTGGTGACATTTGGGAGGAAAAACTCACTTGTAACAGGAAGAAACCTCCAAAATCTGCACTTCCTGTACAGATGTTTCACATTAAAAGTCTGACAGGGCGTAACACCTCTCTGTCCAGGTTGGCTTTTATTTGAAAGCTTGAGAGCTTTGTAGCTCAACAACAATCTTAATCACAACATAACGTGATTAAAGTATTAATGTGAGTAAGACGGAGTCACCATACTGTCACCATGTTGAAATGATGAAACTGTCAGTCATGTAAACACTTTAGTCCAACTGTTTTGAGTTTTTGTCCAACGTACCAACACACACACACACATCAGACCAACTGTTTGAAAACGTGTGTTGTGTTGGTAAAATGCTTCATTCTACGATAATAAGAAAAGAACAACAACATATATATATATAATATTTACATATGATTTATAAAATGAATTGGGTTCATTTTATTTGTATGGTCCACGCTGCCATTGTTTCTCTGGGATACAAACACATGTCCTGTGCATCAAGTAGATTCCTAAAAGCAACGCAGGCACAAAACATCTTAATTGGACTTAGGCCTTAGCCTGATTATTGGTCATAATTAGATTATTGTATCCACGTGAACTTATTGCACAACAGAGGTAATGTTTGTGATGATGTATCTGGCAGATGTTAAAACACTGTTGACCACAGGCTGTTGTGTTTACACCAGTCTGTGTAACAGTGGCACTTATGTTTCAAGTGTCAGAACATCATGTTTTATTAAAGTTAAATGAGTTAAGGGTAATGACAGGACTGGTGCCAGCCCCACCCCCACCCTGCATATTGTTTGTGAAGAGTCTGACATGAATCTGGATATGACTCAAAGTGTGCATTTTACAAACTGTAAGATAACATTATACCATGTTCTAAAAATACAACCCAGCATTTAGCCACACCTGAGTTTTTGTCTCAGGTGTAGGTTTAAAATTAGTTTAGCAATATACAAACCTTCACAGCGACTATTAAGTACAATTAAAATCATCAAAAAAGAAAATCTGCAAATGATGGAGCCATGAATGTAATATGTGAATGGTGAATCTCAAGCGACAGCCACCAGGATCCTCTGGAGCTTTGCAGAAGTGAGTGTAATGGAATATCCTGCATGAGATGAAGCACTGCTGCATCACGGCTACACAGACAAAGTCCTGACACAACCATGAAGTCGGATGGGATAACTCACTACTGAAGGGACATGGAGTCATAGCAGCCTGGTGGGACTGTGTTTATATTAAACAAGAAAAGGTGCACGAATGTGGTGGTTGTGTCTGTTCTCCGCTGGTTCACTGCTGTTATTATTGCTTCTGAACCGCGTCGGTTAATCACTGACTTTAAACGTGAAACTGTTTTATTCAGTGTTTTACTGGTTATAATCACCTGGTCTCTTTGTTTTGGAGGAGATGAGACCTGTGGATAATTCAGCTCCTGGTAAAAACCTCCAGAACGGCTGACACTGATTGCAGTGGTGTTGAGTACAACTTCCATGGTCCCATGCTACTTCGTGACATCACTCAACACTATATTGCTTTGATTGAGAGGCAGAAGTTACATACTTTGTCAAAAATGTCTGGAACTGACAAAAACCTGAACCCGGTCTAAAAGGATGTTCCTGTTTGGTTATGACTTGTGACAAATGTGATGCTCTGTGTGCTGTACAGTGTTATATGTGTGTGTGTATGTGTGTAAGCATTGTGTTGTGTGTGTTGTGTAGATCTTTGGGATTGAATCCCTCATGGGGAATGCCTCCCTGTGGCCCCTCCTGCTGGGTTTTACTTTCCTGCCAGCAGTGCTGCAGTGTATCCTGCTGCCCCTCTGCCCCGAAAGCCCCCGGTACCTCCTCATCAACTGCAACGAGGAGAGCAAAGCCCGCAGCAGTGAGACAGACACACACACACACACACACACACACACACACACACACACACACACACACACACACACACACACACACACACACATATCACAAAACACACAATAATAAACAACACAACTTTGGCAAGAGTTAAATTAGTTGTGATGTTTACTGTCCTAAAGGACCAACCTTACGCAGTGTACCGTTACCGTAGTGACCTGAACTGGCACCAACAGCTGCCAGAAAGGTTGATTAACGCCTGTTCTTTTGACCACACATCCTGTCCAGCACATCAGTGTGTGTTTCCCCGACACAGATGTCACATGAACTGCTCTCTTCCAGTCTTGGTGAAGCTGCGGGGAACTGACGACGTGAGTGAGGACATGCAGGAGATGAGGGAGGAGAGCCAGCAGATGAAGAGGGAGAAGAAAGTGACCATCGCCGAGCTGTTCCGCTCCCCCATGTACCGCCAGCCCATCTTTGTTGCCATCATGCTGCAGCTCTCGCAGCAGCTGTCTGGAATCAACGCTGTAAGAGGCCAGTTCTTAGTTCAGGTGTCTACAGAGTAATTCATATGCACACCAACGCCAACCGTTCCCTGTGTCATGTCATCGTCTTTAGGTGTTTTACTACTCAACTGGGATCTTTGAGCGAGCAGGCGTGTCGCAGCCTGTTTATGCAACCATTGGTGCAGGAGTGGTCAACACCGCCTTCACTGTGGTTTCTGTAAGTCACAAAAGAACCATTAAAAAGATGTTGGTAACATTTACCTTCATCTTGTCATGAGACACTTCCTGTCCTTTGCAGTTGTTTGTGGTGGAGCGAATGGGCAGAAGACCACTTCACCTCATTGGTTTGATGGGAATGGCAGTTTCAGCAATTTTTCTAACTGTTGCCATGGCGCTGTTGGTAAGTTTTCGAGATCACCTTTACTCCATCTGTTCAGCTTTTCAAATGAAGCGACTGAAAACATCTGTATTGTGCTGTTCCTCAGGACCAGCTCAAGTGGATGTCCTATGTCAGCATTGCAGCCATCTTCAGCTTTGTAGCATTTTTTGAAATTGGCCCTGGCCCCATTCCCTGGTTCATTGTGGCCGAGCTCTTCAGCCAGGGGCCCCGCCCTGCTGCCATTGCAGTTGCTGGTTTCTCCAATTGGTCTGCCAACTTCTTAGTAGGGATGTGCTTCCAGTATGTCGAGGTAAGACAGTTGCAGTCCACAAATGCCATTAACCCTCCTCACTGTTGAATATGCATGCTGTAGCTCGTGCCTATAATTTAAAATGAGTGACATTTTGCCTTTGACGCAGCAACTCTGTGGTCCGTACGTCTTCATCATCTTCACGGTCCTGCTGCTGGGCTTCTTCGTCTTCACCTACTTCAAGGTGCCAGAGACCAAGGGCCGAACCTTTGATGAGATTGCAGCAGGCTTCCGCCAGTCGTCTGGCCGCGGTTCTGACAAATACTCAGCCGCTGAGGAGTTCAGCACCCTCAGGGGGGATGACCCTGACCTCTGAAAGCTGCCGTACATGCACACATTCAAAGCTACCTGTTACACTTGGGGTACACTGCTAGAACGCTATCAAATTCAAATATCTTATAAACTAATGATATGCTCATGTTTACATAAGAGGTTCAGTCTTCAGACAGACGATGGATCGACGGACTGAGGACATCACTGTTAGTTACTCTGGGCTCTGTCTGCAGCTCAGGAAATCTGTTTTCAGCTCCTGCCATCTTGATGAAAGTGGTATCTCAGGCTTTAAACTGAAGTGAGTGATTAAATGGAGTGAGAGACAGGCTGTGATGCAGCAGAAAGAGCAGGATGGGTTTAGACTGTAAATATCAGTAAGTATCTTATTCAGAACCTCCCTGTGAACCTACAGCACATGATTTGAAACTCTCGTTTTCTATTTTGGTGTTCATAGGATCAGGTTTGAAGTGTTAGATGGACTGCTTAAATATTAGATCTTAACTTTCTGTTGGTCACAAGTTCATTTTGAAAAGTGAACCACAGTTTCACAAGAACAGCAGCAGATGGAAACTCTGTTAAACTGTTAGATTTTTGAGCCCATATTTGTGTGCTACAAAAAGACAATTGTGGTGGCACCAACGTGTGTGTGTGTGTGTGTGTGTGTGTGTGTGTGTGTGTGTGTGTGTGTGTGTGTGTGTGTGTGTGTGTGTGTGTGTGTGTGTGTGTGTGTGTGTGTGTGTGTGTGTGTGTGTGTGTGTGTGTGTGTGTGTGTGTGTGTGTGTGTGTGTGTGTGGTAATGTGTGTGTGAAGGTGAGCTCAGACTGAGCACAAAGTCTCCTTCCATTGTTGGTATGAATTTGACGGCTGAGGCTGACGTCCTCACAGATGTTGACGAGCTAGTCTTGGTTGTCGTTGCTTGGGTGTTCCAGGAAGTAGCTCATTAACCAACATTATGTGAAATTGTGCCAAGGAGCACGTCTTTTCTGTGTGTGTAGTCTTGGCGGCACTGAGCATACGAAGAGGGGTCCTAAAAACTGTAGCAATGATCTTCACCTGGTAGACTGGACTTCTTTACAGTAAATTACTGTGGAGCTCACAGACAAATTTCACACTCATTTATACAAAGTTAAAGGAAAAGTTAGACATTTTGGGGAATATGCACTTTCTATCAGGTGGAGAAACTTAGTTAAATAATGAAAATTTGATTAGCTAAGATTTAACCAAAACCCTGATGTTGTCTGAATGTAATCCAAAATGTTCTTATGGCCTGAACCTAAACACATGCAGAGCGCAGCATGTAAACTACCGTCTCCAGTGTGAGACACTAAACTAACAAAACAAACAGAATTTATAATTTAATTATATAATTTACTTAATTACTTAATTCACGTCAGTATTATATAATTTTCATCCAATTTATGTTTTTTTCTGGCGTGAATTATAATTGAATCCACAGGTCAAAGTCTTCTGCCTGAAGAGTAAGAAAGTCATACACTAATATCTTTAGCATCCCTTTTCCTCAGTTACATTTCTATATGTAGTGTATTTGTATTTTTAACATCCCTGTCATATTAGTGTACACGCAGAGGGCACAATATTTTATATGTGATAATTAACACAGAAATGCCGGATGACTTGAACAGAATGAATTAATGAATTGTGCTGTGATTTTTATGAAGTTGCTGTGTCCAACAGAACTGTACGGTGTTTTAGAAAATAAAAGTTAAATCCACTGTTCACTGGAATTTTTCCAATACATGTTAATAGTAATAGGTCAGTAAACACTATGACCAGGGTAGTTTGTTGCAGCTTTAATGGAGCTAATGATCAAGTGACTCAGTATTAGGCCACTGTAAAGATGAGAGACACCAAGTCAGATTACACGAATAAAAAATGTTGTTACAGTAATAATGTAATATCACAAGATAGTCATTATTCTGCAAGGATATTTGTAATATAGCTATGTTATGTCACATTTTAGAAGAAGTCAGAATATTGTATTATTGAAGTTGTGTTCTTAAAATCAAATTTCATTGTTACGATATTATAAGAATAACTTGTGTGTAGGAATACAATAGTTAAGCGGTTGAAAAAATGTTGTGCCAAAGGAAAGTGCTGTTTTCACGAGAAGATAAACCGCTGAAAATATTCCAGTATGAAGCGTACATTTCAACAGATATTAGATTGTTTCGCTGGGCGTTTTTAAAAGGGTCTAAAACAGGTTTTTTCTGCTGGCCCCCGTGCACAGCAACTGATAGCTCTGCTTGTGTGCAGGTGTCCCCTGCTGCCTCTCTTAGCAGGCAGCACGCTGGTCTGAATCTACTGCAGGTAATACACCGACTGTGCATGACTCATACAACCCAACTCCAAATAATCCGAACTGTTGTGACGACCCTGTCCCTTTAGGATTTCCTGCTTGAACCGTCTGGTGATGGACAACATGTATTGTATGTTTCTTTACAGTCTTACTTGTGTCCACTGGTTGGAGCCAGAGACGAGAGACGAGCACACATCATGTGTCTGTGTTGACCACACTCAAAATCTCATGTACATCAAATGATGACTGTCACTGAAGAGTTAAGGTGGGAACCCGGGGCTGAAGCACTTATGGCAGCTGCTTCATCTGTTTAACAATCCAGCCTTGAAAGGTGCAATCAGAGCATCTGAACTACAAAGTGACCATAGTCACTGACCCCAAGAGCCTCTTATATTTTCTTATAGCTTCAAATCGCCTGAATCTTGACACATTAATTACTTAATGTGAATTCCAGTTTTTGATGGACTGTTGAGGCCCATGGTGATCAGAGCTCGAGTGTGTCCAGTGACCAGTGACAGCTGTATCCAGATGTAACGCGTGCGTGCTCACTGACAACTGAATAAAAGGAACCATTGTCAATATTTTACCTCAAGGGGTGAATAGATAATAAATATTACAATATATCAGTCTTGACACAGATATCCAGAGAGAGGCAGCAGCTGTTCTGGTCACATGGTTAAGAGTTCCTCTGGAAACAGGGGTTAGAGGTCAGAGCTGAGGCTTCAGTCTGTACATTCCTGGCCAGAATTGAACTACATGCTTTTCATGGCACTGTTGAACTTTCACCTACTGTAAATCTAAAACAGTCTTAGTGATGCCTATATCACTATCAAAGATCAATTATCTATCTAAAAGTAAAATGATATGACAGCAGATATTGTTATATGTTCTCTCTGTTGAGGAAATGAGCAGCCCTGTTGCTGTGCATCTCATCACTCACCTTTTAGTGAAGAAAACCAATCCTAAGTGTTTACTATGACTCACTGGCAAACCACAGACACTGCCAACATCTGCAAGGTAGAACAACTTTGGCTGATGTAATATTACATGTGGAAGAGTAATGCTGACAGCTGCATCCTCCACAGTGACTCCACTGTGCATCAAACTGAAACCACTTAAGTTTCCCAGCAGAGCATGGATAGGTCATCTCCATGCACACACAGTCCTGTTTACTCCTGTTGGAGTCGTTTGTTTTTGATCCGGGACAACACTAACTCAACCACTGGACTTTGAACAAACATTTGTGGTTCCCTGAGGATGAATCCTGTTTACACTGGTGATCATACGATTGATCCTCTAGCGCCACCATGAGGTCGACACGGACCCACAAGGGTCATGTTCTTTTATTCAAAATGGTGACTTTCCCTGAAAGGCAACAACCAGTAGTGGACAAACTAAAATTTGGAGCTATTGTTTTTAGTGAAATCTCTCAAAAACTGTTTTGTCTTGAAAGTTGGTTTCACTTTTCGCCGAGCGCCATCATCATGTAAAACTTTTGTTTGTCCAATACTGATTTTTGACCTGCAATGACTAAAATCACAGGTAGAGACACGGCACCGTGCCAACACCGGAGAAATGATCCGTTCATTAACATAACTCTAGCACAATAGACAGAAGTGGATGTTGGACAAGTGTATTCAACATATGGCTTTTAAATTAACTCAAATTGCATCACATTTTCCTATTTCACAGAAATATATAAACCCCAGTGAGAGGTGGTCAGTGGTGATTATATATCTTTTCAGAATAGAAGCCATAATTCAACCAGATTTCATGTCTTTGTCTCTGCAATAAGTTGTGATGCAGATATTTTGATTACATTGCTTATCTCAGGTCAGTCCTGCGATGCTGTCAGGAAGGTTGCTGTGCCCCGCCGCCTCGGCACATTTCCATCCGAGGTGTAGGTCTATGAGGCGGAGATGACTGTTGATGGTCTGACTGATGTAAGTGACCCGGTCAAAATCCTCAGGTCAGAGTAAAGTAAGTGCGTTACATCAGCTCACACCACTTCTCTGCACGGTGATGATTTGTACTTTCATTTGTTGATGGTCAGTTACTCAATATTGTGGAAAATCTCCAACATGTCATCTGCTCTACGGCCTTTGGACCCATGGTTATGTGGTGGTGCTGTCATTCTGAAACCTAATGAAGCCACTGAATGTCTTGCAGCAATACTCCACATCAGAGGTGGGAGTGAGTCACAAGCAAGTCTTAACCTTCAGGTCCCAAGTTACTGTGGTGACAAGCAAGTCAAGTTAAATAAAATCCCGATGATCAGCTCCAGTTTCCACGTTTAAAAAGACAGGATCCAGGAATCCCAGATGGAATCACTTTCTGTCTGGGATGTTGGTCGGATCGTTTGGCCTTTAGCGGAGGTATGAGTGCCAGTCTTGTTATTACTACTACTATACATCTCTATGTGGAACCTGCATTGTGCTTAATCCTCTTTCCTCCTGCAATCAATGTCAGTATTTTCAGCGCCCATTGCACTAAAAATCACCCAATCATGTTTGGAAAACAAAATGTAACTTGCAAAATGTTTTAAAAAAAAAAAAAGAAAGAAAGAAAAGTCAGGTACTTTCGAGTCATCAGTGTCACGTCTAAGCTCTGACTCCGCCCCCGACTCCCAGCTGATCCCAAAATGGGCGAAAAGGTCACGAAGGAGGGAAATTAGCTATAGAGAGTCCCCCACCTCTGATCCACATGAATTAGAAAAATATATAAATGAGCTGCTCAGTAACATACACTGAGCAGGTTACTTATAGTACAGTACTGAACAGCAGAGCAAACAAATGACACATTTAAAACATATAAATGTCATTAGCATCCGTTTGTCTGACTCTTATGTTTATAGCATCAAAATGAGATTAAATGGGACGTTGACTCTCACACCTGAATCAGGTTTTCACCCAGAACAGTACATATCTTTAAAAAAATTTATTCAAATACACAAATTGATTTATTTTCCTCTGAAAATAAAACATTTACTGAAAAACACTTTAAAAGGCACACAGCATGTTCACAATTCATTATGTGGGAGTTTAGTTTCTCGTGTAGTTTTTCTGTCCATAAGAAACTCTGGGTCTGAGTGGAGTTTATTAGCTGAGGGAACTGCAGAGGATAAAGCTACAGATGGTCCTGATCCTCTTGTACAGTTTCATTTTCCACCAGATTTTCCATTAACTCAAATGTTAAAAAAAAAACATTTATAAAAAGTCTTTAGAAAACACTGCGAAATACACTTCTTACTCTAATAGCAGCTTCCATAGATGATGCATAAAATATTGACAGTTCCTTAGTGTTACTTTCCTTAAAAAAAAACCTGTTTGAAATGCTGGACTTTATTCTGACACTGTTAGGTCACTGAGCGTCTCTGGAGGAGCATCGAGCAGCTCAAACATGTCGTCAATCACCTGCCACAGACAGTTCTCCAGAGGAAAGTCATTGTCCACCAGGTTGACCAGGAAGTAGTTGTCGTGGATATACTTGATTATCATCCGTGAAGGAGACTCGTCTTCATAGAGTTTGGCCCACTGCTCGATCCACAAGGCAAAGGCCTCGTCCTGAGAACAACATGGGGACAGTCAGAAGAGATCCACCAGTCAAACTGCTGGTGTCAAATAAAATGTACTTCATGACGTCAATCACATGCCCCTGTTTATTAGTCAAGGTGCCAGTTCTGCCCAGGAGATTTAACCCATCACTCCTATCTACATCCGAATCGGCAGGACGATCTCCATCTTACCTTCCAGTACATGAAGCTGACCGGGTCCACTACAGTGGGCTGAACGATCTCCCTGCCAGGGAAGATCCCCCACGTCACAGCGTTAGGTTGCAGTTCAGGGGCATTGGTCAAGTTACGGCCCTGCACACAAAGTGTTCAGGATGACATGATGTTGACCCACAAACAAACACACAAAGCACACAAACACAGACTGATAGCTCCCTGTTCAAACTTACATGCACATTAACAATATGGTAGTTGACACGGGGCTCGTACTTCTTCAGTACTTTGAGGAGAGCGTTGACGTTTTCACTGGAGGTGAAGAACTCCAGGTAGGCCTGTTGAATTTACAACAAGAGGATTATGAGACAAACCCCATCCGAACACGCAAACAAAACCAACAGTGTTGACTACCTTCTGGAAGACGTAGCCTCCTGCGGGTCCCCAGCCCACTACAGGGTCTGCGGAGGGTTTCCCATTGATGCTGGGCTGGGAGTTGATGGTGAGGACGCCTCGTCTGTTCACCTTCTCCAGCTCATCCTTCAGCAGGTTGGTCTCTGGGGCCAGAGGCTCATCGTTCCATGGCAAACACATCACCTGGCACAAGAAGAAGAAACCTGGTGTTTTATATTTCAATGGCTAACTGTTTCCCCCTCCTTCCAGTCTTCATGCTAAGCTAGGCTAACCATGTCCTGACTCCAGGGGCCTCATTTAGAAAACAGTACATACTAAAAGTGTCTGTGCGCACGAAGGCCACAAACAATATACAGCAAAAAGTAATCAGACTGCAAACACACGCCTCCACTCAGTTTCCCCTTTTTAAATCTTAATCAAATTGAAAACGTGCACACTTTGGCAAACCTCATGCTCCGCCCAGAACACTCCTACAATTAACCATAAATAGTCAAATAAAATGAATTGATTGTGTAAATCAGCGGCGACACCCAGCTCCATGCTCCACACTAAGACATGAGACTGAGATCCATGTGAACATCTCATTCTCATACATAAGGAAATCTATAGTTCGTATTTTATCGGTAAGTAATGGTGATGTTGTGACTACATTACGAGGCATTACAGGACACTAGATGTTGTAACGTCTGACTCGTAAACATGACCTTTGTAAAAGTTCTGTGCTGTGAAAAGTCAGATTCAGAGACACTCCTCTTCCTCCCTCTACCTTGTGTCCACTGCGGTTCGGCTGGGCTGTGATGTAGCAGGTGAAGACCTCGAACACACTCTCCTCATTCATCAGCTCCTCCCCCCACATCTGCAGCAGAGCATCTTTGGAGGACTTGCTCTTCAAGTAGAACAGGTAGTAGTCGTTTAACTCACCAAAAGCTGGAGATGAGGAGTTTCCCCTGAAGACATTGACATCATCACTCAGTCATTTAATAGTAGGCTTCACCATTTTACACAATTCTCATAGCTCTATTAGTAATGGAGCTTGCCATCGGCCGTTGGGGAAATCATCCCAGTCCTGGGTTCTGTAGATGTAACTCTTGGGTCTGGAGGCCCAGAAGATCGGTCGAACGTCTTCTACCTTTCGTTTGGGATGGGCACTGACGGCCCAGGGAAGAGGCCGCCTGGCAGGAAAAAAGAAAATCCGTATTTTCACACAGCCAGACAGACAAAGGGCAGGGACCTTCTCCACTAAACCAGTTCAACCTGCTCGGGCTCTCTTTGGCCCTGTTCAGACCTGCTATCACAAGTGGACTGCTCTAAGTTCAGATGAGAACACACACGAGACGCATTGAGGACGTATTATCAATCCGATTACTCAGACCACATTCAGAGGAGGTGCAGATGTGAACGAGAGACTGTTGACTGAGAGAAACTATTTATTTCCTAAAACTCCACGACTGCTTCTGACTTTTGCTATAATTGTGCTGCGAGCAGGCGGAGGCGGTAACTGACCTGGGATCTTCTGTCCACAGCCCCAGCTGTCGGAGCACCTCCATGGTGGCCACCTCTCGGTTCAGTGTGTAGAAGTGGAGGCCTGGTACCTTCCCGCTGTCCAGCAGCACACGGCACATCTCCACCGCCTGCTGGATTCCATAGTTACGGATAGCAGCATCGTTGTCTTTGATAGGCTCAATGACTCTGGTGATCTCCTCTGGTACCTCCAGCTTTGACAACTTGACGAGCTGACGCAGGGACTGGTAACCCTGGAAAGAAACAGGTTCAAGTCCAGCTTTATCCTGAATTATCTGTTTGACATCACTTCATCATTTTATTCTGTCAGACACTGGTGTTAAATTGTGTCATAATTACTGCATGAGTTATGGCCAAAAATGTGTTTTGTGAGGTCAGAGTGACTTTTGACCTTTGACCAACAAATTCTAATAAGTTCATCCTTGAGTCCAAATGAATGTTTGTAACAAATGTGAATAATATTTTCTCAAGAATGATCCTGTCTGTCGCTGGCATGGAGGAAAACAATGATCCTACTGTTTTTAAGTTGTAGGATTGCGTGAACATCAACCTGTGATTTCTGCATCATGATGATGATGATGATGATGATGATGATGATGACAGTATCCCGGTTCCTGGAGCACCGACTTACCTGAATGGGGAAGATTCCTGGTAGGATGGGACACGTGATACCTATCGCCCTGCAGTCATCCAGAAACTTGAGGAAAGTGTCCGCCCTGAAGAACAGCTGTGTGATGACAAAGTCTGCTCCAGCATCGACCTTATCTTTTAGGTGTCTCAGATCCTGCTCATAGCTCTCTGCCTCAGGGTGACCTGTGGGGTAGCCTGAATAGACCAGCGCATTTAAATCACTGAACACCACAACATTACAAGTAAAACTCCACTTAAACTGTCTGCTACTGATCTGGAGGCTGAAAACATACCAGCTACGCAGATGTCAAAGTAGTCATCAAACTCAGATCGGATATGTTTAACAAGGTCGATGGCGTAGTTGAAGCCTCCCTCCTCTTCCTCCCAGTCTACCCCCACTGGGTCTGCAGAGACATCACAATACCACAGTTCAGCTGGCAGCCAGATGTTATGAGGATTTCTACAACTACAGAAATCCAGAGTGATGTGGAATCACTCACGACACCTGAGACTGAGCACTTTGATTAGTTCAGCTGTCAAAATACACAAACAGAGTAAAACTGAAAAGTGCATTAAAGAAATCAAAGAACAGCCAATAGATTCAACTCATGAAATCATTTGTAAAATTATTGTACTTAAACTTTATATTTTACCTATCTCAAAATATCAACACTTTAATCTCATAACATTTATTCTCGAAATCTCATTTCCTCCCCTGAAAAGGTAGAACTACCGGTCAGAAACAGAACTGCAGTTAAAAAACAAAAGTTTGTGTTGGTCTCTTTAAGCAACATTTTGCAGGTAAATCACACCAAGTGACTAACATGAAAAACACAAGAACAACACACATTACCAGGACATGTACATACTGTACCTCCATCATATGTGCTGCCTTTCAGTAGCAGGTTTCTACTTCACACACTCCAGACAAAGCTACTGTTCCTGTCCGGTTGACTGAGGAACTATTCTGTCATGACTGAAAAACTATGGAGCAAACAATTCCCTGTTCCCTCTAATTAAGAATGTAAACAAATGTCACTATTAGTATCAGAAATGCCTCAGATTTGGCCTAAAACATGGTATCAGGTATTGGCGAGTACACAAGTACACAAACAACCGTTAGTGATACCACATAATCTATTAATAAACTTCACAGTTGCACACTCAGTGAAAAACCTTGTAAAACAGCAGTTTTCCTGAAAATCAATTCTTCTTCACTGCTGTAAACAGGAAGTTACGCTGTGCAGCCACTCACAACTACAGTTTTGAAGAACTGACTTCCGGTAAATAGCGTAATATTAGCCGTTTACAGCCGTTACATTTGGTACAATGGTATCAGATCAGTACTCTTTATTGGCCGATACAAGTTCAGAATCGGGAAGGAAAATATGGCATGGGAACACCTCAGTCTCCTACCTCCTCTGAGCGCCATAATGTTCTTGAGGCCCAGGTGCTTTGCCTTGGCCAGGTAGCCAGTAATCTTGTCTTTGGTCTGGTTGCAGCAGGTCAGGTGGAGGATGCTCTCGAGGCCACAATAGTTGACCGCTGTGCTGGCAATCATCATAGATGAGGTTTCCTTGTCTGAGCCCGGGTCCCCTGCTGGGTGCCAGGTAATGTCGATGAACAGGGGCCCTCCGGAGCCCATGCGGTCAAATCTGCAGAACAGTGACATGCACAAAAGAAATGGTCAGACTGCTGTTTGGTTACAATACAGACGATTCCTGAGTGGTTAGTGACACCGTTGATCTCAGTACTTTTAGTCAGCTTCTTTTCTATAAGTTCAGCTTAATGAAAATGGGTTACTGTAACACTAGAGCAAACCAATCACTCTGAAGTTTTGCTGCAGGGATTACAAAAAGCCTCTTGGAGCTACTGGTTTACCATTCCTGGACCACTTTTCTTTCTTTAACCCTGTCCTTGTGTCCCACTTTAGTACAGGCATTGTTGATTCCACACACATCATATTTCCTGTATAAAGTTCAGGCCCGGTTTGATTTCACATGCCTTGAGATGAGATTGACAGCTCCACTGGCTGTGCGGGGAGGAAAGAACTCCAGCGAGAACCAGCGGTCTCCAGACTCCATCCTCCTCCGCATCTTGTCCCGCAGCCTGTCTGACCGGTCTGCATCCAGCACCGGCGTGGAACACCGGGAACTCTCCTTGGAGCTCTCCCCGCCACTGTTACTGGCCCCACTGGAGTCGCTCTTGCAGGACTGCCAATTACCTTCCCCTCGCTGCACCTGGTTCACCATGATGGTAAATTACACTGAGAAGAGAAGGAGACACAAAACAGATCAATCTGACTCTGCCCTGTCAGTGTTTGGAGATATCCAGCTGTACTTTGACAGCAACGGGAGCAGACATTAAAACACACCCTACACAAAATTTGGTCTTTTATTGTTTCTTTTTTTGATAATGTACAACCTCACAGATTATGAATAAACAATATACAGTTGGTTCAAATTAAAGTTACATGTTTAAAGTTCAACAGAAAACCACAAAAGCAAAAATAAAGTGGCTGATTTGTGATAAAGTTATGTCCCAAACACAGAAGCCCCTTTTACACACAGATTGCGCTATATTACCGTTGGGAAAAACCTGTCTTTACTCTGCCTTTGCTTGTTTACACTGAACCAAACAAGCCGGCACATTGCCGATTTAAAAGCTGAACAATGAAGCCCCGCCCCCTGTTCGTCCCTATTACACAAAACAAGGAGACGGAATAAAGCCGCAACATTCTCGCATTTAACAGGCAGTGTAAAAGGGACCAGAGAGACATCCCGGTGTCCCCGTCTCTGTTGGCTGAGTGCAGTTAGCTACGTGCGCTCGAGCGATGTTAGCCCGTTAAACGAAAGGAAAAACACAGTTAGCTCCCAACACAACGACATAAAATAAACCCAGGTACATGCAGCGGGAAAACAAAGCACACACCGCTTCTCCCACCTGCTCCGGTCGGTTCTCCTCGTGCTGCAGGTATCCCAGACTACGTCCATCCAAGACTACACATCAACTGCCACAACGTGGGAAACTTTGGGGGAAGGAAAAAGGCCCCGCGATTCAGGGAAGTTAGTTTCAAATTCGACAGTTAAGGGAAACTTTAAAGGGAAGTTTAGCTTAAGGTGCTGAGCTCCTCTCTTTGAAAAAAAGTGACATTTAAGGTAAAACTTTAACGCTGTCTGACATCCACTCTCGGATTTGAGAAATTTTTGTTTTTATATGTGAAAATAAAATAAAATAAAGCACAGAAAGTCTGTTCATGGATATCAGTGCTGTTGGTATCTCTGACAGCATCACACCTAGGATGCGTTTGACCCTGTCAGAAGACACCATGGTCACAGGTGTGGAGGAAGTCTGACAGGTATTTAATAGTCCTGTTTAGCTGGATGTCATCATCAAAATGCAAGAACCACTGCTCCTCAAGAATAAAATGTGGCTGCTTCTCACCAGAGGCAGAGGCATGAGGAGTGAAGTATGTTCTTACATTTCCACAAATGCATTAAAGGTTAAACAAATCTGAAACTGTGTCTGTAAGAGTCTCTGGCCTCTCTGGGATGATAAAGTCCAGGTTTGACAATTCTAGGAGTAGTGGTTTTTAATCTGGACCTGGTGTGGTGTGGTCTGGATGAAATGTCCCTTTTTGTATTTTCACAAATAAAATAAAAGCTTTGCAAGTATGGACGAGGATTTCAGACAGTCTTAAAGCTTTACCTTATATGTCTAACACGTGTTCACAACAGGTGCAAAAAAAACTGTGTGAAGTAAGTTTCCCTGAACTTTCGCCTTAATTTTCGAATAGGAAGCTGACTTCAGCGTCGCGGTGGGCGTCAGCGATGAGGTGCTGCATTCAAGTCATATCGGGAACCCGACAGTTTAGACACAACAGAACAGAGCAGCGGGTAGTTCAATCCTCATGTGGGTTTCTTAAGGAGTTGTAAAGCTGATTTTTATTTTGACCCTGAATCAGAACTTCTAATGAACTTTTTACGATTTCACAAATAAAATTGAGTTGTTAATTTTGTTGAATTTAGTTGACATTCATACACAGTCTTGTCAGAGGTCATAATAAATGTTAAATGCTAACAGCAAACAAATGTTTATTATCTGAAAATTGAAAGTGAACAATAGAGTAATAGACTAATAGAGGTTTCCCTACTGTCCGAAAACGCAGCCTAAAGTACAACAGTCCTGTCGAAGCCCGTGGTCAGAGCCTTGTGTTTAGGTTGATCAGGACTGCCCACTATTATAATTATATATGACGTAAAATCAATAATAGCAAATCTAACAGCTTTCCTTACAACATGATAAATTTCCACTTGATAATGTTTCATTATCTACACATGCATCAATTTAAAGTGTGCATGATGCTTTTATTTTAAAATACAGCCCCGTGCGTAAATTCACGCAGTTTTGATGGTTCGATGGAAAACCTTCCGCTTTTCGTCACGTGAGGAGGAGATGCTCGTGTTGCTTTTAAGTCTCATGGGAAATATGATAACATTTTTCTGTAGCTTAAATGTTATGAACAGATATTTGAAATCGCTTTTTTAGGACGTACTTACAGCGTGGACCTCTCGTTTGCTGTAAAACAGGATGATGTTCTACCTACTAATGTGTTTTTTCAGGTTGTTCCAGAGGTTTTGGTCTTTCTAAAGTTGATGGTTTTCCCACAAGCTCTGAACGCAGCATGACACAACAACGAAGATGGCGTGTTGTGGAAACTGTTTTTGTTGCCAATGTTGCTGCAGAGAAGGAGAGACACGGACACCAGAGGAACTGGTAAGGAATTATGTAATTATTAGTCATTGCAGGGCTCTATTAACTATTTCATTATGATTTTATAATAATTTCTTTCCCTCAAAATTTCTCCAGTTTTCCTGAGTGCTGTATATACTGGCTCTCTTACTCCACCCTGTTTAAGTGACTGTGTTCCGTTGTCTTGTAGCTTTTCCAATCAAAGCGCAGTGACCCTCAATCCATTCACCATGCTTAACAACAACTGGGCTGAAACGGGCAATAAGTGTCCTCACAGTGTGAGCGACACGCAGGGAATATAACTCGCTGTTTTCCCCTGTGCTTATGAAGACGAGGCCCTTGGACCAAAGTACTTTTATATTCAATCACCCCGTTGTAACAGTATACCAATCATCTTCCAACTCAATGTAGGTTTTGATAAATTTGTTGGGAGAATGTCAAAATATCGAATTTACCCCCATAAAATATCATGTCTCTCTGTTTTGTTTACATTTACAAAATAAGTCAACCTTAAATGTACAAATTCTGTATGGAGTCTGGCATGTTCTTCTAACCACACAAGAAGTTGACATACACATACAACTTTCTTATTACTGGTAAAACTCAGCTGTTGTTAAAGTGGTATCAAAACTGAGATGTCTGGATTTTGTGAATTAATTGGCATCCCATGTAGCAAAGTCCTTTGTTTTCTTCCAGCCCAGTATACACTCAGTTCTACGGCCAGAATCTGGCCCATATACAGCATGACTGTCAGATGCTACTTCCACAATCTTGTGTCTGAGGACAACAGGCAGAATCTGTCCTAGATGTGGAAGTACATGGGCCAGATCCGGGCCAAGGACCCAGGCATATGTTGGGCCAGCATTTTGCTCTCTTGGATTCAGCCAGTAGCACCAGCATCGAAAAGTGGCTGATGGTATAGTGGTTCTGGTCACTTTAAGGATTTGTAGTTTGTAGCTGTCTTAATTTCAGGTAAAGGGTCCTTACTGTGCCGGACATGTTTGTATTCTGACTCTACCTGTACTCGAACAGGCTTTGCTATTGGTTTACCCCTTTGAGGCTCTGCCTGGTCACCCTGAGGCAAATCTTTGTGTCATTACTCAGTCAGGGTGTAACTGCACACCACAATCCCTTTTAAAACTCCAATGCATACGCTGTCCCCTTTTCACCGTGCGATGAAGCTCTGCCATCCTGCAATGATGTAGCGTGTTAACATCCTACAAGCAAAAGAACAAGCAAGAGAAGGGATTTACACCTTCACCTATAACACCCAGGTTTTGACCCTGTTGTCAGCTGCCTCAGCAACGTAAGATCAAGGTGAAGTTCTACCTTTATCACCGTGACAGTCGTCTCAAAGAGGTTAACCAAGTGAGAAGCCTGTTAGATGGTGACACACTCACACATATAACTGTAGTTACGTCCAGTAACTACTATTTATATTATATTGTGCCGTTTTTTTTCCCCCCCAGACAATCCTTGGGGAACTCCGGGATGAAGAAGATGAGATTCTACCGAGGAAAGACTATGAGGTGAAAAAACTTGTGGAAAACCATAATTAGGAGAAAGATGTCCAGCCAGTGTTGGCAGATTCATGTGTGACCCAGGTAATAGTTACACAGTCTTTGTTTTGGCTTCAACAGAGTTTGGATTATGACCGCTGCATCAATGAACCCTATGTGGAGGTTCTGGAGGGGATGGACAACAGGGTAAGACAAGTGACTTCTGTTGAGTAATTGCTCAGATGTAGATAATGCACTCTATAAGAGCATGCAGATGGGATTACATTTGTGCCTTGTTGCCTTATCAAAATTCCAGCAGGAGGAATTTTACATACTGTATTTAAAAAACAAAACTGTGAACGATTGTTTTTCAAAGAACCTATTGAGGCTCAGTGTGCCGTATAATGTGTTATGATATTTCTATAGCTATTGTCATGGGTGGAAATTTTTTTAAAAGAATCAACTCAGCTCCTCTTAGTATTAAACTTGGTGTTCCATAAGGATCAAGTTTGGGGCCACTTTTGTTCTTAAACTGCATAATTGATCTTGTCTAATTTTGTAAACTGTCTTCTAATGTTTGTTTTGCAGACAACACTAGTCTCTGTTATTCTTACAGAAACCTCAGAAACCTTATTGCTATTCTGAAACTAAATCACATAGAGTATCTTAATGTGTGCTGTGTGATCAGTTCACAGAACTCTGTGTACAAAGTTATGATTTGAGGAAAGAAAGACTCACAGGTTTAAATGGTTTAATTCTTAGTTTGAGATGTTGTATGTCAAATGATTTTATATCTCCAATAGAAAGCCAAAAAGTATGAGGCAGTACGGTGGATCATGGTGTTCACCATCGGAGTAACAGTGGGTCTGGTAAGTGTATTTGCAATATTTAAGTTTTCTTTACTAGACTCCAACATGTTCCAAAACACCCGAAAATATGTTACCTTCATGTCTCTTTCAGGTGGGTCTGTTTGTGGATTTCTTTGTTCGCCTCTTCACCAAAGTCAAGTTTGCTCTGGTCGGTGATTGTATCCTTTAACAAGTCTGAATTCACTAGTTCATTTATCAGGTATTTGTTATATCTAAGCCACAGTCAAAGTCTTTCTTTGTGAAACCGGCCCCAGGTGATTATAACCAGTAAAAACACTGAATAAAGCAGTTTCACGTTTAAACTCAGTGTTTCACCAACGCTGTTTAGCGGACCCAGGACGTCTTGGAGGGGCTAGGAGCCGAGTTAACGCTAAGCTTTTCAATCTTATAACTTCAGATCCAGATAAAACTCAATGTTGAGCTTCTGTCAAAACATCTTTTCAGACAACCACAACACTCATGCATGCACATAGAGGATATGACGTCATTGACAGGCGACCACATGAAATGGAGCGTTACACTGATTAAAATCACTGATTTCTCAGGTTTCAGAGTTGATGGAAACATTTAGGATTATGTAAGAACAGAACTCAACAACACAACACAACATAACACAACACAACACAAGATAGGTCTAGTTGTTTTTAGAAATTTTAATGTGGAAAATACATATTGTAACTTGAATTGTATTGATAGTACATTGATTGTAACTAATAAGTTGTTTATGGAGTTTATACAGTACATCTTATGTTTTGTTTGTGTTTTGTATGGAGCATTTCTCCAGGTTAATGCCTATGAATACACTGAGGGACCACACCAGTTGTTTTGCTGTTTTTGCATAAAATCACTCACAATAATTTTGACTGTTTCTCAAAGCATCATCACTCTCCACTCATTAATGTGTGGCCTGAATAAACCTGCAGCTTCAGGTTATAGTTGTCAAAGATACAGCATCATTGAGTGTAACTGCTGTTGTGTTGTTACAGTAACATAACTGTGACAACAGTAGAAGCTGGTCACAGCTGGATTGCTCGTCTCAGTGTTTTCTTCTACCTTATCTGAACGCCATCAGCTGTGGAGAAGTGCACTGAAAAAGGCTGCCTACCTCTGTCTCTGCTGGAGCTCCTGGCATTCAACATGACCTTCGTCTTCATCGCCAGTGTGTTCGTCCTCATTGAGGTAAGACAGCTCAGACACAGGAGAATACACGACTCAGTGGAATCATGTGAGGATGCTAACATGCTGTGTTCTGGTGCCCTGTTCTCCAGCCAGTAGCTGCAGGTTCGGGGATCCCAGAAATTAAAAGTTACTTGAACGGCGTGAAAATTCCTGGAATTGTGCGACTGCGAACTTTTGTGTGCAAGGCAGCTGGAGTTCTGTTCAGTGTGGCCGGAGGTAAAGTATGACAGAGGGTTGTGTACAATAAAAGTGTTTGCATCGAAGTGGTTGTAGAAACAAAGTAAGGTTTGTGGCACAACTTCACCTACTTCCAAGGTGCATGGAGGAAGGAAGAAGCCCAAAGAGGTCAAAACATCTTCAACTGCTGCTGGAGTTTTGCCCTCTTTTCATAGATTCTTGTGCAATCAGATCAGAGATTAAGTAGTGTGGTTCTGATCACTCAATGAATATAAAAAGGTACTGGAAGGATGATTTAGGAAAAGCAGCGTTGGAAAGTAGCTGATCACACAGCCATAATTTGTGTGGTGTACTGGTGATGAGTCAGGGTGGACAGTGCCTCTGACTTGGTGTGTGTCTCCTCAGGTCTGTTTGTGGGGAAAGAAGGTCCGATGATACACAGTGGAGCCATTGTGGGAGCTGGCCTTCCTCAGGTACAATACAACACATCTTCGAACACAACATCAACAATCAGGGACAGAGACTGAGTATGACACATCCTAAACTTCAGCTGAAGCTAACACGAAGCTTTGTGTTACCGTCCCTCCATTTCAGCTCAGCACAGAAACACAAAGACTGAACTAAGACTGCCGCAGCCTCGTATTGGCGTCAGATACGTTTTGGAGTGACACTTTAGAGGCATGTTAGGAAAGGAACCCCTTAATGTTCAGTCTGAACGGGAGGCTTGTTTCAGTGTTCATGTTCATTCACCCGACTACAGATTTGAAAAAATGTGTCGCTGTTCTTTAAGACCTCAGGATGCTTAAAATGGAGTGATTAGAAACAGAACTAAATTAGGAACGGCTGCGGTCAATAATTTGATCACGCCCACCTTACCATGTAAAAGTAAGATAACCTCAACCCTGTCCTGTTACTGACACGTCGACTCTTATCGTGGCTTAATGATGCTAATCATTTGTTTTCTCCCTGTATCAGTTTCAGAGCATCACTTTCAAGAGGATCAAATTTGATTTTCCCTATTTCCGCAGTGACAGGTATGAAAAAACCGCCGCACACTGTTCACTGCTTCCTTAGATGTCAAAATATGCTGCAAATGTATTGTCAACCATATGTCACTGTGTTGTCTTTACTGTTTAGGGACAAGCGAGACTTTGTGTCAGCGGGTGCTGCTGCTGGAGTAGCTGCTGCCTTTGGTGCTCCTATAGGTGGCACCCTCTTCAGTCTGGAGGAGGGCTCCTCTTTTTGGAACCAGGCTCTCACTTGGAAAGTGGTACGTAACCTTTTCCAGTGAACAACCAGCAGCGACTCAGCCATGCTCATTTGGTGATCTTCTGCCATTTTATGTAGCAAGAATTGGGATTTTGATTGTTTGGTTGATTTGTAGCCATATTATGATTGATTGGTTGACTTGTAGCTCTATTATGATTGGTAAGTCTATTCTGTAGCTGTATTCTTATTGGTTATTTGGTAACTGTACTGTGATTGATTGGTTTATTTGTAGCTGTATTGTGATGAGTTTCTTTTGTTCGTTGTTGTTTTGTTTGTTTTTGTTGTTTTATCTGAAATATCAACCCTTCTGCCTCAGTCTGTCAGTGGGCTTTGCTGTACCATTATGGCACTAACCACTGAGTATGATAAACCATTCTCCTTTCTCAGCTCTTCTGTTCCATGTCGGCCACTTTCACCCTCAACTTCTTCCGTTCAGGGATCAACTTCAACAAGTGGGGCTCCTTCCAGCTGCCTGGTCTGCTCAACTTTGGAGAGTTTAAGGTAAAGAGTCAAGAGTGCTCGTTTGTCCCAAGGTGTCCCCCAGTGTTCAGTGCCTGATCCTCTCCTGTTCATTTGCTTCATGCTCTCCCTTGGTAACATCATCTGCTGATTCCACTTCCACTGCTACGATGATGATGTCGAACTCTTCATCTCCACTTTGCTCCACATCATCACTTTGACTGACTGCCTCCCTGACATTATATCATGGATGCAAATAGGCTTTGGACAATATTTGATAACATGGAATATTGTGATATATATCAGTTTAACCCTGCTGCAAAACTCCTTGCTCATCAGTGTCAAGATGGAGACAAGAACTGCCACCTGTGGACAGTTGTGGACCTGGCCTTCTTTGTCCTGATGGGGGTGGTGGGCGGCCTGCTGGGGGCGCTCTTCAACTGCATGAACAAGTGCCTGGCCAAGTATCGCATCAGACACATCCACCCCAAGGCCAAGTTTATCAGGTGATTGCTGCCTCACCTGTTCACGGAGGGCACATCGCACGTGTCGATCAAAGTTACAAACTGCCTTTTGATACAGGAGTTGATCTGACATCTGCACTTTTCCAGAGTTCTTGAGAGTCTGCTGGTTACCATGGTGACGACAGTGGTGATATTCGCTGCTTCCATGCTGTTGGGCGAATGCCGTGACCTGTCCTCCCCCACAACTCATAACTCCACAGTAAGGCCACTCTTATATAATCTACTCCTCTGAGTCAGTGGACTGAGGCTGCACTGACGCTCACATCAGACTCTGCATTCAGCTTCATGTATTTATTATCTGAAATTAAAATGCAAGGTTTTTAATTTTTTTATTTCAGCTGTCCGGCAGTGAGGACATCAATTCAACCATCCGCCAGTTCTTCTGCTCCAACAAGACCTACAATGACATGGCCACGTTGTTCTTCAATCCACAGGAGGCTGCCATCCACCAGCTCTTCCACCAGGATGGTGAGAGGAGCGCACACACATTCATCACAGCTCGGCTAAAACATATCACTCTGAAATTGATAGATAAATTAAACTATGTCATTTAATGACATAGTTTAATTTTCATCAATGTTTTTTTTTTATTCTGTCTGTAGTTTTATTGGTTGGTCCAAGCAGCAATGGTGTTGATCCCTTTTGCTTTTGCTGGGATTGTTAATGTTATTGTCATTACTACAAGGAGGCAATAAAATACAGTACAACTCGTTTTTCTGGGGAGAAGAACTATGTTGCGCAGCGATCTGCTGCTGTGACCCAGCCTCAAGTGAGCGGCAGAAATGGATGCATTTGAGGTCCAGCCAGAGCTGATGATTGAAACAAGCTGATGATGTTTCAAATTTGTTTTTATTTGATAGTTATTATACAAATGTAATTAATTTAGTAAACATCCCTCAGTTTCCCATGGTCCCTTGCTGCCATCTGTCCTAGTGCTCTCTCTGAGTGAAGACCCCAAAACGCAGCAGAAAGCAACATGACACCAGGGAATCATCTGAAAATGACACATACTCCTGTCTTCCCTTTGCTCAGTCTCGGGTGATATACATTTTTCACTGACTGGTTGCCCCTCCCCCTTCCTCTCAGGTACCTTCAGCCCTGTGACGCTGTCAGTGTTTTTCGTTCTGTACTTCCTGTTGGCCTGTTGGACCTACGGTGTGTCTGTGCCCAGCGGCCTCTTCGTCCCCTCCTTGCTCTGTGGGGCGGCTTTTGGACGTCTGGTAGCCAACATTCTCAAAGTGTAAGAACAATGTTCTCCTAATGTTCTCCTAATGTTCTCCTAATGTTCTCCTAATGTTCTCCTAAAGTTCTAATGACCAAGATTTGTCTGATTCTAATTCTCAGTGGCCACAAAATATCACAAATATCAAAACCAGTCAGAACTTTGTTCATTATAGCAAATGATCTCACAAACGATCTGCGTCAGTAAGTGAATGTTACAGAATTTAAAAAGGAACTTTTTAAGAGTCAAATGTTTTTTCTACAACATTTCACTCATAACTTTCATTTAATGGTGTCAGTGAGTTCATTGTGCTAAAAACTAACCTGCAATGTCAGATTGGCAATTAGAAGAACTGGGACGTTTCCTGATGCGTCACTTCATGAACTGGGCCGGTGGTTCAATGTATGAAAAATAAAACATCAGAGAGAGAAAGAGGGAGAGACGGAGGGAGAGAGATAGATGTGGCCATGTTGAGGTGAAAAAGAATGAGATTTATGACCACAGCTCCCAGTACAGCTCCCAGTACAGCTCCCAGTACAGCTCCCAGTACAGCTCCCAGTGAGCCCAGTATAAACACCACTTCAGTCTTACAGCATAAGCAGTCGGCAGCAGACAACAGGAAGCTTGTCTGAGTTTATTTGGCAGGATAATGTTATAGCTTTGTTTTTGATCAGCAGTTTCCACTGGAGTTCAGTATTTTGTGAATATTAGAGACCAACTCTTCACTCCTGCCTCCGGTCTGATCCCCTCCTGACCCCAGCTCTGTGCTCAACACACACACATGAGAAATACAGACATGAAGAAAGTGAATGAGCACATTTCCCATAAAATTACTACAAAGGTTCATGTTTGAAAAACGACAGAAACAATGAAAAATAATCAATGACGGGTCTGAGCTTGGTAACACTGCTGCTGGTTGTACAGATCCACAGCTCATGTGGTGGAATCAGCTGATTGGATAAGTTTCTCCTTTTCGGTCAGTCACAAGGAGTCTCAGCTGACAGTCATCGCTGGTAACACACTTTCTAACTGAGGAAGCCTGTTGGCTTGATGCACTTCACCACACACATTCCCCCCGTCCAGCCCACAGCTGTTTCTCACCTCACCCTCCTCATCACACATCGATTTCCCACTGACACTGGTTCTCACTGTGTCCGTCCTCTGGTAGGAAACTGGGGATGGACATCTACTCGGGGACCTTCGCTCTCATCGGCGCCGCCGCCTTCCTCGGAGGTGTGGTCAGAATGACCATCAGCCTGACTGTCATCCTCATTGAGTCCACCAATGAGATCACATATGGGCTGCCCATCATGATCACTCTGATGGTAAACTGTCACGTTGTGTATTTCAGCCACTGTGTTATATTTTTGAGTCAATATGATTTTATTATTATTTTTTGTCTCCCATGAGTCAGAGACATGAATAGATGTGTTGATGAGGTCAGTCGTGTGTCTGCTGCAGTCATGTATTTCCTTGTTGGTTCATGTGGGAAATGGTTTTGTGTCGATCGTCAGGTTGCTAAGTGGACTGGAGATTTCTTCAACAAGGGCATCTATGACATCCACATCGAGCTGAGAGGAGTGCCGCTGCTGGAGTGGGAGACGGAGGTCGAGATGGACAAGTAAGATTTGTTGTTTAACAAACAAACAACTAAAGCTTCCGTGTTTCTCTGCCGGCTTGTTTTCCTGAGGCCTACTGATGTTTTGTCCTCACCTGTTCTTTTATTTTGGTAACTTTCTGCCTGCTCAGAGAGCAGCACGTTCAGCAAATCTGATTTCTGAAATGTTTTGGTCACTAGTTACTGAAGCTCTTCATTCATGTTTTGCTGGTCTGCTCTTGTCTTTATTTGTTTAAAGGAGGAAATAACTTTCTGATAGCTACTGTTTACTGTATATATATACTGTCTTCATGATATCTGTGTGTATCATTTCCCTCGTCTCTCCAAGGCTGACGGCCAGTGACATCATGGAGCCCAACTTGACCTACGTGTACCCCCACACCCGGGTCCAGTCTCTAGTCAGCATCCTGCGCACCACTGTCTACCACGCCTTCCCCGTGGTCACTGAAAACCGGCAGAACGAGCGAGACTTCATGAAGGGCAACATCCTGGTCAGCAACAACATCCGCTTCAAGGTATGTCCTGCACCACTAACTGCCTTGTATCTAAAAGAGAAGAGGGGACGTTTCAGTGGACAGCATTGATCCTGACAACGATGTGCACTGTGGTGCTTAATCATGAAAATACAAATTCTGCCTAAAGTCCAGCTATTAGTTCAATCCTTTCCTCCTTGTCTTCTTACTCCTTCTTTCTTGTGATGTTTTTCCTCTTTGTCGTCTTTCTTTGTGAAAACGTCTCAGTTTTACAGTTTAAACATTCATGACTCGTTTGTAGAGGTGCATTCAGAGGAGTAACCAGCCAGCAGGTGGAGGTAGAGGCCTGTGCTCTCTGCTCTGATCACTGACTTTTCTACTTTTGATCTGTATCTTCATGAGATGAAGCAGCACAGTGGTTGAATCTTAGGATGTGTCAGTTAGTGAATGTGCTGATTTTAATTTAAGAGCATCTTTGTCATTTCACTGCTCTGGTTTGTAGGTGTTAGAAACATATGCACCACCACAGGAAACTGATTAATCAGTGTAAACTTTACTCTTCACTGTTGCATGTAGAAATCCACTGTTGTGTCCCGCGCGGGGGAACAGCAGCGGCGCTGCCAGTCCATGAAGTCGTACCCGTCCAGCGAGCTGAGGAACGTTTGTGACGAGCAGAGCGCCGTGGTGGAGCCTGCAGAGGAGGGAGAGGACCTGCTGCAGCAGATGTTAGAGAGGAGGTGGGAGGAGACACACACACACACACACACACACACACACACACACTCTCCTACCTGTACAGGTAAGTGGGACTAGGATAGGGTGGACTTACTGATGACTTACACCAGAGTTAAGATCACACTAAAATACTGCTCTGTTGTTATCGCTTCGAAGATTTTAATACTGACAAATCAAACAAAGAAATAACATTGCACGTTGTATATGTATCTTCTTTTTTTGTTTGCATTTTGTTAGTTTACAATTATTCAGCTTTTTGTCTTTAACAGCTTAAAAATTTTAATTTCATTAAAACAATTGACACCTTTTAAATCTTCCACACTGTAACAATAGTACAATAATATCAAGTGTAAACAGTATAATATACTATGTACTACTGTAATAGATGATATTATAAAAGTTAACACTATACTAACCTGAATATGGACTTTGTTTTGTCCGAGTTTCAAACACCTGTTTTCTGTCAGCGTCACAGGACGGTAACACTGTTGTTGTTCACATGCAGACACGCCCCCTACCCCAACCTGTACCCAGATCAGTCTCCCAGCGAGGAGTGGACCATGGAGGAGCGCTTCAGACCGCTCACCTTCCACGGCCTGATCCTGCGCTCGCAGCTGGTCAACCTGCTCATCAGAGGGGTCTGCTACGCCGAGAACCAGTCGGTCAGTCACGCACACACACACACACACACACACACACGGGACGCTACACAGATTTACCTTCATCATAACCAGCCAAGACCTTACTCTTACCCCGACTCTTAAATCAAGTTTACAAGTGTTGGTCCTCCCACAATGGCATCCAAACATTTTGATGGT
The DNA here is from genome assembly GCF_021018895.1 of Seriola aureovittata. NCBI lineage: Eukaryota > Metazoa > Chordata > Actinopteri > Carangiformes > Carangidae > Seriola > Seriola aureovittata. The sequence continues at coordinate 22,871,391 of NC_079372.1, forward strand.
GATTTTGAAAGTGTTTTTATAAATGGTAGTCACAAAGTTTAAGTTGGTCCTTTTGGTCACAATAATCCCGCCCTTGAGGGAAGCGGTTCTTGGTTCCAGACCAGCAAAGTATTGGTGCCGCTCTCAAACCAGTGTTCAGGGCTGCAAGTTGGTTCTTTGGTGAAGAACTGGTTTGACATTAAGCACCGGCTCGAAAACCAGCCCTTGACCTGCCTTAGTGGAAAAAGGGGGGATTGGTGTCTTCTGTCTCTTCATGTCTGAGGCCAGACCATCTGCTGCAGGACTCCATAGTTCTGTATGACTCGGGCTGTGTGTTTGGAGTCTGGACCGATCAATAAGAATCTAATCATGTAAACTGTACTGTATCCAACTGAACATCTCTCCACACCCTCCATCACAGAGCGCCACTCAGCCCAGGCTGTCCTTTGCAGAGATGACTGAAGATTACCCACGTTACCCTGACATCCACGACTTGGACCTCGCCCTGCTCAACCCCCGCATGATCGTGGTACGACCGATTCGAACTGGGAAATAGAAGCAGAAATTCAAAGATCAACAAGATTGATTGAGTTGATAAAAGCTGAAAATGATGCTCTCTGTGTTCGCAGGACGTCACCCCCTACATGAACCCATGTCCCTACACAGTGTCACCCAACACACGCATCTCCCAGGTGTTCAACCTGTTCAGGACCATGGGCCTGCGACACTTACCTGTGGTCAATGCTGTCGGAGAAGTAAGTACGGCTTTCAGTTCCTCCAGTTCGCTCTGTTAAAGGCTGATACCCAGCGTTTAAGTCAGCGCTCCGGTCGGTCATGACACCGGCGAAAAGTAGAAGCTGTTATGTTTCAGTTGATCATGCAGCTCATATTGTTTGATTTTTGCCATCTCTTTCAGATCGTTGGAATAATCACGAGACATAATTTAACCCACGAGTTCCTTGTGGCCAAACTGCGGCAGCACTACATAACCGTGTGACCCGACTCAGGACGTCCTACTGTCCTTCCAACCCAAACTCTGTGCAGCCTGGTCCTGAGCCTTCATCTCTGTCCATTCCTAGCAGCATGTAGGCGTTCCCACACACACGCAGGACACTCAACATCACACACACACACTCTCTGTGCTACAGCAGGGAACACAGTTCTCCAGTGAGTGAAACCGTACCGTTGTCTTGCAGTGTCAGTGTTGAGGGATTGTCAGCCTTCCTCCAGCCTCAGATCCACTGGTTTCACTGGGAGGACTGGGTGTAATCTGTGTAATGGAACCGTATTTGACTTCACCATGTTGATGTGTCTGTAAAAAGTCACGGATAGATGGCTGATAATTCATCAACACTGTTCAGACTGTGTGCTACAGGACTGAGGGGTCGGATCTGGAAGCATTCAGCTTAAAGGGACCTATCGTGTGCTGGATGTCCGTAACAAATTTAAGGTTTCAAATAAATGTATCGTATGTAAAAGTAAAGCTCAGCGTCTGTCAGCTCTGAACACCAGGTTTCGGAGGTTTCTCTGCTGCAGCGATGAACTGACGTCATCTCATCACTGATTTCTTTATGTGGTCGTCTGCTCCAAGCTCAGTTCGTTCTCCCACACCAGTCTGCTTGATTATTATCATAGACGTTTAATGTGCTCGTTTGGCCACAGCAGAATAACATTTTACTAACAACGTTAGCTTTGGTGTTTCCTGACAGCAGATGTTTTCCCCTTCAGTTTCATTTTAGCTAATTCCCCACACGTTCAATTACTAACAGGAGCCTATATAGAAACATTTTATAAACAGATTGAAAGACTAAATCTGATAAGGATGGATGGATCTGATAAGTTTTCATTAATTATGTTCTGTTGCTTAGTTTTAAAGTTCGCTTTCAGAGCCTCCACACCGGTAAGAGGATGAGGCTGCTCACAAGCGCCGGGTTCAGCCAATCAGAAGAAAGAGGCCTGAGCTAATATTTCCCGTTTCAGTCATAGTGGAGTCCCAGAATTAAAAATATAGACCTGAAAATGAGCATAATAGGTCCCTTTAAAGCATCAGTAATCGCTTCAATTAATTTGGTGACTTCATCACATTAACTGATTTAACACGACTGAGGAAACCAGTGATAACACAGGTAGATCTTTTTCGTCAGATGAGTAGATAGCCTCGCTCGCAGCAGCATACGCTGTATTTTGTTGATTGTGCCAACATGAAACATGATGTTCATAGAAGGATGCAAAAATAAGACCTGAAAAAAAGACAACAACAGCTGAATCAAACTTGATGGCGATGGAAAAGTTTTGTTCAGATTTGGTGTTGGTGCACATCGCCTCCTGTTTCTGCTGGTTGGAGACACAACTGAACTATCAGAGCATTGTAGGCAGATTTCATAATGAGGAAGTCATTGTTAGCTGCCAAACTACAGCCATGGGAAAAAATGAAACAGAAGAAAAAAGCTACAAAATGTTGTTTGGATGACACAGATATAACTTTACATTCAGTCTTGAAAAAGTAAACGAAATTGCACATGTTTGTGGAGGTGACAGCTCCAGTGACCTGCGGATGGCGTTGCTCACAGTTTGAAGCCTGCGGTACAACAAACTACCAAAATCAAACTTTCCTCACTACCTTCAGGATCTTTCTTTTGACCTTTTGGATGATGTTCTGTCATTGTTGTCACTGTAGCACTTTTATTTACGACTGTTGTCTGTACATTTTAATTTTCTGTGTAAGTAACTGGAATATGCACTAAAGTTACGGCTCGTTCGCAGCTTAACTGGACTTCAGGACCGTGTCGGTTCATTCCCTGTAATGTAGGACACAGTAACATTTCTAACCACCTCGGCAGACAGTATAATTTGCACTTATGACATGTAATAATATTTTCACTCAGTCAGCTCAGAGTTAGAAAGTGTCAGGGCTAAGAGGGCTGTGTCTCAGATTATGCCGACCAAGGTTTTGTTATGTAACAGGGAATTTAAAGTAAAACTGAGAAAATCCAGTTTTATTAAAAAACTAATGTCCAAACTATTTCATCGAACTGTTGTGATATTAGATTTGTAGCAGTATAGCATTTCTCTGGTCCATTGCCCTCATACAACACATTGTCATTCCTAAAAGGGACTAAAAATGTGACTGGGAACAAAGACAAGTAAAAGGAAGTGTTGTATTTTTATTGATGGACATAGTTCACTGTATGTTAGGTTGATGGATTATTAGCAGCCACGACGGCACATATGTACATCAAACATCCCACGTTTGTTTCTTATCTCTTCTGTTTTATTTAAGAGATTATTTTTTTATACAATTTTATTTTTATGATTTGCTGCCTGTGCTGTGAATGATTGAGTGTCATGCAATTGTATTTCTAAATGCACGAGGCCGTCCTGGATACTATTATTGTTTATAGTCCAAGTGTTGCTCACTTGTTATTTTTATGTTGCCCAAACTACATACGGCAGAATATGAGATTAAGAGAAACGGTGGATAGTATGTCCGACTGTGAAGCCAGACCTGACAGACTGTTACAGACTGTGAAGGACTGAAGGACTACTTCTTTGTGTGTCATATGGCTACGTGGAGATTAGACAGCGGCCTGTGCTTGTTTAGGAATTTGTAGTTTCTACAGACGTAGAGAACTGGCACAAAAAGCTGCAGCCATGGAACAAAAACCAGAGAAACTCTGTCTCGTGCCTTTATTATTGTTTAAATAAAGGTCCTTCTGTTTTGTCAATCATACAAAGTGTTTCTGTGTGTTTGTTTTTTTCCAAGACTAATGAGTAATGAGGCTATATGCTAATGCTAATGTGTTCACCTGAGCTAAGAGGATTAGTCGATTAATTGATGGAAAAAAAATCAACAAACAAAATGTTCAGGAATGAAACATTAGGTTTCACATCATCAAGCCTCAAGCAGGATAAACGGGCAAATTTCTCTGCTGCTTTCTGCTGTGACGAGGACTTTAAACCATATGAACAATGCCAGCACCCTGCACTGAAGCAGCTACATGGAAACCAGCCATCAGTTTGTTTATGTACACCTGAGCTTTTTCCTCCTGTGACGTGACACAATGTCTGCTGTGTCAGTTATGAAGAAAACAGTACAGTGGGAGCTTGACAACACAACCACAACATGACAACAAACTAGTTTTTCCTTGAAGCTTGACATTTCATATATTATGTGCTGAGCACTGTGGGCCCAGACGGCGATGAATGACGGCGCCTGGAGTCTCACTGTAGCATGGACAGGTGCACAAGCATTTACCCCATAGACCGTAGTGGCCACTAACAGAGCTGGGACTAACAGCTTCCCCCAACAGGTGCAGTTCACCATTAACCAGTTCTGACAGCAGCGATGCGGAGATGAAAAGAAATCACACCTGAAAATGAAAACAAACCGTGGAGCTTCACTTTTATCAGTGCCTTCATCTGATTTTCTTGACAGTGAACGCTGCAGCACCAACATGGCTGTAGACCATCAAGTTCCGGTGACGGCACATATTTTCATATTAACTCCAGAAAGACTTTCACAGTGTTGCACTCGGTTGAACATGTTAAAAATGCCACAAATAGTTTTTAAAAAAAAAGAGCTAGAGAGGGAAGGTCAAACCCTGCTTTCACACAGCTGACCAATCACAGCATGAAGTGGGTATGGATGTCTCAGATGATCTAACTCAAGAGCCATAATAAGTAACACAGGTGACTTCAGTAACACCTACTGACCCATGGCAGCAAATAAAAAACAAAGAAAAAGAGGAAAACACGGCTCAGGACTTGTGGCGTAGCTCTAGTCAGTTTTAGACATTTTAATGTGGAAAAGTTTCATATTATAACTTTAAAATGAAAATGCAGCAGTGTGGACGAAGCCCGAACATACACACAGCAGCACAAAAAATACACACTGTGATGTTACTGGTCAAATTTGCATCGTCACAAAAAACAACAATGTTTATTTGAATCCTGATGTAAAATATTTGCTTGTCACTTTAAATTCAACTTATTTTGAACCAAAGGTTTCCTCTCCTCTCCAGCTGTGAGCCTGAGAGAATGATGTGTTTGTGGCGCTTCATATTCCAGCTGCAGAAACTGATCCTCAACTCTCAAACATCATGATGAGGGATGATGATATTTACAAGAGGCTCTTGTCTGATTGGATGCCACACTGTCATTCACCTCTGTTAAATCCAGCCAGTAACGAAGCTTCACCTTTAACCTGTGGGCTAATTGAACCATGTTGTTTAACACATCACATGATGGCTGAGTAGATGTGTGAAGAGGTGAAAAGCAGATCTCTGTCATTATAGTGGATTAGCGAGAGAAGAGAAACAACACTTCAACTGAATGTAATTGAAGGCAATCTGATGACAAATCACTTCTATAGGAAGAAACAAACACATCGTGAACTCCTCTGTGATGGTCACATCCTTTCTACACTTTATAATCACAGGAGTCAAGAAGGGTCACAGTATCTCACCTCCCTCACAGTATCTCACTCATTTCCTTCATCGTCTCCTCTCTAGTTTCAATTCACAGTAATCCCATACACACGCCCTCTCTCTCTCTCTCTCTCTCTCTCGCTCGCTCGCTCTCTCTCTCTCTCTCTCTCAAACTTTCGTCTCTTACAAGATCAGTCTTCAGCTTCAGCTCCTTCAGTTTTGTTCCCTGCAGAAGTTGTTCTCAAACTGTTACAGTAACATACTAATGACGATGCTTCCATATGTCTCAGTTTACAGTCATGTTGATAAAACATTACGTTAGTTCAGTTCAGTGTTCAATGATGAAAATGAGACGCGGAAAATGAACCTAAAGCAAAAAAGCCAACTTCACTTCCAATCATTATTATCATTACAAGTTTTGCAGTTTACACAGCAAAAACAATTTTTAAAATTCATTAACGGAAATAACTGTTTGTGTGCTCAATGTTTCCTTTAGCATTGTTTAATATTATATCCTTATCAATTATTGTGAGCCATCCTGTGAACTGTTTCGATACTATTTCAATATTAAGATTAAGACGTCACAGTAAATGATGACACTGTGGGTGTTATAAATAGAATCTATGGATCAATTCACCAGAATTTGCGCTTCTTTCTTGTCTTTCCTTTCTGCGCCATGCCCGATAAGTTGTGGCACACACAGAGTTTTATGCCTCTGGCCCCTCGAGTCCAGTCAGAGAAACTACATCGGAGGTGTGTGTTAGAGACACCTTGACTTATGAAAACACACTCAAACATTTAGAGAAACATGAGCTGATGTGAACCAGAGGGCTGTGGATGAAGAAGAGTTGATGAGCATGAAGCTGAAAATGTTACAAAGTCATCTCAAAGAGTTTAGATCATCAGTCCACAGTCAGAAACAAACTGTCTATAAATGAAGATGATTTATTCTGTGGCTACTCTCCCTGGAAGTGGACGTCCAGTAACGTAAGAAAGAAGATCTGAGCAACAGCTCAAGGCTTAAAGGAATCATTGGAGCTGGTTCACATCTCGACCACACACGGATCACGGATCACGGATCACAGATCACGGAGCATGGACGCCTCAGAGGAAGCTGCTGCTCTTCAAAAAACATCACTGACCTGAAGTTTGTCTATGAGCAGCTTGAATCTCCACAACACTACTGGGAAATGTTTTATGTGCTGATGAGACTAAAGTTGAACTGTAAGGTGTCATGGTTTTTTCTTGATGGACACTTTATGTTTGGACATTTGTTTTATTTCCCTTGTGTGTCTCATGTTAGTTTTACTTCCTGTCTTTGTCTTGTGTTTCCCTCCTTGGTGATTGGCTGCCCCGCCCTAATGTGTTTCACCTGTGATAATACATCCTTGCCTTCCTTGTGTGTATTTAGTCTCTGTGCTCCCATTTCTTAGTTCCTGAGTTCTGGATCCTGTTTTTCCGGACTTCAGATTTCCTGTCGCACCTGTATGGATTTTCTTTCTTTCGGCATCACAGTAAGACTTTTATGTTTTTCACTGTTTAAACAAACTTTGATGTTAAAATCTCACTCCTGACAAAAGGCTGAATGGTGAAGATGGTCCTATCCTATCGTTCTGCTCCTCTCTCCACAAAGAAAGACTCTTTGACTTGTGTGGCTTGAATTTGATCTTTGCTCGGGCGATCAGCTCATCCTGCCTCTGCAGGAGCATGGACATACGCGGTGCAAGTAATTTCATCTGTAGAGCTCCTTATTGGAGGAAGCCATGCCATGCTTCAATCAGGATGACTTCAAATGCTATGAGATACTTGCAGTGTGCCAGAGCACCATGTGCATATGGTGGAAGTAGCTGATAACCATGGCCTTGATGTGATCTGCGATGTAGAGACAGGCTCAGAAGGCGAACTGACCCATACGCATTGGCCGGGTCCAGACATACGACCGTCTACCTCTCCCCAAATCATTGAGGAATCAGTAGAAGCTGTTGATGAGCGGGACAATGACCCAGACCTTGATCCAGTAGAGATGCTGAGGAGTGAACTGTAGAGAGCCGGACATCACACCAGACATCCTGAGAGTCTGTCTGAGAACACAAAGCAGAATGATCCAAACTTCCTCCTGAACACTGAGCAGCTCTGATCAGCAGCTACTGGAGGAGCTGGTTTCAGAGGAGGTTCAACCAGTTATTAAATCCAAGGTTCACTTAGTTTTTCCATCAGCACTGTGAAGGTTTAACAAAGATTACAATTGTTTGTGTGATATTATCTTAGAGACACTGTGTTTGTCAACATCTGTGACTTGGATGAAGATCAGATCACAATCTTTGAAAAGTTAAAGCAGAAACCAGGTCAGTCCAGAAGCTTCACTGACTTTTTCTCACCACTGTACTTTACTTACAGTGGTAACTCTCATTAGTATTGCTCAGTTCCAGTTTTCTCTTCTTTTGTTCTTTCCTCCCTCTATATATTATCTTTCTCTCTCTCCCCCCCCCCTTCCCTCCCTCTCTCCACTTATGTCAGCCACACTCACTTGTCCTGAGGTGTGGAAGGTGCCTGAGATCATTAGGGGAAAATGACTCTTGTGTTGCATACCAACTCTGATAATAAAACTGTCACAAGGGGGGACAGCGTGATGACTGCAGCGCCGCAGTGATTAGGGAGAACAGGCTTTCTGTCTGACTCGCCACCTTCTCCGCGCTCCATTTGTTTGTCTTCTTTGCTTATATAATCTTTTTAACGATGCTAAAAGAGAAACAACATGTTTGGACGTCTGGCGCTCCGGACTGTATCACTGTGGCTGTAACCCGGCTTCAACCAATGTGAGACACAAAAAAACAGGTCAATCCATCATTTAACATCTTCGGGAACATGTGCTGCACCCTTTGGCCTGTTCATGTTCATCGGACGCACAGCAGCCATCGGTCTGTTCCTCACTGGCTGATGAAGATGCTGTAGAATCTCCTTTAGGAAACTCTGTATGATCCTCACTTCAGTATATTTATATTATGTTGCTCCTCCTTCAACACCCTTGGGTCCATGAAGTGTGAATTATACCATGACAATCATGGGGGTCGACTCTTTCTCCAGGGTGGAAGGAAACCTTGTACAGAGCAGGTGCCTTCTTCAGTGAACCCCTCAATCCCCCAATAATTCAAACCCTGCCTTAGGTCCCTGATAAACAGGACAGGTTCACATTTTTACAAGTCTCTCTTAAAACAACACTCACGTGTCATTTCTGTCGCTGTAATTGTTCCTCCTGTCTGCAGTGGTGAGGAACAGGTTCCTTCCTATATGAGCTGCCAGTGTTAGTGACGGGGGGATAAAATCCAGAATCCTCTCTCTTCTCTCCTTCCTTTTAACGTGAAGCCACCAGGAACATTCACGGCTCTGGTTTAGCCAAGTCAAGTGGGTGAACGTCCCTGTTTGTGTTTCCATGTCTCCACTAGAAACACAGTAACACTGACGCCTCATTAACATCAGATCAACTTTAAACGAGTGAGAACGTTGTTTATAAATGGATCTATTCGGTGAGGGAAGAGGGAAGAATCGCAGTGACCAGAAACTGTCATAGTGCAGCTGTCCCGCTTGTCTCTTGTCTGTACTTGGCAGGGTTGCTGGAGTCCTTACGCTAAACTGAGCTAATTGCCTCCTGACTATAGCTATGTAATTAACACAGACATGAGATTGATTAATGACTCACTTTGTCTCACGCTCATAAAAAAGAAAGAAAGAAAGAAAATATTCAGATTTCTTTACAGTTGTAATATTTGCACAAACTTGTTTGAAAATGAAGGTTTTAAATTACTTAAAACAAAGCTGCTCATCACTGCTTCTTTCAGTTCCCATGATTTTTTTTATTCTGATTTCTTCAGACAGTAATATCACAGCGTTTATTACTGTGAGCATTAGTATTATTCCTTTGATTTGTTGTGTGAAGCCTCTTTGAATATCTGTAAATGAAATGTATTAATAATATTTTTGATAGTCATGCATATTGGGTAAAGTTTAGTTTGTGAGTGAATGGATTGAATGAATCACAATAGGATTAAAAGGTAAATAAATAAATGTAAATAATGAGGCCAGTCATCAAAGTTCGTCACTACAGGTGGTTTTTTGGGAACCTTTGCAAACCTGCATGTCGTGTTTAAGTGAAACACAAACTGCAGCCTCTGAACTTCAGAGTTTAGAGTCGACGAGGAGCACTGAGTGACTTTGGTCTGTGTGATGCCCGGGGGCGGGAACACGGTATACATGCTATTTTGGGAGGAGGTGCAGTCAGTCCACAAGGGTTCAGCCCTCTGCAGGCCACACTGTCAGGGCCACACTAACCTGCCAGGGGGCAGTCGGGTGTAAATGAGCTGCCAGGGCCCTATCAACCCCCCTTTCCTCCTCCTACATGTACAGTACGTATAGGGCTTTGCTGGAATACTGGCCGGTCCCAGATTTGTGGTGCAGTTGAATCTAGTAACATACATATTACAATCTGGGAAGCAACATAACACCACTGCAGTTGGGTAAAATAAAGTAATTTATTGTTTAGAAAGATCAGAAAATGAATTGGAGCAACAATAGTGTCAGTGTGTCGAATTGAATCAGAGGAATTATCATAAAAATAAGAAGCTTCTTAACAAATTATCATTTTAGTATTTACCTGAGCTGCCTGGCTACACCGAGCCCAACCAAAACACAGCGAAGGCAACCAGCCCTTCACCTGAATAATAAACCATCCATTATACAGTCTACAGTGCGATATGGGAGCAAAAATATAAAATCCTGGCCAGTCACTGCATGGGGCTCTGATCAAAGCAGCCTCAGTCTCAAAATGAGTTCAAAATAAGATTGGTATCAATGTTCATTATCAAAGTTAATACGTTGATAGTGGAGGCTCAGAGGAGGACTGCTCCCCCACCACAGTGCTGAGCTGACAACCAATCATTAGTTCATCATTCATCATTACATTTATGTCAGTTGATCTTGTGCTTTATGACAAATATTCTCAAGCAAAATTATTGCTGCAGAAACCAGTTTTGGCCCCTGGAGGCAGACATCCATTTGGTCTGGGCCAGTTGAGAACACTTACAGAACACAAATATAAAGCCCAACAACACGATCCATTATCAAGGTGTAACCATGGCTCTGTCACTCACATACAGCACCAGGTTTAATGCTCCCATGCGCTTTTCATAACTGCTCAAATGAGCAGATAATTATTCACAGGTGGACTGTTGGAGGTGTTGTTCATGCCATCGTCAGGTTTCTGTGGAGAAACTCTAAATTGCTTTCCAGGGACTCACTGGAATCAGATTAGTGTTTCACCTCTATGAATGCAGAGTCTTTGTGTAAGTTCATGTCGACACTGGGTTCCTTTCTGTTCTTTGTGTGTTGTTGCCACTGCATTAGTGACTGTGGGGGTCCTGGCAGCCCGAGGTAATGCCATTGATAACTGTCAGGACGCAGTAGGGGGCCAGCAGTGGGGAAAGGGGGGCGCTAAAGAGATTTTAATGACATTGTAAGCAGCTCTTTGCATCTGAGTGAGAACTATGTCTTGGAGGCATACGTAGAGTTACACACTGGAACATATTCTGATGGTGTTTTCTTGCTTTGGACAAAAACACTTTTTGAAACTGATTCCAGTCTGGCATACTCTCCACATAAACATTGTTAAAATCATTGTATTTCACATTGTTTGGCAGTATCAGATATATTACTTATTGGCTTGTTCAAGCTTTTTAATTTTCTCTATTCAATTTACACTGAGACAAATATGATTTAAAGGAAAACAGTGAAATATTGATGACTTTTTGCCATTTCTAGCACATTCATAGAAAGACATTGTGCGGTTTCGCCTGTTAGACCTGTGTGGCAACAACTTCCACCACATCCCTGGCAGCAGCTTCCCTGGTGTTGCCCAGGTTGTGTCCTTGCACTTGCAGCACTGCAAAATTGTGGTGAGGAAAGGCATTGCTTTCAGTGTGATGAAGGGACTGATCTACCTGAACATGTCAAAGAATGACTTCACGTCCCTCAGTCTTGATGCTTTTAAACCAAGCGGCAAAAAAAATTAAGCCAGTGCAGAAGTGGAGTGTGGCTCCAAAATGATGATACAGAAAACAGTTTTGGTCTGTATAGCTAATTTCCTCCTCCATCAAAACTGTACAAGGGGTGAATTTTTTTGATTGACCAGTGGAGTTAGGCGCTGGCATGTTGATTCAATATGATGATCTGCATTTGTCCTCAGAATATTTACAAATTGTTTTGGCCCACTGACGCCAGCTCCACCAGATGAAACTAAGGAAAGTGTGAAATAAATATTGGTGCATCTTATTCCCAGTGCCGTGAGCTAAAGGCACAGCTAATGAGAATGAAAGCCTCTGACACACATATCAAAGCCATCACTGAACAACAGCTCAGAGTTAATTAGAAGCCACCACAAAGGCTGTAGCTGACAGAGCTATATGACTCATTTTAGTAACCTGAGAGTGGATATCAGAATACACTGACCCAGTCAAAGGCTGTCATAATGATTTCTTTTATTATCTTATATATTACACAGTAGTAAAAAATAAATAACAACACTTGATCCATTAACAACTGAAAAAGTACTACCTCCTTTTCTTAAGTGATCAGTGTTTAAAAATAGTGTGAACTAAAGCTAAATATATAAGACACAAGTCCTCGCTGTGTGAAAATAGCCTTATCTGTGTAAGGGTGGCATTAGAGGGGTCACATTTACAACATTTGTACACTAGTCTTTCCATAGCCGGTGGGAAGGGGAAAGCGTGATGTAATGGCGTGGGAGTCTGGGCTCAGTCTAGGAATAGACAGCAGGCCTGATGGATGCCATGGAGGTTAAACTGGTGTTCTTCTGCCACAAGTAAGGTGGACTGGAGTGACACTGAAGTTAGACCATGTGGTTTACTGTTGGAAATGATGGCTGGGAGGCTACAGATCTGGTGGTGAATTTTGATGAAGCATCCAAAGATGAGGAACTAGAGGAAATGGGACTCCTGGAGTGTCAAAACTGTAAATATCAAATGCTGTGACTTGAGATGAGGCAATTAACCCTGATCCTTCTGCACAGTGAAACAGTGAACAGCAAAGGAGTGAACAGGAGAGTGATTCTGAACATGTCTGCTGGTGAAGTTGAGCATATTTTTTAATCTTCCTTTACTTTTGTGATAAAAGTGCTGAAATGTTTATTTATCACCTGCTAAAATGTGGAGTTGATACAGTAATATTTCGGACCGTATTTCCAATTAACATGTGATCTGAAACAGGATAATCAGATCAACAAGACCACATCTGGAGGTGGTCTGACTCTCCCTGCGATCAGGTGTAAGAACACACAATCACCTCACTTTCCATTGAAAAGCTACAGAAGAGCGCTTCCTCTGCAAAGGAAAGCTAAGTCAAGCTAGAACTAGCACTAGCAAACAACATTTTGGTCACAACAGACTTCTCATCTGGGTCTAAGGCTCAAATATGTGACTCAGTCTCTCTGATGGCGAGACTAACTGACTGTAATGACGGTAGTGGTGGTGAAAACAACAACTCTCATGATCCCACGCTACTTCACAATGTCACCGAACGCTGTCTTTTGTTATTGTTTAGACCCCTAGCAGCAGAAAATTACATATTGTGGATTTAGGTTGCGTGTGTGTTGAGCTCTCCTTAAATACCCACCTCTTAAAGCCCACCTGTTTTAAACCTATTTTGCATCTATTTGCATATGTAAATGTAATAAGCTTACAGGACAAAAGGTAACATTCTAGTTTCTCAAAATGTGCATGTTTTGCATGCAGTACTTCTACATCTAGTTTTTTTTCACTGCCGCCCACAGTACATCCACAGTTCAGGTGAAACGCTTTAAAGGAAGGTATCGTAACCGCAGAGAGGAGGTTATCATAACAAGATTAAGAATCGGGAATGCAGGGTTTAAATCCAGTTTATAAATAATGGGGAACAGGTAAAACCTTCTACTGGGACCGTGGACGGGCCGGTGGGTCGTGGAAGTATGTGAGGGTGAATCTACAGTGAATTTACAGCCCCCTGTGGAGAAGTGTTGCGGCTCCTCTTTTAAAATGAACCCTGATAGGATGACTGGATGGTGACAGAAAACGTTTTTGACTGCACAGAGATTGAGCCTGACCATGCTGTGCTGTCTGAGTGCTTCCTGTGTGAAGTTAATGTTCTCCCTGTTTATATGTGCGTTTCCTCCCAAGACTTCAGTGAAACCTCTAAACTGCCTGTAGGTCTGAACGTGAGTGTGAATGTGTTTGTCTATTTGTGTGTGGACTGAATGCAGGTTTCAGACCCCTGACCCTCAATGGGATAACTGGTTAGATCCACTGATGTTAAACAGAGGAGGAAGGCATGATGCAGCTGACAGCAAGAGCCTCGTCATTTCCTCCCTGACCCTTCCTTCCAGTCTTATTACAGGAAAATGATTAGGCCAACATGGAATATCCTCGATATGTGCAATTCAGAAATAACCACAAGCCCGCAGTGATTCCAGCATTTCATCTCTGCCGACAAGTTAACAAGTCAACTGGATCTGCCTCACTGTTTACAGAGGCCAGCTCTGAATGCTATCTTTGGCAAAGTTGTCAATGATTATCAGAAGATGGAAATGAGTGAGCTGTTTACTGAAGGGAAGTCAGACAGAAAGGGAAAGGTTAGACGGAAAAGAAACTTTGGTTTTACTATTTATAGGTATATGTTTGAGTAAAATTAACATTTTTGTTTTATTCTTTATTTGTTCTAAATTTAAACAACACTGGACTAATGTTTCAACTCACGACAAGTCCAGGCATCAGTATTTGGTGGAATTACCCAGATTTTCTGTCACAGCTTGCGTGCGTCTTGGCATGCAGCCCATCAGTCTTTCACATTGCTGTGGGGTAACTTTAGACCACTGAGCTTTGTTTGATGGCCTGTGACCATCCATCTTCCTCTTGATCACATCCAGGGGTTTTAAATCTGGTTCAGGTCCGTAGATAGGGTTGGCTATCACAGTGTATTGACCTGGTTTCTGCTTGATTCATGCATCTTTCACACAGACAAATCTGCCAAGCACCCCCCGATCATCACTGATCCTCCACCAGATTTCACACTGAGTGTGAGACATTGTGGCTCATAGGCCTCTCCAGGTCTTTAGCATTTTCAGCTTTCTCAACATCTACTTTTCTAACCATTTGACAACCAGGTGTTGGGAAAAGCTGTAAACTGGACTCATCAGAGAGGATGGTCTTACTCCTCACTGATGAAGGGTTTAGCACTAGAATGCACTTCACCTGCTGCTGTTTGCCGCTCTTTTTGTAGGTCACTTCATGTCATCCTATGCTTGTTGAGCGACATTCGAATCAGTGGAGAGTTGTGTCCGCCCCCTGTGCGTAGCTTTGTTGTCCCCAGTGTCTCCTGCTTGACTCTGTTCTTGTGAACCACTGTCTTTTGAAATTTTAAGGATGGAATAACTGATGCTCACTGCCCTTTGCCAGTTGAAGAGTTGAACCCTTCTTTTTCTCGTTCACACTCTTTTGACATTGTCAGTTGTTATTTTTTTTGGAGTCCAATTACTTTTGAGGTTCTAGCACTGCCACCCCACTGTTCCTATTACAAGAGGATAATGATGACCAAAGTAGTGGTTTTTATAGCTTTACACTTAAACAATATTCTTCCTCGTTCGAAAAGATATGTGATCACCTCATCAGTACCTCATTAACTAGAAGTTAGACATAGATGTATGAATATGATGTGTTATAATGGATAATCTATTAGGTTTGAGAAGATCCCACGGTTACTCTATAAAGCAGTTGTCTCCAGCTGCTCTTTAATCCACCAACTCACTACAGGTAATGAGTTACACATATTACACCGTCATTGCGTAAAAGACAAACTTTTCAGAGAAACTCTTAATGTTTCTTTAAAAAGCAGAATGATGTTCTGCTCAAGCAGCCAGTTCAGTGTGTTGGTGATAGTCTGTGTAGAGGGGGAGGTGCTGTAACGGTGTTGACAGGATGGCACCGATGAGCATCCGTGACTGTCTGTCTCTGTCCCATCATTTATCAGGTGCCACATTCCCTGCTTACACCACACAGCACTCGACACTGGGGCCAAATAGTGTCAGAAAATGTGTCATATCTTTGAGTTACTGCCATCCTTGGTGTTGTCATTAGCATGATGGCAATGTGTCATATTGTGTCTGCCACAGGGGATGCTGTTGGTTAAACATTACATTTAAGCATGTCTCACCCTTTTCTCACACTAACCCATTTAAACACACATTGACGTAAGCTCTTAATATTGACTGATGTAATGGTGTGAAAGGATATTGTAGTGGCAAAGTATTTCCGGTTCGTTATGAAGCTGTGGCGGGACTAATTAGACTGTGGTAGAGGACGTCAGTAGAGTAGACGGTCCTTCAGTGTGGCCCAGGACACATTTGCATTCACACTGCTAAAAGAGTGTGGCCACATGAGGCCTAGACCACTTCCAAATGTGGTCTGAGTGATCGGATCTCAAATGCGCCTTCAGTGCGTCTTGGACTGTCCACTTGTGATCAGATCAGCCTTCTACTGAGAGTGAGCTGCACTCTGGGCTGCGCTCAGTGAGTTTTAAAAACACACAATCACTGACTGAAGCATCTGACAGCTCACTCTATCCATCTTGGTCTCCAGCTGTCCAGTCTGGCTGTCTGTTCCTCAATTATTTACATTCCTTTAGTCTGGAAGCGTCCACTAATTAAAAGAATCGAAAGGGGTTTTCATAAAAGTGTTCCAAATTTTGCAACTTGGCAATGCTCGCACTCTTGGGCCCACTGATTTATGTCCAAATAATTCCAGACATTGCACCAATTGAGTGGGCCACTCAGTGTCCTGATGACCATGTTCCTGGCGTAGAGACTCAGAGTCGTAGATGCCCTCAAGTCCAGACGTGGGGCTTGTTGAAGGGGCACTGGGACCAAAGTACCAGGCAGGGCATGTTCAGCCAAGCTTGAACTTGACATATATTGCTGGGAAAGTCTATCTGCGTTCTTCTGCTCCGCTCTGACCTTATTGATACTTAAACAGCAAGCTGGGAAGCACATCGGTGCTCTATGGCTCCCAGTTGAGTTGAATAGCCCACTTGAGCGCAAGAAATTCCAACTTCATGGAACTATAGTTGGCCATGTTGTTCTCAGTGGACATAAGCTATAGGCCTAACACCACTCTCCATCTCCAGTGGCTAGTGGCTAGTGTGGATCTCCAATATGAAGTGGCGTGCAAAGTCTTTGTAGGCCAGCCTCAAAGCTCTGTTCACTCTGAGACGTCCTTGCAAAACTCTCTCCAGCTCTTTTCCAGCCCGCCTTGGATGACCTTGATACTGGTGATCTGCTGATCTCCAAACATCCTCTGCATCAAACACTGAAATGTTCTTGGGGCACTGCACAAATCAAAACCCAAAAAAGAAAAACTATAAAAATTTAACAACCCATTTGCTCATGAGTATTGGACAAATGGTGCTAGTAAACTCTGTGATTATAACTCGTCCTGTGAAGAATATGGTTGTCTGTACCAAATTATCCACCCAATCCATTCAATAGTTGTTGAGACATTCCACACAAAATTACAAATGTCAGCATGCTGGTGGCACTAGAGGAAAAACCATGTCTATACAAAATTTCATGGCAACAGTATTTCATGAGATCCAGTATTTCAGTCTGGACCAAAGAGATCTCCATCACAAGAGCCACATAAGAGTGCAGACGTAAGCCTTGTTTAGTCTGTATCCTACAGTGTTGGAAGAAACTACAACTCCACTACAGCTCTGTCATTTATAGTAAAATGGTTACACCAGCAGTCGTTGCACTGGGGAGTTCCTCCTGAAGGATTTGCCTCTGGGAATCACTGCTGTGGTGTCTGGCAGACAGTACTGACGTCACTGTGTAGTCTCTCATTTCAGAGTTCTTCGCCATAGTTCAGCAAGCTCCATCATTTAGATGATGAGGTGCTTATGTTCTAATTAAGGCCTTTAATGAAGGGGAACCGCTGTGAGGGTGGATTGCACGTTCTTCATCTAACTGCCTGAGAGGTTTAAATGCCAGCCATGAAAACCTGCATACTCCACGGCTCAGTTCCTCTGAGGCTGCAGAGACCTACAGGGCACTTTGGACCATCAGCTGATTAAAATACTGTCACTACTTGTCGTCGTTATAACAGAGCGTCAGCTGAAACTCAGGCTCAGAAATGCAAGTAAATAAATGTTATTCAGAACAATGTCAAAATCTTTGAAAACACACTCATTTCATAAATTGAAAAGTCCCAACAAAGGACTGACTTCATCACTTCTGGACCATCCAGAATATGAAACAAGGTTATTATCCTTCACTAAAACTAACGAAATAAAAAAAACATGAACAAACATTTTCATCAACTGAAATATAATAAAAACGAGGCTTTATAAAAGAAAATGAGAGAAAATGTATTTAGTTTTTGTATTTTGGGTGGATATGAAATCTATCTATCTGTGTCAGATGGAGAAGTATCTTAAAGCTGATTGGCTGTCTTTCGTTAATCAATTGCAATAATGAACCACGGCAGCAGCTCCTACGAGTAGCGCTGGACAGTCCAGTTCATTGATGAGTTCATTTTGAGTAGCTTCATATAAATTAATCTAATATCTAGGGGGTTGTGTATTTAAGTTCTTTCATGTTTTTTCTCAGATTGACTCGACCTGCATCTCACCTCAGAAACATAATTACACACATTTTGCATTTAAGGCTGAATCTTTTGTCGACTGTTTTGCATATTTGTGCCCATATCTACATGTTAAGTACTGTTGTTGTTTCTGGTTAATGACAATGAAACACACTTAATCGTTGTCTTTTGCGGTTGTTCATCTGCCCTCAGTGAAGACATTTTAAAAACATTTTATTATGCAATACTGTTTCTGACCTTTTTGAATCTTGCCCCTGACAAATCCCCCATATTACAAAATACAATTAACAGTAACACTGAAACTAATAAAATATAAAATAAAAAATAAACTAGTAAATCTGCCTTAAAAAAAAAACTATTATAACCTTTTGTTTTGTAAAGTTTGCTTCATCTGACCAGTTACAGCAGTTTAGGTGCACTTTTGCCTTCAATACTTAACCTCTTGCTCTTCTGGGTTTTTACTTTACAGATCATTTTAATACAGGACTTTTGCTTTTTACAGTGTGGTATTGATGCTGTGACTTAAGTAATAAATCTAAATATGTCCTTTTCCACTGCTCATTTTACTTAAATACAAAGATGCCATTCTCAGCTGCATCACATCTGTCTCTGTGAGACAGAACCAGCAGAGCTCAGACTCTTTCCATAAAAATCATTTGGAACATTCACAGCTGCCCTGAGGCCTGAGTCAATTTCATATGATCGCTCTCCAGTTGAGAAGCTGCTGAAATGTCAATTAGCCGTCATCCACCTCCACACAGTGCACTCAGCTTCACAGGGTCCAGGGCTAATCGCTCATTATTTGCCGCTGGTACCTGTCTGGATGGTGGCAGGGAAGTTGGGGGTTGGGAGCGTTTGGGGAACATGTGTATATATACACACACACACACACACACACACACACACACACACACACACACACACACACACACACACACACACACACACACACACACCAAATTAATCTCTTATTCACCACCTCCACCTCCATGTGTGTGTATCTCATTTCTGAGGGAGGAGACAGAGGAACATGACAGCAACTGTTGATGTTTACAGTCAGTAGCAAAACAGCAGAGAAAGACTTTAATTCACTGTTTCTGCAGAGATCCTGTAGGTCAGGGGTGTGTTCAGGGACCGCCGCCCTCACCCCAACAAATAAGAAAAAAACAAATAAAAGATGTCAATACAGATTCACACTGGATCCTTACAGTGTGATATTCTGTAGTTTAATCACTTATTGTCTCATTTGGAGAACAATGAGCAACTCACTTGTCATTTCTCAGATTTACTTCAGTTTCTATTACCAAAGTCCAGTATCCCACAATTCCTCAGTGCACATAGTGTGTCTGTCTTTAGCAGTGTGTAATGTAATGTTGTAGAAGTTGGTTAGTCACTTGTCTCAACACCATGTCTGTTTTTTTTTCACTTAAAGTAACGTTCAGTTCAAAACCTCAAGAAAACTTCAGATCACTGCGGATGGAAATAAAACCATTGAACCATATGCTTGAAATGAGACAGATTATTATGATTTTAGCAAAAGGTTTATTTAGTTATCCAGTCTTGTCACCATCTATACAAAAGTGGTCAAACTTGAATCGCAGTGTTCATGTATACAGGAGAAATATGGGTGTAGTTGAGGAGATTTCCCCTCGTGTATGACAGGAGAAAACATTCAGTGATGCTGATGAAAATCTTCAACAGCAGATAGGCTGATAATATATGTGCAAATTACTGAATACAGGGAAAAGATTGCTCTTTGTTGTTATTGATTGTGATGTATTTTGAGTAATTGATTGTATTGTATTTTTCTGAACTACAGTATATTGCACTGAAAACAAACGCAGTGAATCTCACCAAAATAGTACTGCTAATTTATCATATATAGTTTTTTATTAGACAGTAAACATTATTATTCTTGGTTTCATACAGTAGTTTGAACCTTCGACACGTTCAGTCCCGGTGTTCAAAACTCAGGTTAGTCTATACTCCCACGTGGATGAGCATTAGTCACGCTCCGTTAATTTTCTCAGACCTCGTGACGGAATGCTCATGTATAAAAGGCAGCACCTGCTCGCAGATGGAGAGCCAGAGGAGCGCGAGGCACAGGAGCAGAGGACTGATAGCTCGCGCCAGCTCAAAAACTGCAAAAAGAAAATGAACCCAAATGTCTCCGTTTGCTGTTTGTCTCTACTGTTACTGCTTAATTTCGTTGGAGCCAAACCTGTTTCTGATCTACAGGCAAGTTCACCTTCACCTGGTCCTTCACCTGGTGCCAAAATGACTGTTGGCTGTATTCAACATTTCAGAGAAACTGCAATGACTTGAAGATATCAGATGATAAATCTGTGGTTTGTGTAACAATAAAGTCAGTGTATTGAATATTGATGTTGCCTGCTAGTTAGTGTGTTAGAGGTGATACACACTTGGTCCATCACTGTGGCCTGCGTCGTTGTGTGTTTCCTGTGCGCGAGCAGTGGCGTTAGTGAAGCTCAGTGTGTTGAGCAGGTGTCAGTTAAACTTCCTGTGTCCATTTCTCCCGCAGAGTTTGAAGCAGCTCCTAGAGGAGGAGGTCAACGCTGCGCCATATTACTCCTCGCAGGAAGTGGAGGTGGAGGGGAGAGATGGAGACACGGACAAGTCGGTGTTCGGAGTTCAGTCGTGGGACTCGTCCGACCCCAGCAACTCGGCACTGGCGGTTAAAGAAAACGTCCTCGCGCGTCTCTTCAAAGACATCATGAGGACCTCGAAGCGCTCGTGGAGTCGGTACAAGAAGGGCGGGCTGAGGAGCTGCTTCGGTGTCCGGTTGGAGAGAATCGGCTCGTTCAGCGGGCTGGGCTGCTGAAGGTAGGAACCAGGGAGAGATGTGATTTAGTATGTATATATATGTCTGTGTATATATATATGTGTGTGTGTGTGTGTGTGTGTGTGTGTGTGTGTGTGTATCCTCCTGAGATATATGAAGATATAAGTTCATAACATATGATTTTTGTATGCATATATTTTAGAAATATCCATATAATAAATTTAAGTTAATTAAAACAGCATACATTCAAATTCTATATGTTTTTATATGTTTTTCTTATTGATTTTAAGCATACAAGTCTATCTTTTATATTTACATATATAATATTGATATATATTGACAAGCTTGGGATGGATACATATCTACTTAACAGATGTCTACAAAAAAGCATGTACACAAACATTCATTTATATGGGCTCAACATATGTTAATGTATGAAATTGTTCCAATTTCTAATAGGCTTCATCTATAATTTTTTACATATATGTACATGTTAATGTTTTTACTTCATATGTGTACAAAAATTATATTTTTGTATGGGAAAATACATAAATGCAGAAAAATGATCAGTTATTGTACATTCATAGCCTTGTATGATTTGTTAATATAATACATAACTAGAAAAACATATATTCATTTGAATGTTTAATTTGTAGTTAAAATCATCTTTTACAAATTCACAGATTAAATATAAGGTAGCTCACATGCTAACAGCAGAAAAAAACAAATAGTCTGTTATGATTTAACATGAACATAAAGGCACATCAACACATGAAGCAAATGCTTTTTTAAGAATCTGTCAAAATTGATCATGAATACTTTTCTGTGATGATTCATTTTAGTTTATTATACTTAAATGAAAATGTATTGGAAATGTTTTTATATATACAGAGACAATGATGTGAGCTGTAGCTGCTCCGTCACACTGACAGAACCACTGAGCATCTGAGCAGCTGCAGGTTCAGTGGCTCGTTGCTTCAGGCGTCTGTGCAGCAGCAGCAGTTGTGGATGATTCAGACATCAAACTGTAATAAACAGTGATAATCTGGTGTAGTAATGTGTGTTTTGTTCTGTTGACAGGCATGGATCTTCACTGAGACCAGAACCAGCACCGGAGCTCGTCTCACACTCACACAGCTTTGACTGACACTTTAAAGGCCGGATACTCAGTCTCCTCTGTCCATGGTTCTCATTCAGAACTGTGATTTCTTTTTCATATGTGAGCTGTTAAATAATAAATTATTGTAAATGTATTTATTATTTATTATTTTATTGTTGGATAATGTAGACTTGCCTTGTAATAGATTGTATTCTAGTAAAATAATTATTTTGCATAATATCTGAGTCTGTGCTTTTGTTTCTTGGGCACAGCTGAAAGTAGCTTCTTCACAGGGAACACTGTCATGATAAATGCACATGAAATAAACCAGTGTATTATATGAGGAACCATTTAATTGTGGTTTGAGACAATTGTGATATTTTAATTACAGGAATAGTTTCAAATGTTTCATAAGAAACAAACAAAAAAAACAAACACAATAACGTGACTGATCTCCATGCCGCAGCGGCTCCGACACCACACACACCATGAGGGCAGATCAGAGATATTATTACTTCCAGCTGCTGGAACATCATGAAAAATCTGGTTTTGTCCGTCCCCAATAGGTTTTGGCTCTAACATGGATTTATGTTCCTGTAGAAGTCACTATGAAAAAGATCCATATTCTGTCCCACTGAACACAACTGCAGAGTGTAAAGCTTGTTGCAGGCTCCACACCTCCCATAAAGCCACAGTCTCACTCCAGCTGTGTCAAACCACAAATAATGTTGGAAATCAAATGATTTCCCTGTTTTAAAGCATAAGGAGAAATAGGTTTCTACTTCATTCTGTGGCAGCTTTCGAGTAGATTCACTAAAATTCACAAAATTGATTTATATATTTCGGTTTTGTGCTTCTTAGTACATAAAGAGATTGTAGTTCAGCTGTAGTTACTGGTCTTAAAAGTCTGAGAAATAAACGAATTATAAATAACTATAGCACTGTACAACTTTTAAAAAAAGAGGACATGAATATGAATATGTTTTCAATATAAAAAGATAAGAAATTATTTGTAAAGTTCCAGTAATAACCTATCTAACAAGTTGTAGTTATCTGTCACATTAAGGATGCATTAAAAAATATCCAAGATTATGATTTATTGTGGAGAATCCAATGTGATTTTAGGCTCCAAAATCTTCAATCTGAATGATTGCCTTGTTTCCCCAATAACATCACAAATAAATTAACACTCAACAGAAATTAATGAGAGATTTCAGAATATTATCGTCATTGTTAGTTGATGTTGCCATCAGTCCGCTAACATAGCGGAGCATGAAGGCACAGCACCAGACCCAGAATGCAGTTCGCTCATTCTCATAGCCCAGAGGCATGATGGGTGTAACACTACTGCACATATTCAGTGGGCCGCATAAACCTGGAAGCCAGAAACGTTTTTGGTGTATGTGCCAGGCTAGCTATTCTAATAGGACTGGATAGGTGCCATTTTTACATCCGACATCATGGTCTAATAATCCAACATCCTTGGGATTACCAAGGTGATTTCACTTCATACAGAGGGGAGCATGAATGTTTGTACAAAACTTCATGACATGCATTCAGTAGTTGTCTGACTGATATTGGTATCTCTAGCTCCATTAGTGGCTAAAAGTGATGCTCATAAAACACAGAAAATCACAATATCACCGAACTTTAGCAGACTACAGTTTTAGAGAGACTTGACAGGATAATGAAAGGCAAGGACACATGTCTTAGACCTTTATTTAGTAAAGAAGAGCAGCTACATGTGCTTTGGCATTACAAAAACAGGCAGATTACTGGTCTGTGAGAAATTTATCCTCTGGAAACTGGTCGAAGTTACAAAAAAGGTTGGGGGCCGTTGAGATAGGGCATTTTTTGATACTTTCGTCAATTTCTCAGTTCTCAGTTTGGATCTTTATGTAAAAATCATCATGATAAATCACATGATGTTGTTGATCTATGAGTTTATACAGTTTGGTGTAGATCCAAATAATAATCTGGATCCATATTATAATCTGGATCTGATTGAAATGAGTAGGATTGTTTGGCCTTGGCGGAGGTATTCGTAGTCTTTTCTCTTGCTCTCTGCTACAGAGAGGTCAGAGGTCACAGCCTGCTGTAGAGACAAGAGTTGTGGCTTTTTTGAGGACCCTTTAGCAGAGTGGCAGTCTGAATTAGGTTCCTCCTTTCAAACCAGCAGGCTACCCTACCACAATCACGTACACCCCTCAATATAGCAACACTGTCACACTGTCTGTTAGTTTACTACTTCCCGTAGCTCAGTGACAACAATGTCCCGTGTGGAGTGGGGTTGGAGTATGTTTCTGAAACTAAGTAGCATATGGAAGCAGCTATGTCATACGAATGCCCCATATCTGAGAGACAACACTTTAAAAGGAGCAGTTTCCGACAGCTCCTGTTATCAGAATCAGGTGTCAGGAATGCCAGTACAATTCCTGGCATACCTTCGTGTATCAGGCTAAAGTATAAAAGAGCAGAGGGTGCTGCTGTGTGCTCCAGCATCCAAACAGCTACAAGGCAAAAAAGCTAAAGAGCATCCATCCACCCACTGATAGGATCAACAGGAACCCACAGAGAAACATGCATCTGTCTCCCACTCCTCTCTGCGGTTTCCTCCTCATCTTAAACTTGCAGCTGATCAGCACGTATCCCATCAGCACCGGCTTGACTGACACTGACATGGACATCTTAAAGGTGAGTCTCATGTGAAAGTTGGAGTTCTGGGGCTCCGCTATATGTCAGACAGAGGAACGACACTATGAAGATGCCGATTGTCACTCAACAGCAACTTCCTATGTGTGATTTTATGTGATCTGATATCTGCTTACTGAAGTTAAATTAGTGTTTTAAGAAAATAATATGTGTAATGAGAAGTTGATAATCAATTAATGCTGCAGCTGCAATGTCAGCAAAATGAACTACCTGACTGTATTGGACCTACACTCTTATGAGAGTGACCCAGCTAATGTGTATGTGGATGTTGCAGGTGCTGCTTCACAGACTGGAGGAGTCAGTGTCAGAGCAGACTGAGATGGACCAGAGAGTCCCTGCAGAGCAGGACAGTCTGGATAGTCTGAATGTAGAGGAGCAGCCACAAACTGAACTGGATGAGGCGTCAATCAGGGAATTTCTCTCAGCCAAGAACCTGAAGAGCGTCCGCAACGACTCGTCCAAGAGGTCATCCGGCTGCTTTGGTCGGCGGATGGACAGGATAGGCTCCATGAGCTCTCTGGGCTGCAACACTGTGGGCAGATACAGTAAGTTACAGTAACTCCACTTCAATCTGTAGGTTGAACTGATGCAACTTTTGTGAGGTCACCAAGAAAAAAGATTAATAGTGAGAAAAATGTTTTTAGTAATATAGAAAATCCACAGAGACCACCAACATAGCTCCATGTGTTTTCCCTTAATGCTGTCTTTAAATGTCTTGATTCTTAATGTACTATATATACAGTAGATAACACACACATTTGTACCATTATTTTAAGTGAATGAGAAAATATGAATATCAATAACAGAGCTGTTGTTATTTTCTCTTGCAGATCCAAAGTAAAGATGAAGTCTTACCATCTAAACTCTGCAACGTCTCTACCAAAAGATATTTTTATTTATTTACTAATATTTATTGAATATTGTTTGTGGCTGACAAGTATATTTATTTAAAATGGATGTAAAATTGTTCTGTTTTAATAAATGTTTACAACTGCACATCATTGAGCCCATGTTTAAGCATCACCACACACACACACACACACACACACACACACACACACACAACACACACACACACACACACACACACACACACATTGCATTCCCTAACTTTAAACTATCATTATAGTCCTGGTGTCTTAGTCATTAGGGAACTACTCATTAACAACTTATCATCTGTCAGGTCATTCCCGAATCGTTTCTGTCTTGTTCCTTCCTAAGAACACAGCCTGATAAGTGTGTAACAGTGGGACATAAAGATGTAGTGTCCTGGCAGCTTCAGTAGCCTGATGTTAGTGACATATGGAAGTCGACTTAGTATCACTACCTACAACCTCCACTGGATTCTGGACAACATCGTGGCCACAAGGGATCGGTGAAGGAGCAACCAGATGTGACTTGATGCAGTTTGACTTTAGTTAATGGCTCTGATTTCTTCTAATGGGAAACAAATGACCCTCTAAGTGAAACTACGTTAAATAAAGGTTAAACAAATGTCTTGCTCTCTGAGCTGTTCGTGTCTCTTTGTGTCACTTATAGAATGTAAATAAAGTTGGATGTTGCATCCATGACATCACACAGGTTTATCAAGAGTGGTTTTGAAGCTCAGAGTGGGCTGCTCCACCGTCGCCATCTTGGCAGGGTCTGATTCTTGGCTAATCTAAACATAGGCAAAGAGGTGGTGCGTGTGTGGAACCAAGACTTCGGGCCATGCCAGTTTGTGACAAGCGTACAATCACCTACCTGTCATTCAAAGTAACCATTCCCTTAATTATGCATAACTTTACACCTTAATAAAATTTAAACAGGTGAGTTATGTAAAAATAAACTCATACAGTTGTCATAAAGGGGAAAATAGCTATAGATACCAAAACTGTTACATGCACCAGGTTGAAAACATTTCTGCTGTAAAGTTGGACATTGGGAGTCTATGGTGATTGACTCGTTTTTGGAGCCAGCCTCAAGTGGTCATTTGTATGTATAAATTAACTGATATTTTTAGTTTGATTACATGTGGCATTTTGCTAATAATAATAGTACATGGTTTTCTGTCCTGTCTGGTTCAGGCCACTAGTGAGCGTATGCTTGCCACAACTCTGCTCCACACCGCCCCACCTCTTTGTCCATTTTTGGATTGGCAGGAAGTTAGGCAGAGTCAGGTTCTGCCAAGATGGAGATGCCCACTCCTCATAAACCGTTGGGTGATGTCATAGAGGCTATATCTTTATTTACAGTCTATGATTTAGCACTTGCAAGGAAACAAGCTGGTATAATTGAGTCTTTGTGCTAAGTTAAGCTAAAGCTAAAGCTTCCTGGTTCTAGCTTCATGACAGTGTTATCAATCTTATCTCCTCACTCTCAGTAAGAAGGCAAATGAACATATTTTCAAAATGTCAAAGTATTGCTTTAATATTTGGTCTATTATTGTTCTTTTTTACTGGGTTGACTGAAAACAGCCCAATAATCTTTGGAGCTAACAGCTAAATTCTCCTTAACCTCAGACAAACAACAAACTGAAACATGACTCAAAACCAAACACAAGAAATATAATCAGCTAACATCATAAATATTACACCTGTCATTGTTTCCTTCCTCTGTTAATCTAAATAATGTGGTCACCTTGTAACCCAGGAGCAGTTTTAACCTACTATGGTATTTTTCAGGAGTGTAGACAGTGTGAAGTATTTGCATGGTGGATCTGCATTCCTGTCAATAAACACCACGTCTGAGCTCAGAGCTCCAAGATGGCTCCTGAGGTCATGCCACTGAACACAGTCACACACACACATCACCTACCACCAAGCACCACTTAATCTGACATCTGACCAGCTACCTTATCATCCAGAGGTGTCAGAATGCACTTGAGGTGGTCTACAAAATGATGAGCCACTGACACTGACTGTCTGTGGCATGGTGTGTCTGTGTGTGTGTGTGTACGTTGGCATATATATAAAATCTTGCAGTGCAGGCTGTAGTATCAGAGGTAGCAGCAGCAGGATATCATGAGGACTGCGGTCCTGTGGGGCCTACTGGCCCTACTGTGTCAGCACACACTGGTCAGCAGCCACATACTGGGACGGGCCTCTTCTACCAGTGACCTTGCTCAGCTCAAGGTAAGAAACCATGTGACCCTTTCACTCCTCACATCTGTTTGTTTGATCACTGCACTTTGAAAGGTGATTTCCAATTAAAGTTGTGGAGTGAGTTATCACTGTGTTCTGAGGTCAAAGGTGAGACATCAGTCCATCAGTTACAAATGCCTCAATTTTACATCTTGTTAGAAAAAAAAACACATGTTCTTATTCAACTTCGTTTCCAGTTCTCCAGATAGTTTTGGTTTTATTTGTGCCTCTACAGTTAATTGGGTACGGAGATCCGCAGCTGGTGGCGCTGATCCTGTGGTCCGTGTGTCCATTGCAGAAAAAGATGCAGTGAGATGATGTAATTAACTGAGCTCCAATCAAAGCTCAAACAAAGTTGGAAACTCACTGGAAATCTGACATATCTGTTTGTTTTTTGTATTCAAGGAAATTTCTCTCTCACCACAGATCAGGGCCCATTTTCACAAAACATCTGAGGGCTGAAAAGTGGCTCCTAACTTGTAGCAGAAACTCCTCCAAAAATAATGAGTGTCAGTCGAAACTATAGGACTCTTTTTTTTTTTTTTGGAGTAGGACACTTTTTGCTAAAAGCTGACCCTAAGTCTGTGAGAAGGTAGTGGAAGGGACCCAAAACAACCCAATCAGTGCGGAGAGTGTTTGGCAGCACTGTAATGTGGCAACATGGAAAATACAACTTGAGGATCTCCTAGTGTCCATTAACTGATCTATTCACAAAACAATGAAATGAAATGAAATTCTACACAAATGTCATTATTCAGATGCATTTTGAAAACAGCACCTAATCCGTTATTATTTAAGTTGTGTGTCATAATTAGGCCTATATATATATATATATATATATATATATATATATAAATATTTTAATGTATTACTTTAGGATGTTGTTCGTGTGTTTCAACCAATCACTGTGATTTCTGCAACAAAATTCATCCATGAGACGTGACGTCAGCCATTCGTAGTTCTCTCCTTTCTTCAGTAAGAGTTTGTGAAGAGAAGAATACTTTTAGTTAGAAACTTTTAGTGTGACTCTTAGTGGTGTGATAAAATGCTTTATGGTCACAGGCCTGGGTGCAGGAAAGCATTCAAATGTGTCATGTAAGTGTAGTCAGGGATTTGATGATCAATTCATTATGTTTTTGCCTCTTTATTTTTGACAGAACATAAACTTGAACTAAAGAACCACGTCAGAAAACGACCTTTAAAAGTAACATTCACCTTAGTCAACACCATTTCCCACAAGCCTAAGACGAGGTTCTGGGATACATGTAGTGACAGATTCACTAGAGGGCTCATGTTTTCCATCAGCCTGTGTTTCCTGTGTCTAAAACATATGAGCAGAATGTTTGGTTGTGAGGATAAACCCATCTCCACCTCTCCACTGCAGTCTCTACTGGAGCGCTTTGAGGAGACTCTGGCTGCGGCTGCCCAGGAGGAAGACTCTGAAGCGGATTATGAAGGGACAAACCAGGAGCCTGAGCGCAGCCAGACCAGCCGAGGATGGAGCATTAACCAGGAGGGGGACCAAGAACCTCTGATATCAGACAGATCTCAAGCGCCGGCGGAGGGCCACAACAGGGCCACGAGTCAGAGGAGCCGTCTGCAGGACCTGCTGATGGCCACCAGGAAACGAGCCTCCAGCTGCTTTGGAGCCAGAATGGATCGAATAGGAAACGCCAGCGGTCTGGGATGCAACAATGGAAGAGGTAAGACTGCAGCTGAGGATGGAGGAGGGAAATCAAATCAGGGTTTAGTTAAAGGATCCTGAAGCATGAGGGCCAGGAGTCCGTGCTGGTTGTTGTGGGATATCAGGAACAGTAGAGACTAATATGAAATAAATAAACATCCTCCAGTGTTCATGATGACCAGCAATTTATAACAAATGCTCTTCTTGTTTGTGTTTGTGTTGTTTTCCCATCAGGCTAGTCTGACAGCTTCCTGGGATACATGTTGGATTATAGTTTCATATCCAACTGAGGATGCAACCGATGAGACTGGATATGTATGACTTTGCATAAGTGACAGTTCAGCTGTGTGTATCTCTTGTGTGTTTTTCTGTAACATTAACACCCTAAGGAAATGAGTTAACTACATAACTGCAGGTGGGTTGTTAACAGAGATAAATAAAGCCTTTTTTCATATGAAGAATTCAGTCGTTTTTGTTTTTTTTTCAGTCCTGCTCCATTAGCTACAGCAGATATTCACAGTTGTCTGAGAAGGAGTCCTCTCTTCATCTCTGTACACCAGCAGTCCGAAATCATGACATGAGAAAACCTGTGCCTTTTTCTAAATCCAAATCAGTCTGTGATCAGACATACCTGCTATTATAACTGTTCCTGTTGTTGTTGCCTGATTTCATTCAGTAAAATCACTGTGACATGACCTGCAGCCATCTGTATCTGATGTGATATGTTGATAAGATAAGAAGCTGAGTTATTTATTCAGTATTCAGTTGAAGATCATTCCAGAGCCCCCACCAGCTGCACTATGTTTGATTTTTCTTCTTTTAGCGATGACAGCATCATGTTGTCGTAAAAACCATCATATAGATACTTCTGGGGCATTTCACTCAGTTTGGAAACTTCCTAAGCAAAAAATACTTTTCGACCGCAGCCCAGACGTTGCATCTACACTCACTGATCACTCTCATGTTGATGTGTTGTCATGTTGTAACAAAAACTTTTGTTTTGTGACATGGAGCATTGTCCTGCTGGAAGAATACAAATGATGAATACAAATGAATAAAAAATGTCATGAGTTGCTGAGATATTTCAGTCTAAATTAAAGTGGTGGGCCAACCATGTAACTCGTTTATTAATGTCACTAAATAAAATCAAGTAAAATGAATAAAAAATAAAGTAACATAAAAGTACTGAAAATAATGTTATAAGGCTTCTAATGAAGCCTCAATGCAAAATACATATTCTTCATTATTTACAATGTGAAGCTGTGATAACCTTTCTGTTCATCTTTTATTTTTCAAATATGAACTAATTTCATCCTTTAAATTGCATCTCCCATTCAAAGCATGCTGGGATGTCCCTGCAACCCTGAGCAGGATAACCAGGTATAGGATATGGACAGAGGGTAACTAATTTCATCTGTTACTTCCAACTTGCTGTCAAATAAATATAGACTGTTGAGACAGGAGGTGAGTCATGCAGGAAATATGTCTGATTCATCCATTAATTGCTGTTGTCTACATGCATTTGACATGAAGCAAAAAGGAGACGTCACTGTGGGTTATGATAAAGTAACTGTCACACTGTCCTGTCCAGTCAGATTATGGAGCTCTTGGACATCAATTAAACTCTGGTAATATACCAGTGAAGCATTTCACCTGATGACAGCAGCCAACCTGACAGCTGCTGAGCTAAACCAACCTAAACTGACCTGAGTCCACTTTTCACGCCATGTTTTATAACGTCTGTGGAAACTAGCAGGACGGCACAGGGTGCTGAGAGCGGCTTCTGAAGCCAGTCTGATCCCGGCGATAAGGACAGCTGCAGGTTTTTGTTTCCACTGTGGACCAGACTGACCTGATTGCTGGCTGCGCGCCTTATCAACGAGAGTGACATTTCCTGTCCAGACTAATGTGGAAAACTTGGAATGAGCTTTAGAGCCAAATCAAAGTAGATAAATGACCCAAACATGCATCTCTAACTGTGCAGCTGGGAAATTCACTCTCTCTGGAATGAGACCAAACCTGATAAAGATGTACTCGACAAAACTAAACCTCTGAAACGCTCCTGCCATTTGTAATGATACACTGCACTATAAAACATTGTCGGACGGAAATATTATATAATAATAATAACTTAATCAGTGAAAAATAAAACCAGATAAAAGACAAGGCCAAAGAGCCTGAGCATAGTTATAAGAGCAGTAAAGCGTTTATAAAAACATATCATATATCAAACATTTTGAAAAGGATCTGACGATAACCAAAGAGAGGCAATAAAATATGTAAAAACAATAACCAGGGATAAAATAATATAAATAAAAGCAGCTTATTATGATTAGAGAGGTCACCAAGATTTGCACAGAGAGAGGTGATAGAATCTGGGTGGCCAAACAGAATTACTTCAGAAAAACTACACAGGTGATGTAGCTGTTCTTAACACTAACACTGCTTCTGCTGTTTTCTACTCTACAACTCTACAACAAAAATACAGTGTGAACATGAGATCCTTTTCACCCTTTTCCATGATACATGCAGCAGTTAATAAAACTACAGAGCTATCAAACGGGTTCAGTCGAGCTTTAATTTCGCCAGGGGTAATTTGTCTTGCATCAGTGAGGTAACAGTGTTGTGATATCTTCACCTCCCACTAATGGCTTTTGTGCTGAGCAGCAACAAATGAAATGTTTGTTTTTTTATCAGCAAGCGCCCTCTGGTGGCTGTTTTCATATTCATTTTACTGAATTTTATTGTCATTATAGATTTCTATTTCTAATGCCCTCTTTTATGCATTTAACATTTATTTAAATATGCAAACATCGAGTTCGAAGAGATATAAACCGGTCCAGCACTCCTTCTGTAGTATTATGAAGAGTTTGTGACATCCGAGTTTACGTAATAACGTAACGTTTTCCCAGCGGAAGATGACAGCCAATGACAGACTGGTGCTTATTGCTATTATTCTACAGTGTTTGCTGGTGAATGTAGAGAAAGAACACGGGTCACCCACAGACGGCAGGACAGTATCAGAGTGTATCATATATATATTTACATAAAGTCCTATGTGTCCTATTAAAGGACGATCTGCTCAGTCTGCACACCGACACAATCTGCTGAGAGTAAGTTAAACTGAATCTCCGCCCCAAATCACAACCGAGCCGAGCTGTGTGAGGGAGAGCGCGACCCAGAGAGGAAGAGGAGGAGGAAGGAGGGAAACACAACAGGAAAACCCTGGAAAGAAGAGTTTCTTGGGGAAACTGTGTTTAACCAAAGACATGTTTTTGGAGTAGGAGCGGGACAGAAGGTGGACTGGACCTGGAGAGGAGGTATGTCTGAAACAGGGACGTGGAGATAACGTGTTGATCTTCTTCTGAACACTGGGTCGGGACATTTGCAGATGGAGACACAGCGATTGAATTGTTTTCAAAGGTTTTGAATAAGCGTGGTGATGACCCCCAGACGGCAGGTAAGTAACACAATGAACTCTGGGAATTATTATTAGTCGGGAA
Source organism: Seriola aureovittata (assembly GCF_021018895.1). Taxonomy (NCBI): domain Eukaryota; kingdom Metazoa; phylum Chordata; class Actinopteri; order Carangiformes; family Carangidae; genus Seriola; species Seriola aureovittata. Next base: position 22,904,411 of record NC_079372.1, read on the forward strand.
AGAACATGAAGGAGTGAGTTCACAGCCTGTCCACCGACTTCAGACTGAACCCCCCGCACACTGTTCACTGTCAGACTGTTTATTATCAAACAGACTGATCACTTTCAGACACATTGTTCTCTGTCAGACTGTTCATTGTCAGACTGTTTAGTATCAGACAGACTGTTCACTATGAGACACTGTTCACAGTCAGACTGTTCACTATCAGACACATTGTTCTGTCAGACTGTTCACTATCAGACACATTGTTCACTGTCAGACTGTTCACTATGAGACATATTGTTCTGTCAGACTGTTCACTATCAGACACATTGTTCACAGTCAGACTGTTCACTATGAGACACTGTTCACAGTCAGACTGTTCACTATCAGACACATTGTTCACTGTCAGACTGTTCACTATCAGACACATTGTTCTGTCAGACTGTTCACTATCAGACACATTGTTCTGCCAGACTGTTCACTATCAGACACATTGTTCTGTCAGACTGTTCACTATCAGACACATTGTTCTGTCAGACTGTTCACTATCAGACACATTGTTCTGCCAGACTGTTCACTATCAGACACATTGTTCTGTCAGACTGTTCACTATCAGACACATTGTTCACAGTCAGACTGTTCACTATCAGACACATTGTTCTGTCAGACTGTTCACTCTCAGACACATTGTTCATTGTCAGACTGTTCACTATCAGACACATTGTTTTACTGTGAGACTGTTCACTTTCAGACTGTTCACCGTCAGACTGTTCATTGTCAGACTGTAGCCCGTATTCAGCTTATTCTTAATTAAAATGTGCTTTATTGACATGATCATTAAGTAAAGTGTTGACAAAAGAAAATGAACAACAGTTCTTAATGTAAGGGAAAACATTACAACACCATATACTTTATACAACTACAATAGTTTTCTGTAATACTATAGGAAAACAATCTGTACTAAATAAGATGATTATGCATAGCAGCTGTGGTCCCTGTCCACCCCAGATAGTTGCAGCTGAGAATGAGAAGGCATTGATGACAGCAGCATGACAGTCTGCATGACCTGCTGGAACGGACCAATCTAAGTTTATGAATGCATGTGACCTCTCAGAAGAGCAGGTTAATGTTTAGGTGTGGCCATAGTCAGGGTGAGTTGGTCTCTGGTCCACAGTATCAGAACAGCCTGGTCTGTTGCTGTGATAACAGTCAGACTTCACTTAAGTTTTTAGGGCTACTCTTGTTTACTGTTTAACCATTTTTCAATCACTACAGACACATGATACTTTAACTCCTAAATCTTAAAACTGCAGTCAATAATCCACAATATATATTTATAGAGGGTTTTATGAGATTAGTCTGGTTAAAGTTGTGAATTGTGTCCAAAGTTTGGTGCAAAAGTGGAAAAAAAACTTTCAGTATATTGTCTAGAGTCTCATGATATCTGGTATTAGATCATGAGATCTGATGTCATACATATAACTACAAGAGTCTATAGTTGTGCTACCAGCTCTTTGAGGCTGTATTTAGCCTCAGAGCTAAATGCCAATGTTAGCATATTCACAACTCACAATGACAATAGTAACATGTTGATGTTTAGTGGGTATGCTCTCCGTGGTCGCCACCAAGTATTTTAGCATTAAGCACAAAGAACAGCAGGTATTTTGTCCCATATAAACCAACATTTTGGACAAATAAAACTTTGACTTTGTGATGGCACCAGGTCAAAAGTTAGACAATCACCACAGTTATTGTAGATCGTGAGGGGAGCATGAATTTGAATTTCATGGTAATCCATCTAATAGCAAGGTAGAACATCTCGAGATGGAGCATCTTACTAACACACTGTGTGGTAGAGGATTCATCATCTTGGAACCAATGCAGATTTAGTGATATTCAGCCAACAGCCTCTCCTGGACCAAAGTGTTTGACAAAGGGAAATATTTTAACTGATGGTGGCACCTCACAGAAGATCAAAAGGTGTGAGTATCCATCCTGGCCTGACTGACTGACTGACTGACTGACTGACCGACTGACTGACCGACTAACTGACCCATAGAATTCATCAGCTTCAGTGAAACATTATGCAAGAATGTGCCTTCATCTTGTTTGCATGTTTTGCTTTGGGCTCTGACTGAATGCTGTCATCGCAGTGGGAGTCAGTAGATCACTGAGTAGAGTCAGGACAATCCAGAGGCTGTTTCCTCCTCACAGCTGACTGAGGGTCCCTCTCCCTGCTATTGTCCATTCAGCTGCCAGGGTCCATTCTTCAGAATGGAGGCCTTTTTCCATATAGCTGCTGAATTATTTATCTGTTTTTGTTTTAATTCCACTTGGAACAAGAGATCGCCCCCTCAGACCTTTATCTGAATATTTTCTCTCAGAAATGCTAATGACATGACATGTAGAACTGAGAGGTCAGTGGTGAGAACAGGTCCTGGGCTTCGTTATTACACATTTTCATGTCGGAATAGAAGATAATTTTATGTCCAGTTACCTCTGAGGATGATTAAAGGCCTGGTCTGGTGTTTAAGCGTCTTGTCATCTGGTTGAGTAACAGAGTCTGGGTAAGGGCAGGTCTGGATTTGCTGTAAAGGAATGTAACACACTCATGTTGCCTCTGGCAAAACGCAGCAAAATACAACTATAACAAGTCGTCCACATGGATAAACACCGGTCTCCCAAACCTCTGCTTTTCATTCTACCTGTGTGTCATCATATGTATGTGTGTGAGTAATATGAATTTTCCAGTGTTAAGAGATGCTTTACAATCCTGGAGGAGAATCTATCACATTTTTTGTGTTTTATCATATTAGTGCTGGTTCACATTTGTTTGTGTGTTTATTCGGTGTGCATGATGTTAGGCGTGTCATTTGAACGATGGTTTTTAGTTCTACGGTTTGGATCATTTCCTGATTTTTCTGTGGATGCTCATTTTCAGACTTGGGTATTTGCACTGAAATAGAAAATAGAAAAAGTGTTTGTTTTGATTTACTCCACTGATTTAACATTACACTCCTATAACACTGTAGAACTCACAGTTTAAAGCTCCATATTTTGCCATTTTCCTGTATTTAATTTTAAGTGTTGATCCATAAGAATATATATTTGTAGTTTTACATCTCCTCTCTCAGGCATCACAAAGTTCCAGAAGTCCTGACGGCTTGTTTTAAGGCTCAATCTCTGAATGCAGGTTGTGTGCATTTCGATGTGGACTGAGCGCTTTGATGAGGGGGGCTGAAGAGGTTTTTGCTTTTCTAACTTGTCGTCTTCAGACCTGACAACTCTGTCTCGAGTGACATCAGTTGAGGTTGTTTATCAGCCGTCACTCAGCTCCCTCTGCAGACACTGAAATCTTTTCTCACAGATGCAGCAGTTGTACTCCCCAACAATGCACTGTGGTGTGGAGAATCGGTTCATGTCAGGTGGTTTGGGATGACGTCAAGTGTCAGAGAATGTGTGTTGTGCTGTTTGATCTGAGGACGTCAGCTCAATGTATTTAAAGTACAGAGCCTGTGGATTGTTGACTGGTTAGTCCCTCTAACATACAGTGACTAGATCAGGCTCGCTTGATATTTTGGGTCCATATCTTGATGGCCTTCAATGATATTCAAACTCTATGAGAGCAAGTTTGACTTGAGACCACCGCTGGACACATTGTGTTTGTGATGTTGTGTTTAATCAGTTACAGTTGTGTTTTCAGTATCAAGAGTTAATCGTCATCCTGAATAATGAAACCGTCTTTAATGAGGTGATTTGTATTTGTTCACAGGAGCCAATGTGACCACTGAGAATCACCCAGCATGACCTCTCCACATCCACTGCTCTGTCACCCCATGGGTGAGTTATTCCTCTGTCACAGTAATGTTCAGTATCTTCTGGAGTTGTTTGTTTGAAACCTTCTTCACATGGCTTCAGTCCAGGTCCTAGCATATGTGATGGCCTTGATTAGACTTTTAGCCTGTAAGATTCTGTACTTAGACTTGACGGATGTAGATTTGGTCCATTTGATGAACTACCAGTAGATCTGACATTGAGCCTGCACCTCTACTTCCACTAAGAACAATAACAACAAATGCAAAACTAGACAATTATCCATGTTTACAGTTTGACATATTTACAGCCAGTTTGTCAACTGACAGCACGCAGTCCTACTTCCTGCAGTACAGCGCCGTCCTAATGATGCATCAAAGGCTGTAGTAACTCAGTTTGTACAGACAGAGGTTTAGTCATACTGAAGGGAATGTTTGCATTAAGTTAATGAGTTTCTTCATCACCGAAAAAAAAAACTGTTTTCTATCACACTTTTTTTTTTTTTTTTTTTTTTTACCTTTGTACCATTTAAGGTTCTTTACTGGACTTGAACTGCTGATGTTTCAATAAATGAAGGTCGTAAAACTTGTACGATGTGACATCCAGCAATAAAGAAAACAAATTTTTTACAAAACTGAAGTCAACAGGTGCAGCCCGGCTCAGGTGATCACCTGCAGGTGAACCTGACTTATTAATCCCTTGCTGCTTGTGGTAGCATGTGGTAACTGGGCCGACTGTCCCAGTTACCACATGCTGTGTAAGAATGAGCAAACCTCTGCAGACCATATGGTTCACAAATCTACCTGTCAGCGTTGGCACAGTGACCTCTGGATGCCTCTCAGAGCTGTAGATACACTGATGTGCAGGAAGTGTGAGCACGATACTGAGGTTATCAACAAGGTAAACACTGTGTTTTATCACTGACCAGAACATCTACAAGTACATTTGTTGTTTTCAGCCTAATTAAACTGCTTTAGGGCCTGAAGGTAAAAACAAGCTCCTGTGCACCTGTTGACCCCTGTTCTCCCACGCTCCCACTGCAGTGTAAACACAGTATCTACTGAAATAATGTTGAGAGCTAAATTTGAACAGAGGGGCTGTCTTGATCACGTAACAGTTTTTACTGCCTTTTCTTTGACCGATGTGAAATTTCAGCTTCTTATAAGCTCTATATTTAACTTTATTTTATGAAAGTGTAAATATAATGACTCTTTTTCTGCAGTACCTGCAGTAGCTTCATCAGATATTCAGGGCAGCCTGTATTTGCGCCCCTTGGGGGTCTGTGGCTCTGAGGCAGGTGGGTGTTTATGTGTAAGTTGTGGTGCCAATGAGGAGTGACAGGTTGAGGGTTAGTGCTTAAAAGCCATATGTTTAGAGTATAATCTCCTCGGCTGCGGCACAACAGCAACTAATCCTGTTTCCCATGCTGCTCACTGCTCAACAAGCTGTCCACCATCATCTCACAGTAAATGAGACGTGAGGTCAGAGAGTGGTCTGGCCACGTACCTTAGGTCAGTCTGCCTGCTGACGGACTTTATAGTTCAAGGAAGAGTTCTTGATCCATAAACCAATAATAACTTACACACCTAGTGTACATACCCTCACCTGCTGAGGTAATTCACTGAGGCAAAGTACAAACACCAGTCAGTTTACAGTATAAATGAAACATTAACGATAATTCTTGTTACATTAGGAGGCTAACACTGTACAGCTACAACCTGAAAACGAATTATTGTTTAAAAATGCTCACAGCAAATCAAAAATCAAAATTACATGTTGTCCGGGTTTGCGGTGAAAATCTGTGCTTGTTGCCTGTAACTACACTGTAGCAGGAAGGAAACTGAGTCACTGTTTTCTTTCCTCAGTGTCTGTATCTAATGGGGTGTCGCATGTAGAGGAAGATGAGGATGAAGATGAGCAGGGGGAGAAGTTTGAGTTTGACGACAGTGATGACGGCTCTCCAGAGACGAGCTCTGGCTCTCTCATTAACAGTGAATGGACCACAAACACAACACAGTCAGAGCTTTATGCCAAGACCAAAACAGCTGAAGAGATGGCAGGGCGAGGCGTGAGTGGAGCCGCCAGTGGAGGGCAGGAGGGCCATGACCCCTCCCTGACCCCCCAGTTCTGCTCAGGTGAATGTTGGTGATATGGTACAATGAGGGTTTATATGCTTGTAGATTGTAATGTAATGTTCTTATCTGTTTTTTTGACAGATATGGAAGTCAGAGAGTCTCCAGAGGGGTAAGTTATGATGGAACAAATTATAGACTGTAAGGCACAATAAAAAATATTTATTAGTAGGAAAGTTTAATTTCAAATCAGTGCGTGTGTAACATCATTGGACATGCAAAGACAAGACTTTCATATTTGTCCTATATAAAAAGAACTGGAAAAAACCCCTGCACTGACAGCTGTATGTAGGTGTGGTTTGCTAAAGTTTCCATCTACATTTTCTTACTGTCACCAGTCTCTGACTGATCCCACATGATAAGTAAGATTTCCACTGGCCTGTTTCATTATTTAGCCTGACACTGAAGTTGAATATGAAAGTTGATTCTTGACAAACAAACAGAAAAACAAGTTGACTCAAGGTTTAATTATTAGTTTTATTCGAGAGCTTTAAACCTTCATCTGCATTGTTCATGGTCTTCATCATCGTATGGACACTGTGTCTCATTGGAGACCAGGGATCTGCCACCTGTGTACGACCACCTGTTATCACATGATCGAGTTCCACACATGGTTGAGTTTTTTTAATCTGTTTAGAAGTTCTAGAGAACCCACCTCACAGACTGATTAAATGTTGTGTTAATTGTTTTAAAGGAGCTTTTCGTAAGTTTTGCTATTGCTACATAGCAAGAGCTGTCACCAGAGGTGGAAAGCAACCCTGTTGTTTTGCTTCTATTTCTTTCACTTCTTTTCCCGGTTGGCCCTTTTCGTCACTTTCCAATACCAAGTCACTGTAGTGTCCAGTCTGCCCTGAAGAAATAGCACTGCTCAGGGGTTGTATTATAACCTCTTGTATTGCAAACATAAGAATGACTGTAGCTCTGGCCAAGACTGCTAAGTAACTAGCTATTAATGCTAACGCTGGCTATATAGCAATAGAAAAACTTACAAATAGCTGCTTTAAGGGCAGTAAAGATCAGCTGACTGCCACTGTTGACATTTTATAGTGATAAATCTGAAAAGTTGTTTGACCTTTTAGATTAAAATCTTGTTTCAGGCGTTCCACCTCCTCTGATCTGGGAGTGACGGGAGAGTCTGAGAGTTTCTGGAAAGCGAACAGTGTTTGTGAAGGTAAGAATAAAAGGAACATGGATCCATATCCAGTTCTGCAAAGCAGCTGGTCATGCACACCAAAGTGAGGATGTTTGTGTGCTTTCATTTGGACAGTCCAGGCATCACATCGAGCCAAGGAGTGGCTCAGTGTGGTTTCAGAGCTCACACTGCGATTACACAAAGGTACACAACCAGTCTGTAGTGTCAGCTTTGATAGCAGCTAGCTTTTTAGCAAATGTAAGATGTTGTGTTTCAGTGACATCTTTTCTTCTGAACATTTCCTGTTTGAATAGAGAGAGAGTAGTTATTCTTCAAACTTCCTGCTTGCAGTGAAATGCATCGATTTCACGGCCAGCAGTTAGCATTAGCAGCAGCTAGCTGTCTTCTGCTCCATACCTCTGTGATGTACAGTGTGTGATCTGTGAGCTCTTCTGTCTGTGTATGTGTTTTCACACCACCAACCCACCAATATGAATTTGCACCGTCTGAACCGTAGTTCACATGTAGCACTGGTGGGCGTGTTGAACGTGAAACTGTGTTTGAGTCACAAGTTATTGTTAATTGTGTTTGCTAGTTGTTGCTAGTCTTGACAGGTCACAGTAATGTGTGTAATAAACCTGTTCTTTAGAGGCGTCCTTTGTCATGATCTCATGTGAAGGCTGTGAACACTTTATTAGAGAATAGTCTTTACAGAGATCTCATACCTGGCAGGTGGGCTTCCTTTGAGAGAACTGGATGCTTTGCTAAAAACAACAAGGCCTGAACTTGACTGAATTACTGTTACCTGTACTACTGCCTGTCATTTTAATTTTGTTAATGATAATGAGACATAGCCTAAAAACAGTACAACTAAAAATGAATTAACATTTAATATACAGAACAAACTTACAGCTTATGCTTTTATGAGGATGTGGAGAGAAAAGATGAACAGAGAAAATAACTCATCACTTTTCATATCAACATCGCACAAAGCAGGTGAAAGAATGTTTTTTTCTTCTTCTTCTTCTTGTCAGCTTTGGCCTAACATTGGTACAGTCATGAATGGATACAGTGAGTCATAATAGAAACAAGGTGATTAGACGGATGTTGGAGCAGTGTAAACTTTACTGTTAGTGTCACAGCCTAATCTTTGAAAATGTATATATTTATGATTGCTGATGAATGGCACATAGAATCAAGAGGTTTTTTCACAATGAACAATATAGAGACTGGTGTTTTTACAAACACAGACATTCATGGTTTGGTCCTTTAACAATGTGCTACTTAAAACAGTGGTGTCATTGTTTTATAGGAAAGTCCTCTTTCATGCCAGAAAGTGGTTTGGAGTCCAGCAGTGCAGTAAATGGGTACAATCTACAACAAGACTCTGCTGAGAATGAGGCGTCGTCTTCAGTCAGTCCACAGACTGAACATCACACAGCTGGTGTAGACAGACCAGCCAACCAGAGCACAATGACCTGCAGCCCAGACAGTGAGGTCGGAGACCCAGAGGTCATCTATGATGACGTGCCTGCTGAAAACTTACAGCACCCAGCGGAAGGTAAGTCTACCAACAATCTAGACGTTTACTGATTTTTGAACATTATGCAACACCGTGGACGACACAGTTTAATACTCTAACTAAAACAATGGAGGCCTAAGAGACACAACTATGAAGTCCGTTATTATATGAAACTACACTGCGTGTTTTGTTCATGTGTTGGCTTCTATGTGCTTCTATGTATCAAAGTAGATGACATCTATGAGGACATCCAGAGACCCGATCACCGTGGCTCCAATGGCTGGAGCTCCAGTGAGTTTGACAGTTATGATGAACTGTCTGACAGTGAGACTGTTTCTCCTCCGGCCCGCAGCAGCAGCAAGGTTTGGAGATATTCTTTGAATGTAGAAGTTTGATCAGGGGTAAAAATAAAGCGCTTTTTCTTTTCTCTTTAAACTAAACTTTCTTAAATTAGAACCTGTATGAATTTAGGAGTGCAGTACCAAACCAACACAGTCAAAATGTGGTCTGTAAAATCGAAACAGTGAACTGAAAGATGACCAAGTGTTGATAGAAGAATCCTGATTAGTAGAGGGCTGTAGCATTTATTGTGCTGAATTGAAAGGTAATGAATGTTGTTACAAAATAAAACAAAAATCTCTGAATATTGACATAAAAAGTTCCACGCTGGTCCAACTCAAAAATCACCATGTAAGGGAATAACCACAACTCGTTTATCGTTAATGTACAGAGTGAATGAAACCTGGTCTGAAGAAAAGAGGAAGTGGATTATTTCTGGCCACCCCTCGCTCTGTCAGCACTTCTGTCTTCTGCTTGATTATGTGTGTTACTCCTGCTGTTGGACTTTCCCCTCCAGCTCATGTGTTAGTATTTTGAAAATGACACAGTCGAATAAGCTTTCAGAGTTGAGGTGTTATGAAGTTAATAATGAGGCAGAGGGTTATCAGCTGGGCATTACTGCTGAGAATGACTCTCAGTAAATAAGATGGATTTTTTCATGAGGTTTCTGAAGAAGTGGTTTGTACATATGAAGAGATCCACTAATCAATGAGGTAGGTGTCTTATCTTCTCAGTGATACTTTCAAAATAAATGAACAATGAATAAATAAATGATCTTGGTGACTGTAACAACTAGAGCTGGGTATTGAATGACATTACTCTTTGAGTACAGATGGTAGCTGAAGTGTGGAAAACTGTCACCCACCAAAGAACTGACATTGTCTGTCAGTGTTTTCACACACTGACCCGACTTTAAATCATATTTGATAAGTTTATACTACAGAGGATATTAAATATTCCTTTTATCATTCAGTCATGCTGTGATTGGTCAGCTGTGTGGAGGGTTTGACCTGCTCTCTCTCTATTTCTGTTACATTTCATGTAAACAAGCAAGCGCAACAAAGCTTCCTTACATATGAATTGTTTGTCACTCATCCAATTTTCTTGTTTAAAATCAATGGAATGACCCTTTAATTATTAAATTTTTACTGCGGTCAGACCTGTTCAATCTGCTGCTGCTGGTATCTTTCCCTGCAGTAGATACTATAGCACAGGTGAAGGCAGAAACACACATTACAAATGACTCTACACAGGACTTGAGATCAGCACAGATCGAGTCTGTCCCAGGCTGAGTCACCAGGTCTAACAAGCAGATGGTGTTATGGGTAAAATAATGAATGAGTATGATTTCAGAATCCAGTTTATCTTGTTCTCTCTCCTCCAGCTGTCTCCCTCGAGTTTCCTGGGCATGTCTAATCCAGATCATACATTTTTACTAAATATTTTCAAATTACAACATAATCTAGCTCAACAAACTTTGATGGATCTCCGTGTTTTTCTTGGAGGGTGTGTGTTCTTGCTGGATTTCAGTGGTTTTCTAGCAGAGTGACTCCAATCATAGTCATCCAGTGTATCATCCACAGTCATTAATGAAGCTGCTTTAATTATTATTAAATAATATAATATATAGAATAATCGACTGCAAATATTTTAATTGTCTTTTTTTTTTAACTGAACAATATAAACAGCTCAATTGCTTCACGTTGTGTCAAAGAAATGAGCCACAGGGGTCGGCTCAATGAGGGTTGATTACGTGAGTGGGCAATGTGCACTGTCCTGCAACAGCTCTGCACACCCTGAATGACAGGCGCTCAGAGAGGGTCGGTAAACAGTACTGAGGGACAGTAAAATCAATATGTGGGTTGATATTGTGGTGGGCTGCCACAGATAAATCAATGTATGGGAGACACTGTACTGCTTTTGTTTTGTCAGATGTGTTAATCTTGAGGTCTGCTGTCTGCTGTTGTTCTGCCAGCTTCCTGTAGATGTGCTGAGGTTGAAGGAGCGCTGTGCCATCACCACGAGGGAGCTGGCCGTGCGTCTCAGTACACCTCATGCTGCTCACATTAGACAGAGCTGTGACACTAAGGTAGGCTGAAAGTCTCTCCTTTCCTCCTCCCTTTTTATGGATACAACTGATCCGTAACTGACAATAAATAATCACAGTGGAGAAACTGGGATCAACTGATAAAAGTAAACTAAAATAATCTAATTTTAACAATTAACAATTTGCTCCATTTTTGTTTCAGATTGTATTATCTGCAGTAACCTGATTATATATCTGTTCTGTGTTTTTCAGGTGCAGCAGTTCATGAAAGCAGCAAGAAACGGTACCAAGGATGGTTTAGAAAAGACACGGTTGGCCATGATTCGCAAAGTGTCATTCCTACAGAGGAAAGACTCCACAGGTACAGACACTGGAGCTGGGATTAACACCTTCACCTAATATGTTCAGTTTGTGGAAATCAGATTTAAAGTCCCATTAGTACCAAGACTGCAGAGGTCATTTATTTCTTCTTATGCAGAATGTGAACTGAGAACCAGACAGGTATAACAATGGATAAAATAATTCACTAGCACAAAAACTCCAATTGTTGCCAATCATATAGCAGGATACAGACCTGAAAACTATCTGAAAGCCACAAAAATGCAATGCTTGCAATGAAAAAAACTGCTGTTACTTACTTCTCTGGAAGATGATGTTTTGCAAAATGCTTTTAAGAACATATTCAGTTGCTGCATATTGCTGCATTTAAAATAAGTCACAATTAATATTACAGTTACAAAATCAAAAGTTGCAATCTAAGGGTTATTTGTATGTGTTCTCTGATGCTGAACATGGTTTTGGAGCAGGTGGTGTTGATGGTTGACTGCCGAAAGCTTCAGCCATTGTTGCATTTACGATGCATAAGGTTATAATACGTCCTCTGAGCAGCTACTTCTTCAGGGCAGACTGGAGGCTGCAGTGATGAGACAGACTGAACAGACCGGGGCTAGCTAGTTAGCATGCTAAGTTCAGTAGAAGAAAATAATTGGTGGAACTATAAGCAAAATATGATGGTGGCTTTCCACCTCTGGAGAGAGCTATTGGTGAGTAAAGGAATGAAGTTTGATGCTGAACTCACAACGTTACTTTAAATTGGTAAGTAAATAATTGTTAATGCTAACGTTGTGTTTTTTTTATCTCTGTGCGAATGAAGTGGTTGTGTTTGATTTTTCAGGTGAGGGAAAGGACGATGCAGGTTACATGGACGTGTCTGTCTGTGAGTTAAAGCACCCTCCACCGCAGCTCTGCCCCATGCCAGAGGGGCTCAGCAGTCAGCAGGTGTGTATGTATGTTTGTGGATTGGCCAAGAGCTCATGTCTGTTTATCAAACTAACCAGATAATCGTGAAAGGCCAGTTAATATTTTTTCAAAATGACACAAAGGGGAAGATTAAATCAGAGTCCAATTATTAACCTCAGTATCGCATACACAATTTTATTTCAAATATGCGATTGGCCGGTGGTCTGTAAGCTGAAACAGGTTTAGAGTAATGCTTTTTTCTGAGGTAAAGTTTTTTCCTTGTGAAACATCTGCACAGAGTGTTGAATTTCATAGATGGTAGCCAAACACTGCTCATAACAAAAGCTAAGCGGAATAAATTAGTGACTCAAAACTGTAGCAGCGCTAAAAAGGGAAAGTGAGAACAGCAGAGTGGTGACTGTTGTAGTGATGGAATTAGTGCTGTGGAAATGTCCATAATACTAAATTTACCATATGGACAGACAATGTTTTTTATTACATAATTTTATATATTTATTATATTTATTTATGTTTTTTTTTATGTCTTACCACGATGGTACATGCAATGCAGTACAGTATGTCATAATGTGGCTTCTGTGACTCTTACTCAGTGACTCTGTTACTCTATTACTTTGGCACTGTAACTGGGACTGTGTTACTGTTACGCTGTGACTCTGTGACTCTACTATTTTTGACAATTTACAACTTGTAATGTTGTATTATTAAAACAGTGTATTATAATCCCTTACTAGCTACTGCAGGTTTATCCCAGATTGATGTGAATATGAGTTTCTCACTGCTTCCTTCAGGTTGTCAGACGTCTCATCCTCAGCTCCATTGTTCAGAGTGAGAGCAGCTACCTGGACTCTCTGAAGAGAATCCTCCAGGTGAGTCACATCTGTCCTCAGGTAACAGGACCACCACTGCATGTCAGGGTGGGAAGGCTTTGTTACTATGTGATAATGTAAAAATGCAGGATTGATGAGTCCAGCTGTGTCAGGACAGTGTTCACTGTTCGTCTGGTGACTTATTTGTAACTGACTCTGAAGTTTCAGTTCTTCAGTTCATGTGTGGAAAAGCTCGTGAGCCAGTGACCATAACAACAGCAGTGATAATGGCATTATTCTATGGGTCCTCTCTTTGTGATTTATGGTGATATAAATCTATTACTTAAAAGTCTTGACAACTGATATCTGAGGTTATTTTCTAGCTATTAAGAAATGAATGAGCGCATCAAAGTGCAGACGTTAATCTGGAGCGTGCACCTCCCCGCTGAAAGTGTAGTGCAGTTAAGAGCATGCTGAGGCAAAAAAGAAAGAGAAATATGATGTGTCTGCTCTATAATCCTGCTGAGAGAAACATAACCACAGATCTACAGTATAACAAGCTGACATTTCTTTCTCTTTCAGGAGTACCAGAAGCCTCTGCTGGAGACACAAAACTTGATCCTGAACCCTAAGAAAGTGCGTCAGATCTTTTACCGTCTGCCGGAGATCTATCAGTGTCACTCAATGTTCCAGATTGCCCTGGCGTGCCGTGTGGCTGAGTGGGATCACAGCGAGAAGATCGGAGACCTGTTTGTTGCCTCGGTCAGTCACTTTCTTTCCTTCAGTGAAATAATGCTGATGACATCACTATGTCATCATCAGGGTTATTTTCTTAGACTTGACAAACCTCCTCTAGAACCACAGAGAACATTATAAAACTGTTTTCACAGGCTGAATAGTTGTGAGTAGGCTGAGCTTCACGTCCCTTTAATATTTCCTCCTGCTTTTAAAATAAAAGCTGGGACAGTGGTGATTTTTTTAACCACCAGATGGAGACATTCAATTTGTTGGCAAATAATCTAGTTTTTAATCTGGAGTAAAATTAATTTGAAAGTATTTTCCAGTTGTAGATTTTAGTGGCTGTGTTCACTTTGTGATAACTTTTATTTCTACAGACATTTTCTGAACCAGATGTACACTTTTCTTATTTCTTCTTTTTCAAAGAAAATTACTGTCAGTGTCAGAACATTAAACTTCATCCTGAACATCTTTTGGCACCAGGAGGTCAAAAAGGTTAAAGATAGTTTCCTTGTTACTTTCAGACAAAGTCTTTTTAAATAAAACTGTCAGTGAGTTCCTGCAGAATTCGTGTTAAATGAGCATAAGAAGAATCAGTGCACTGGCAGCTGTGAACTTTATAACCAGAGATGCACCGATCAATCGGCTGGCGCCCGGAATTGGGACGGTTTTCGACTTGATTGGTCATGACTGTTGACCGACTGATTGGTATCGCATATCTCTGATTCTGTGCCATTCAATAGTGAATGTTTTATTATGAACATATTTGAATTGAATTGTCCATTAAAGAAAAGTATCAAAATGTTGTGTAAATTGCAAACGGTGCATTTCCAATCAACCAGTCATCAACCGCAGAGTCCTGATGTTAAACTCTTTCCTCCACAGTTTTCGAAGTCCATGGTGTTGAACGTGTACAGTGACTACATCAACAACTTCACCAACGCCATGGCACTGATCAAGAAGGCCTGCTTGTCTAAACCTGCGTTCCTGGATTTCCTCAAGGTGCTCACTCTTTTGTTTTTATCTCAGTGTTTGTTAAACCCTGTCTGCACTGTCAGTCTGTTTCGGTTGTTTGTCTGACGGAATTGAAACTCTGCTGTTTTATCCAACCAACAGTCTGCACTCGACAAACACTAAACTTACATACATTCAAAAAGCATCTCTCTCCAGAAACAATCCATATTTTCACAGGAATTACTTTCTACAGAGGGAAACCGCTCCACCTATACCCAACCCCGAACCTCACTGACCCTCCTCAAAGATCCTGATGTAACCCCACATGATTGCTATTTGAATTGTTAGACTTTCAACAGTCACCAAATCTTCCTTCCATGTGACTTTCAGAAGAAACAAGCATCCAGTCCAGACAGAATCACTCTGTACGGCCTGATGGTCAAACCCATCCAACGCTTCCCTCAGTTCATCCTGCTGCTGCAGGTGAGTCACTGACACACTCATCCTCATGAGCAACAAAACTCCAGTCACTGACACTGTGGCCCTGTTCAGACCTGCATTAATGAGTGTCTTCTTTGATCCGGACACAAGTGGACAGCTCTAACCACGTCAGTTCACGCCTGGCTTTAAAATGCGTCTCCAGATGCGTCTCCAGTGACCACTTGTGATCGGATCTCACTTACGGATATCGCTCCCTTGTCAATGTGTGTATGTGTGAGAGAGAGAGAGAGCGAGACAAGGAGGGGTTGAGCGAATCCTTGTGCTGAGCACAGTACAACAGTGAAACGAGGCTTTAGACAATTTTAAAAAATGTGTCCTCAATGCATCTTGGGTACTTTCACACCTGAACTTAGAGCCGTTCACTTGTGATTGGATCACCGGAGAGGATTAATACCAGGTCTGAACAGGGCCTATATTTAAAGGTCCCGTATTGTATAAAGTGAGATGTCCATGTCTTTTTTGATTATAAAGCAGGTCTATGTTCTATATTGATACTGTGAAAGTATCAAAGCGCTTAGTCCACAGACACATCAACTTGTTACTAGAGCTGTAAAACAACACTGAGATATGTTTTGTTTCTTAAAACCACAAATATATCTTCTTATGGATCAACACTTCAAATAAAACAAGGGAAAAGTGTAAAATATGGGACCTTTAAATTCACCTGTAACCTGGTAAACATGATCTGCACACCTGTCCCCACCTGTCCACACCTGTCCACACCTTAAGGCTGTCATGTGACACGTGGTTGAAAATGAATCATCCTTTATTTTGTAATGACATATAATCCCAGTTTTGATGTGTTTCCACATCATGCAGTCACGTGACTGAAGCTGAGCTGACATGGATCCATGTTTATGACGCTGTATTTTCAAACAGGAAGCGTAAAGAAAGGGGCAGTATGTGATTTGTGCCCTGCCGCTCAGACTAACTGCCTCTCCTGGAATATTTGGTTTCATTTCAAGTCCTGAACTGTTGCTCTGAAACTCTGTGTCTGAGTTTCTGACAGGAGGAAGTGAAAGAACTCTTGTCTCTGCTGCAGTGCATTGTGGGTCCTGAATGGTATAAATGGCTCTTAATCTCCCCCCCCCTCACCATCATCAAGGTTTTGTCTGAGGCTGTTTCTGTTAAATGGACTGCACTTATATAGCGCTTTTCTAGTCTTATCGACCATCAAAGTGCTTTACAATGGAATCCACATTCACTCATTCACACACACATTCATACAGCGCCTCTACCATATACACACACTCATTAACTGCTGGAACAGCAACATGCCGACTGGATGAGCCGGGGATTGATCCACCAACCTCACAATTAGTGCTCTACCTCCAGAACCACAGCCGAACATACTGGAAGAAGCGCTTTATGAATGTGTGTGAATGGGTGAATGTGACTCTTTGAGTGGTCGATAAGACTAGAAAAATTCAGTCCATTTACCATTTATGTTTGTGAATCTTCTGAAGCGGGGATTGATCATTTTCTTAATTGATATTTCCTCTTTTTGTAACCCACCGTGTAAGAAAGGAACTGATGCCCTTCCTCTCTACCTCTACCTTTGTATGTTCCCTGTCACCTTCAGGTGAGGTAACCCTTGTTATTGTCGTTGTGTTGTATCAGGACATGTTGAAGAACACTCCCAAGTCCCACACCGACCGGCTGCCGCTGCAGCTCGCTCTCACTGAGCTGGAGACTCTGGCCGAGAAACTCAACGAGCAGAAGCGAGTGGCTGATCAGGAGGCTGAGATCCAGCAGTTGGCTCACAGTGTGGGGGACCGCACCTTCAACAAGGTGACACAGGACACACACACACACACATCCACCTACGAGTTAGTGAGACTGTAACAACGTAGTAATATCATTCTCACTCTTGAACCGTTGAAACGCCTGAAATGAAAAGGGTTCATCCTCCGTAAAAATCTGTTTTAGACAATGCTCACATAATTCTTGGGCTCAGTTAAACTTGATGATGTGTACAAGGGAGCGACCATGAATATTCATCTACCACCTTCATTAGTTGTCAACTTCATGTTAACTTGGCTTCAGCTTTCATCAATTCATAGATGATGAACGGGGAACTTGTGCTGGGTTTGAGCAACACTGACATTCAGCTCATCGACTGGTTCATACACTGAGAGTGTATTAAAGGATCTGTAAAGGTCCTCACTGAGGTGCTTTGTGTTTCCAGCTGCTGAACCCGGAGCAGAGGCAGCTGATTCAGTGTGAACTGCTGACTGAAATTGTCTATGGTGACAACGGTCAAATCCTCAAGTCGAAGGAGCGAAAGGTCTTCCTGCTCAATGACACCCTGATCTGTGCCAACATCAACCTGAAGTAAGTACATCCATCACTGTGTGTCATATCCACTGGTTCAGAGACTGAAGTTTTAGATGAAAGTGTGTAGTTGTCATTGGACAGACCAGTCAAACATTTCCTGTCCTTCACAGCTGCTTAGCACAAAGATGGGGACAAACATCTGGCCCCTGCTCTGTCAATTGAAAATTGTTTTATTTACATTTTTTGTGCTAATGAAGACATGAATGTAGAAATGTGCCCTGGCTGTTCATATAACAGCTGTGATGATGGTGAATGGAAGTTGCTCAGACTTGTGCAGTGAGTCCTGTTCTCATGGAGTTACCAGGTTTCAGCTCTGTTGTAACAGAGATATTGTAGGGAGTGGGGGTCAGTGGGGATGGGAGGCTTCCCACTGATGAGACAGGTGGATTTGGACTAACAGCCATGATGATAACATGTGTAATATGTTTGTCCACCAGAGGTCCCCCTGACATCAGCAGCCTGGTCCCTGTTGGTCCTAAGTACTCAGTGAAGTGGTTTGCCCCCCTGCTGCAGACTCAGGTGGTGGAGGTGGGACAGGACAGTCTGCAGAGCCGGGACAGTGTCGTCGCAGCCAGACGCCTCAGCTCCATCTCCAGCAGCAGCGGTAAACTCACAGCTCAACACACACACTGACGTACAGTAAATACAACACATGCACAACACTCACTGAGCTGAGGCAACTCATGCAGATAAATGATCACGTGGGGGATGTCGGTGAGAACTCGACTGTTCTATTAGTTTTAAAGTTTCATTAACTAATGGACCAACTGCGCACCATCTACATTTTCCTTATGTATTTATTCATTATTTATGATGGATACATGGATACAAAATGAATTATAGGAAATCTAATAATCAGTTTACGCAGTATCTCAGTAACACCTTCAGGGACCTTCTTAAAATTTGGCATAAACATTCACTTGGAATCAAGGATGAACTGATTAGAAGGGCAGAGGTCAAGATCACTAAGCGTCTTAGGGCCTGAAACTTTAAACTAAACAGGTCAGTGACAGTGTTGATGATGTCCAGCAAAACCATTTAATTTACTTCATCAAGTAGCAAATCATCAAAATTGCAATCGATGGTTTTCTGTCTGTCAAATGATCAATTAAAGCGTACATGTACCTGTAACTCGTCCATCTTGGGGCCCTTTGCTGTCATCCCCTCTCTCTCTCTCTCTCTCCCTCTCCCTCTCTCTCTCTCTCTCTCTCTCTACTCCATCCTGTCTTTTCCTTCTCATCAATGAACAGATTAATTCAGATTATATTTGTATCACTGGGATGCTAATTGGGTGCTAATTAAAGACTCAGTGTTAGTGGATGATGTTCAGGTGTGAAGCTGACAGAGAAGATGCGGCTCCCTGTGTTTCAGGTAAAGTCTTCCTGGGCCCCCCCAGACTGTACCAGGAGCTGGAGGAGCTGCAGCACGACCTGGCCGTGGTGGAGGAGGTCTCGCTGCTGGTGGGGACGCTGAATGGAACCTACCAGGTAACAGCACCTGTTGTTTTCTGTTAACGCTGAGGGAATAATGACTCACATCACGTGGGACTAAACCTAAACCACGCTCGAACAGGCTGCTGCTGCTTCTCGTCTCCAGCAGCTTCTCTGACGTCTCGCTTCTTAAACACATTTGTTTTTTTTTTAGACTTTTTATTTTGATTTGTTTTGATATAAATTTATATTTTGTGGTCATCCTCTTCCTTTTTGGGTGTTGTCTTGTCTCTTATATTTCCCCTTTTCTCTCTTCCTGCTGCATTTTCTAACTTCTGTTTTTAGACACAGAAGTTTTTTTTTTTTTTTTTTTTTTTAAAGAACGCCTCCTCGTTGAAATATTCAGGCTCAATGAAAAGGTGTCCAGGTGCTAAACTGAGATTTAAAGGACTAGTGTCTAGGATTTAATAACATCTAACAGAGAGGTTGCAGATGCAACCGGCTGAATACCAAGCGTGTAGAAGAAACTACAGTGGCCTTATGTTCATTATTCATACCTCATTTATTCAATTCCATATAAAGATCCTCATTTATCACCAAGTCATTGTCTTGTGTATTCCTTCAGAGCAGAAGCAAAGATCCCTGAATTGAGAATTTACTTGTTTTATAAGGCTGATTAATTTGGTTTATATATTTTTGATTTAACTTTTAATAGAAGGTGGTGCCTCTAATTTCAGCGAGACTTGACTTAATTATAATCATTATCATTATTATTATTATTATTGCACTTTTTGGTATGAATTCATTGTTCATCTTCATTTTCTCATCGCTGCTACACTGTTCAGTACAGGCTGAAACTTCAACTCAATCTTTCTCAGAAGATGTTAATAAAGTAAAAAATAAAATCTAACTGGCCTGTCCTTGCTCTCCCCTCTTGTGTCTGTCAGAATCTGAACACCACGGTTTCTCAGGACTGGTGTCTGGCTCTGCTGAGACTCATCCGTCTAAAGGAGGAGGAGATCCAGAACGCCAACAAGTGTCGGCTGCGTCTGTCTGTACCAGGCAAACCTGACAAGTTAGTGTCAGTGTTAGGAGGTTCATATTAGAGAGGCTCAGAGCCGGGACTGTTGTAGTGAGGTTTTAAAAGGCAGAGGTGTTTAGTCTTGGATTACAAAGTCATTTTAAATGCTAACGTGGTTTCGTTTCCACTCACAGGTCTGGTCGTCCAGTGAGCATCATGGTGGTCTTTAACACTCCCAGTCCCCTCAGTAAGATCTCCTGGGTGAACCGGCTTCACCTCGCCAAGATCGCTCAGAGTAAGTTCAGCACTCTGTTCTTAGGTTTCCATCCAAATGCAGCAGAAAGTTTTCCTGTATTTCAAGAAAATAGATAAAAGAAAATGTTTAATTAATGCATAACGGAGTTGGTTCATGGAGTTAAACATCAGTGAAAAACAATGTAGAAGATATAATGGAAATATGGCATTTTGTTTCAGTTTGTTTCATGTGTCATTTGAGGTTCATTACAGCCTCTTCACTGTCCACCGGTGTTCATTTTTGCACATGAATTTAATTTAGTTTTAGTGTTTTGATGAGAATGGTAATTAGTTTCAGTCAAATCTTATAATATTAATAATACTCCTTATTTATTTTATTTTATTTTATTTGTATAGCAACTTTCTTAACAAAGTTACAATGTGCTTGTGTAAGTAAAACATAAAACGTAATGATTGAATGTTGTTTATCTTCTCAGGACAGGAAAACGCTCCAGGGTGGGAATGTGCTGAAGAAGATGGAAAGACAAAAGCTCCGTTTAGTTTTCCACTGTTGACCTGCAAACTGCCGGTTTTCTCTTCCAAAACACATAAGGTGAGAGCTGTGCAGATATACATGTGCAAAAGACGACAGAATTTGGGTTCCTGTTGTTATTTGGTGTTGGTGGTTTTAATCTCTGATCTTGGCATTGGTTGGGTTTTATAGCATATTTTATACCTCTGACTCTACGTGTGTGAAAACAAATGTCTTCTGTTTGCGTAGCTGGAGGCAGCCATTCACAGCCCGTCTCAGTCCAGCCTGCTGGGTTTCTGCTCTGCCAGTACATCCTTACCACAGGGTTACCTCTGGGTGAGTACTTTTTATTCTTGAAAAGAAGAATACCCTACACACTGCTCTTGCTCAACATCACAATTTATTTATTTATTCAATTATTTTAAACAGTTCTTACAACCATGATCTTAAATTAATATTGCTCCACCCATCTTGTGTACTCAGGAGTGCGACAGTTATTCTCTTGTGGGAGTGTCTGTCAATCATGGACAGTGATCTGTGTATATTCTGTCATGTTATATTCCACATACGTATATAAAATCTACACACACACACACACACACACACACACACATATATATATATATATATATATATATTTATATATATGTGTATATATGTATATATACAAACTGCAAACTTTTCATGTTAAGCTAAGCTTGGTCCCTTCTGTTCACACGGTGTTCAGGCTGCTGGTGGAGGACGCGTCTCCACCCATGGCCAAGTGGAGATCTTCTCCCTGAACCGTGCCACTCTTCGCCTGGTCAAGACCATCCCGCTGAGAGCCCCAGTCCTCTGTCTGGAGTACATGAAGGAGCCGTGTCCCAGCACAGACGAGGAGGCTGAGAAGGCCCAGAATGCTGCCAAGATAGGAAACATCATCTGTGTCGGTCTGCAGGACGGCAGGTCAGTCATCTCTGCCCAGTTTGTCGAACTGATTCAGAGCACAGATATTGTGACCTTTTATCTCTTCCACTCAGTCATTTGTATACAGGTAAAACAAACCAGATACAACATGTTGTTTTGTGAAAATTAGAGGTGTTGACAGGTGTATTTTTGAACTTCACATTTAGACACATTTAGTCTAGTTGTCTCCCCTGCTTTCAGTCACTGTCTCCAGCTCTAGATGTGAGATTGAGATTGATCTGAACGTTTCACTCAGAAAGAAAGAGAAGAAGTGAATTTACCAAAGTTTTTTACTGTTCCTTTAAGCTTGTCTTTTATTTTGTCTCTACAATTTTATTTATTGGTGTAATGTGTCTTCTTGTTTTCCCAGCATCCATGTGTACAGCAGTGTGGACACAGCTGTTCAGTGTCTGCTGACCTTGGTGAACCCTGACAGCAGTCCAGTCCTCTGCCTCAAACATTTGCTGTCTTTCCTCTTTGCTGGACTGAACAACGGCAAAGTAGCTGTGTACCAGAGAAAGTCTGGAGGTGAGAGCTCACTCAAAAACAGTTGCACCCTTGTGAGGGTTCAGGTTGGTTTGTATATCAGAGTGAAGAATATTACACTGGAGTAGTAATTGCTTGAGCAAAGAGTTCTGAATAGATACTCAACCATGGACCGTTGTGCTTCACAGAGAGATTGTTGGACCAGGAGTCATGCAGGCTGGTGTCTCTGGGCTCTGAGCCGGTCTGCAGTGTGTTGACACTAGAAGATGCCGTATGGGCCAGCTGTGCAAACCATGTCACTGTCATCCAAGTTCCCAGTCTCCACACACAGGTAGGCAAGAGTTTTTTTGTTAATCCTATATATACACTTAAGAAGGTTAAAGCCTTTGTTGAGCGTGTATTTGCTGACCTCTGCTGGTATGAATATTTTATAACACAGGCTGACAATACCATCCTTGCCCAGCATGGAGAAACACCAATGCACATGTGTTGTGGACTGCACCATGCAAAAGCAAATCAGGAAGCAAGAATTTTATTTTTGCTTATTTGCACAATTTTAAAGACTGATATCTAGTTTTCATAAAGCATCCAGGCTAAAACCTACCAGGCTGAGTGAGTGAAACAGACTTGAAAGAACACAGAGCAGGAACATTGAGAGAAGAAAAATTAGTTTATATTACATGAGAGAGGTCTTTAATGGGCACTTACATGGGTAATAGCAAACACACTGACACATTTACTGTGCACAAATTTGTTTGTTCAAATAAATTATTCATTGGCTTTACAATATTTTATTCATGTGCTTTCTGTGCTCAAAAGTGACCCATATGACTCCACAGAACCCTGTGTCATGTTTTACCTGGAGGTTGTGACTGATCACCTGTCGATTCTGACCACCTGTCTCCCTGTCTCTCTCTGTACCGTAGAGTTTTGAAGCCCACCCTGATCCAGGCTGCAGTGTTAGACACATGGTTCGTTCAGGGGGGGGTGTTTGGATGGCCTTCACCCTGGGCTCATCCCTTCACCTGTTCCACACAGAGACTTTGGAACCACTGCAGGAAGTCAACATCTCCACCCGCACTGCCCACCTGACACCAGGCAAGTCCAGACAAGAACCCAGAGTCAGATGAATATACAGAGTCCTTTATTGAAACATCTGACTGTAGAGTAATTCAGTGCCATGATCGGACATTGTCTCTCATTAGTAAGAAGCCCTAGGTTATCATTAAGAACCATTTGATATCTCAAGGAAATAAGATAATGAAGTCACATGTGCTGACTGTGGTGCAGCTCAGCACTGAAACAGTTTATTCAGACAGTAAATGAGGAAGATGACCTCCATCACCTCTGATTTGAAATGGTTTCTATTGACTTCAGTGAAGGGACTTCTCTTGGTCATTGTTTCTCTGCAGTTGCTGGATGTTCTTCTCTCCTCCTTATAAATCATGAAGATGATGATTTACCTTCTGGTGAATCTGAACTGCCTGAGTGGCTCTGTGATTGAAATGTCTGGGTTCTGTGAACGCGGACTGTATCAGGCTGTGACTGCAGTGACGATGGTCATGTTAATGACTGAATGTCTGTGTTTCAGGTCAGGTTTGTGTCTCCAGCTTGCTGATCTGTCAGGGCCTGCTGTGGGTGGGGACCAGTCAGGGCGTCATCCTCACCTTCCCTGTACCCACCCTGGAGGGCATCCCCAAGATCACAGGTCAGGACTGAGAACAGTAAAGAAGCACAAAGTAGAGGAGAGAGAAAATACAAGTTAATGACATGAAGTAGTATGATGTTGTGTTTCAGCATTTATGACAAAATCTCTTTTCCCATTACAAACTAAATTAGCCAAAATTGAAACGGAAAGAAAATCAAGGTACTTCATATTAATTCACTCTTCACTCAGATCTGCCTGTTGTAGCAGGACTGTTGCTCCAACAGTTTTAAAGACCTGCTAGTTGATCTGATATTGTCATGGATTATTATATTATTATTCAGCAATTTCCACCTGGCACAACAACTATATCCTGTCCATGTATCCTGCTTTACTTCTCATGTGTTGCCATGTGAGACATGTACACCTGTTATGCCCCTCAGGTAAAGGCATGACATCTCTGAACGCTCACTGTGGTCCAGTGGATTTCCTGATGTCGACCTCCAGCACTCTGGCCTCTGACTTGCTCAGACGGGACTCCATCCTCAACAGCAGAGAGGAAGGGGTTAACGGAGAAGGAGGGGGAAGCCCAGGAGGTAAAGGTGATGTGGGAGGAGATGAAGCAGGGCAGAGGCGGGAACAGAACAACTACCCCCATAACTCAGAGGCAGCTCCACAGAGGGAGCAGAAGCCCAAGCGGCTGTTGCTGCAGTACCGCCTCCACTCCACCTGCCAGCTGCCCGGGAAGCTGCTGACCGCCCAGCCAGACCAGGGGAACCCGAGAGCAACCCCAGACTCGCTGGAGCACTGCCCAGAGGATGGCTCCATTTATGAAGTGAGCGAGGACCCTGACGTGTGGGTGAGGGGGCGGCCTGTGGAGTTGGGAAGGGAGGGGGAGGCCAGGCGGAATAAAGTCACCTCTACAGCCATCTTCTCCGGTGGCAGAGGATCTCGCAGGATAGGACAGACGGCCTCTGCAGACACCAGCTCAAACTCCAGTGAAAATACACTGCTGGTGTGGCAGCTCCCTCTAGCTCTTAGCCAATGACAGACGAGCATGTCACCTGACTGAGTAACTGTGAGTCTGGACACACCTGTGGACTCCTCTTGTCTGAAGTCAAAGGAGCCGTCACCTTTGACAGTTTGATGTTTCCTCTGGTTTCATTTCAGTGGTTTGGTTTTGACTGGTGAAAACCAAGTAATGTAACAAGCTAACGCTAGAGGTATCATTACTTGTGAAGCCTACCTATACTTTAGTCAGCAGCTACCTCCAGGAATGTGGGACATCAGGGAGACCAACTGTTTCCAGCTCTTTCCAGATGTGATCATGACATTTAACTGTATCAGTTTCTCACACTGGGCCCAGTTTGCAGAGTTGGCTCTACTGAGGCTTTATATCTGTTTTACATGCATAGATTTGATGCATGCAGCCCCAGACAGGTGGTGGATTTTCTCAAGTGGGACATATGCATTTAGGATTAGAATACTGCAACATTTTGGGTAATAGGATTATCTTCTTTTGCTTCCTGTTAAGTACAAACATGTAACTTGCATTTCATGTGTGTGCTCCAGAAGTTCAGTCTCTACCTGCTGGCTGAACATACTGCTGCCATCTAGCAGTTTTCTTTGCATCGTCAGAGTAAAACACATTAATGAACACCCTTACACTATGACTCCTAACAACACTGTCATTATCAAACTGAATGAATGAATACATTCAAAATCAACGAGGATGATAACACAAAGACAAAAGGCTTATATCCATTATGGTGCTCTAAAATAACATTTAACACAGAGCAAGATAAAGGACAAGACAACAATAAGACAACAAACAAAGACAATACAATCAACATATAAAGAGTGACTAAACAGCAAGCGGTGGTAGCTATGTCAGCATTCTCACAAAAGTTAAAAATTATAAATTGTATATACTACATGGTACTTTGTAAGATTGTATTTAAGGCCACTTTAAACTGTCATCCATTTCAAATGTGTGGGCAGATTATTCCATTGTATTGCTGCACTGTAGAGAAATTTATTTTTGCCCATTAGGCTATTGAATTAAAAAGGCATGAAATTTGTCGAGCTACCTCTTGTAAAATAGCTATTAATGCATCTTACCAGTGAGAAATAATTACTTAAATATTTTGGTACCATATTTTTTTTTAACAATTTTGTAAGTTAGCAACATGTTAATGTAAATGGTTCTTTTTTACACTCTCTACCAGTTAAGGTTTTTAAAATGTGTAGAATTGCAATGTGTTCGTGGATGGACCTTTAATATAACCCTTATCAATTTATCATGAGCTCTTTATAATTTTTCTATGAGGTGCTGTGATAATCCAGTGTACCAAAAGATGGCAGCGTCATTAAAATGACTTTGAACTGAAGCTCCACCTAATGTGTGAAGAATTGAGTTGGGTGCTTTTCTGACCAAACAATGCTTTGGTTTGTCTTGGTGAAGGCTTTTGAAGCCATATTTTCACCTGATAAGGACCTGTCAAAAATGCAGCCAAGATAATTTACAATGTCTTTGACAGTTCTATGGAACTCTCCAACTTAAATATAAAATCAGGTGACCTTGCTCATTTTATTTTAGAACCAAAAAGACTCAGTTTTTCCCAAGTGTAGGGATAATCAATTATGTGATAGCCATCTACTTACATGTTGAAGTTCCTCACTAAGAATGTTCTCGACAACCGTTTTATGTTTTTGTGCTCTCATTGAAACAGAATCATCAGCATATAAAAAAAGATTGCATGAAGTCATTTATACATAACAGAAAAAATAATGGGCCCAGTATACTACCCTGTGGCACCCCACATCCCATGATTCTTGACTTTGAAAATGGTCACATTTAAGCCATTTAAGTATGGTTTGATAGGTAAAAATGGACCCAATTCAGGGTCAACCCACTGAAACCCATGGCTATTAATTTATTTAAAATGCTGTGCTTTACTGTATCAAATACTTGTTGCAAATCCAGCATGACTATACCACAAAAAATGCCCTCCATCCACCTCTCTTCTAATAGGATCTGTTAAGTACAGTGAGCAGGTTTCTATCAAATTGGTTTTTCCCAAGATAATTGCTGGGAAAGGAGGGTTTTAGCCACTACATCTAACCCATACTCAATATGTTTATGCCTGATTAGCTTCTATGGCTGTTTTGGTCCTGAGTTGAGTGATTTAGGGTCAGATCTCCCTTTGCAATCATTGCAAGCCCCGTTAACAACACAGCTTGTGCAACTGTATTAAAACAATAACCTTAAATTTTCATAAATGAAGAGAACACACCAAACTGCCACAGCTGCCGCCGCCATCTTATGTTATTAGAGTGAACAAACATTTCAATGTTAAACCAAAAAACTCTTTTACTAAACATTCTACTAAAACCTAGTAAAATAAAAACATCTGTTTGAATTTATGAGAGGAAATTGCATCATTTATGTTCAGTGTCTTTGAGAGGCTTTTATTTCTAATGCAGAACAACATTTGCTACTGCTTCTGCTTTGTGTCCTTGTGGTGAAAACCACTGTAGGACCATTATGAGGGAAAAAGAAAAGGGAAAATAAAGACAAAATATTTTAAGAAACATATTATCAGAATATTGTTTTAATTTGACGAAAAGTCACACTATTACAAGATGAAGCTGCACTTTTACAAAAATTATTATATATATATATATATATATATATATATATATATATATATATATATACACAGTATGTATATATATATATATATATATATATATACCTTAGTTTTTACATTTGTAATATTTCTGAAATGATGCCTTCATCCTGCAACATTATGACTTTTTTCTATGATTTTACTTTCAAAATGTCCAATGTGCACATACAGTATCCGTTGCTCATCCTCATCACAGGTGACAAGGAGATAAATCGGTTCACTCAGACATTTGACATGTTGAATACTGTGTGTACACAAATATGTTTGTATTTTGTTCCATTTGTATTTGAGATGTATTTATGTTGTCATCAAATGATGTAATATTTACATTTTTAAAGTTCATTTGTGAATTTCAAACACTTTTCCGTCTTGATGTCTCTGTCAGCATAAATTGTTCTGACGATGGAGGACACATACCATTTATCTTTGTAAGCCCTGTTATTCCATCATAAAGTGGTTCTCAACTAGTGGGTGGTCCCAAAATGGACCATCAAATCATATTGTGACAAATTCCCCATATTGTAACATAATGCCTTGTGGAAATGTTAATGGTAAACTAAACCAAAATCTGCTGTTACATAATATTTAATACTTCTAACATCTATTTAAGACTTGTAAATCAGCCAATGGAATGAACATGAGTAAACATTCAAAACCACCCCTTCACAAAAATCTGTACTGTATTGAATTTGAAAGTCTTCTGGTTTGTACGACCTAAAATCTCAAGATGCCAAATATGGTTTAATGAGCACACTACATCACATATGGCAGACAAAATGTACAATTATGAAAATATTTTTTATTGTAAACAGCCTTTATATCTTTGCAGTTGGTGCGAGGCAAACCTTTGCCTTGGCAGTGTTGTGTGAGAATAACTAACAGGACGGGCGTCTGCTGAGGACAGGTGTGTGTTGTTTGTATTGTTAAAAGCAGACAGAAACTGGAGGCATGTCTTCAGGAATGGCCTTAGACGATGTTGTCAAAAGTGAAGATAGCTGCTGCAGTGAGAGGCCCCCAGCTGAATCATTTATTCAACACCTTTCATGAACTCCAGAAACTCTGTCAGAGAGAACACACAAAGTCACACAAAGTTAAGCAATAATGTGTAGTGAAGATATATGACATATGACTATATAGGTATTGGAAAGGTGGCCATAGTTCACTTAAAACTATTTCTAAACTCAAGTCCCTGTATTTGGAGGAACCCAGACCTACACACAGTTGAAGGTGGCTTTCTTTCATCCATATGGTTAGAGAGATAGGCCAAGATCCTTGCCATGAGACAATGGGGTCAGCTGGCAGGAACAACAGATATAATTGGCTCTGCAAAGCAGTAATATGAGAAGCCGTGCAAGCAGATAATTGGACCCAAGGAGGTAGTGTATATTGCAAAGAGGAGGTGCCCCAGTACCGATCCTTGGGTCACCCCTGTGGGAAGGGGATTGGATAAGAACATTTGTCCTTTCCATGACATAATGAAGGAGTGCCCAGTGAGATGGGATTCAAACCAATAACGCACTTTGCCTGATACACTCCTGTCAAAGAGTAAAGACAGCAGGATGCAGCGGTTCACTGTATCAAAGGCTGTTGGGAGGTCCAGCAAGATAAGAGCCGAAGACTGACCTGCAACTCTAACTGCCCTTAGGGCTTCTGTCACAGACAAGAGGGCAGGTGAATTGCATGATATACAGTCTTTTAACTTGTTGATGTGGTATATTTAAGTGAACTGTATGTAGCTTTGGATATACAGTGGCAAGAAAAAGTAAGTGAACCTTTTGGAATAACCTCCATTTACTTATAAATTTATCCTAAAATCTAATCAGATCTTCATCTAAGTTACAATAATGAACAAATACAATCTATTTTAACTAATAACACACAAATCATTGTATTGTTCTTGTCCATATGGAAAACATCACTCAAACATTCCCAGTGTAACTTGAAATGGTCTATGAATCCATTGACTTGACATGAACAGAAGCTAACTGGAGTCAGGAGTTATCAGACCTGGACTCCAGTCAGTGATTGGAGGTGTGGGTTAGAGAGACTTTGACTTATAAAAAAAAACTCTAACATTTAGAAAAACATGAGCTGATGTGAACCAGGCCTCACAACAAACGTCTCATAGACTGTGGATGAAGAAGAGTTGATGAGCATGAAGCTGAAAAGGTCACAGAGTCATCTCAAAGAGTTTAGATCTTCATCAGTCCACAGTTACACCAACTGTACAACTGTTTGGTTGGTCTCTGTTGTCTACTGTTGTGTTACTAATGTGCTGGCCAACGTACCATCATAATCAATTTTGCCATCGTTGTTTTTGTCTCCATCCTTCATCAGCTCCTCAATGTCGTCTTCCGTGATTGCCTCTCCAGTGGACTCCAGCATGGCCTTCAGCTCTTCTAAGTCTATGTAGCCATCTCCATTCCTCAACACAAGACAAAGGAATCAAGCTTAGGAAGATCTGCTGAGCTGAACACTTTCACCCCTAAGTGTTCTGACTGAGCTAATACACATCATTTCTTTCTAACATGGTAACAAGGTCTGTTCTAGTGAAGTTCTGGGTGCTGCTCAAGGTCACAAAGAGAATTTTATTTGACTTAAGTGATAATACATCCTCTATCAATCTACAGGTAGGAGTCAGCACTGATTTCTCTTATATAAGTGGCATTTCCTTTAAATTTTGTGGAAGCTCAGGAAAACAAAGACAAACCTACTTGTCAAACATGCGGAAGAGTTCAGCCAGTTCCTCCTCTGATTTTCCTTTGCTCTCCTCCTTCATGCAGCGGACCATCATAACCAAGAACTCATCAAAATCTACTGTGCCACTGCCTGTGAATATGCACCATGATATTATAAAGACTTGGTATCTCCATATCATGTTTGAAGTTATTTAATCTCTTAAAGGTCCCATATTGTATAACGTGAGATTTCCATGTCCTTTTTGATTATAAAGCAGGTCGAGGTTCTATATTAATACTGTGAAAGTATCAAAGCACTCACACACACACACTGAGCTGTCGGGACTTCTGTAACTTTGTGATGTCACAACAAAGCAGTCACCACTCAGCGATTCCCCAAGCCCAGCCCACCTCAACCCACCATCCAACCTTGCAGGATTTGGTTTCTCTGAGTGTTTACCTGAAATATGCTGTATTTTTATTTGACCACTCAGAAAACAGCCAATCAGAGGAGATCTGTTGTTACCAGAGAGCTCCAGAGAGAAGCAGAGAAGCCAGAAAGAGGGGATGTAAAACTACACTGAGATGGTTCTTGGTTCTTAAAACCAAAAAAGCGGATCTACACTTCAAATAAAACACAGGAAAAGTATAAAACATGGGACCTTTAAAATCCAGTTTTCATTTCAATTTACACTCAAGTTTCTTTAGTGTTGTTAAAATCATTTTATTTTACCCTATGAAACAACCATGCTCCTGATGTCTACAGTGCAGTGATGTGACACAGTAATGCTGACATACCATCCTCATCCACCTCATCAATCATCTCTTGCAACTCTTCAGGGGTGGGATTCTGTCCCAGCATCCTCATCACCTTCCCCAACTCTTTGGTGCTGATGCAGCCGTCCTCTGCATCCTGGATGAAGATGTCAAATGCAGCCTTGAACTCTAGAAGTGACACAATAGTTGTTACTGTCTGGAAAGGACATAACTGTTTTGTTTGTCAGTTTTGTCTGTTATTTTAAGACCAACACACCAATGGGTGCTCAGATGGGCACCGGACGGGAAAATGACAACCATGTTGATCTGAAACTAGCAAAGACACTTAGGTTGTGGTTGGTACAAATCACCAAATCTGAAGGGACATATAGATTTGTGCATATGGGCGTGGCCTTTTCATCATTATCTGCTATCTTTTTTTTTTTTTAAATATATTTTTTTGGGCTTTTATGCCTTTAATGGACAGCACAGTGGAGAGTGACAGGAAACAGGGAGGCAGAGAGAGGGGGAATGACATGCAGCGAAAGGCCGTCCGATGCGGGATTCGATCCGGGGCCAACTGCAGCGAGGACTGTAGCCTCTACACATGGGGCGCCTGCTTAAACCACTACGCTACACGACGCCCCATTATCTGCTATCTTTGCCTTTGCTCATTTTGTTGTGAGCTGGATTGAGCCAGAGACATGGAACTTGGTACCATAACTGGAACTGATGTTCTAATTTGCCATGAAATATTATTACAATTGGTCTGATGGTGGCGCTAAAGTGAACAATGAAAAAACACCCACACCTTGAGTCCTAGATCTACAACTCAATATATTTTATTTAAAAAAAAAAAGCCTCTTGGGCCATTACGAAAATGCAGATGTGCTAGTTTATTTTACTGTCACACTCTGTCACTCATCAGCTCTCTCTCACAACTGCACAGTGTTTCAGTCTTTTCAGACTAGATATTTTTAACATCAATGAACATGACAGGAAACGTCTGCCCCTACTCCTAATATTAATCCTAGTGTCACTCAGTGTTGCTGAGTGGAGACCTTTTATGACCCAGGAACCAAATTTAGTCCCTGGTTCCTTCAGTTGAAATCAAGTATAGTTCCTGTGTTCCTGAAAAGGTTCCTGGAACAGGGTTTTTTGGAAATGTTCCAGCGGAGCTACAGCATGCCGATGAAAATAAATCAGCAGTATAGAAGAAAGTTCAGAGACTTCATGGATGTATGTGAAAGATCTCTCAGTGATCTTTTAATGATGAGAACACATTAACAGCCTTCATCATATCCATTAAATATATTTGCTTGTATTCAGTCATATATAAAGGACAGTGTAGGTGTATATTTGGTAGTTTTTATGTTTTTCATCGTTTCTGTAAAGACAAGCCGTTAGAGGCAATAACACTTAAATTAAACTTCTCCTTTTCATATTATTGCTAGTATTATAACAGCAGATGTTGTACTTTTAGGTACAAACTCTTGATAGTAATAACAATATTAAGTAGTTTTCTCACCATTTTTCTGTTCCTCTGTCAAGTTTTCAACCTGAAAGGAAATAAAATCAGATGAACATTGTACATGTCACAGTGTTTTTCACAGTAGCTTCTTTTTACCTCCCTACAGTCAGAGCTCAGCAACTATACTGATCACCTCATGTCAGTGCCGCTCTCAGTGTAGCTGGACTGCAATGTCACACTTCCAGGGGTGGGTGTCTGGTGTCACCCATTTGTTTTAATAGCCATCAGCTGTCCCTTCTCTTTCCCCCCCTGAACTGTCCAGCTGTTCTTTGTTCAATTGTCAGAGACAGAAATATGAACTCACCACAGCAGCCTGTCACTCTGAGCTCTGTCTCTTCTTATCACACCTATTGTTTCATTATTACACAAGTTGAAGTGACACACAGGAATTTGTGTGTTTGTGCTTTCAAAAACACTAATCTTTTTTTCTTTTTTTTTTTCAAAAAATCAACATTGTGAAACCGGTCATCACAAGAGTCTTTTTTTGCTGAAATTAATTTAAATATAATTATTCTATCTTCATATGAAAAAAACACCATGTATATGTTTTAATGTACAATGTAACTCCTCAGGTTGTTAAAGCTCACTTCCTCAAGGACATGACCCCATCGTCCTCAATAAATAGTCTTTTATTATAGTGTGTGGGAATTATTGTTAACAGATGTAACAATGGCCTCTAAACTTTAAATTCATGCATGAGAGACCCCCAATATCATTTCATGCAACAGAGTGTGTTTTTTGTATGTTTTTGCCATGTGGTTGTTGTCATTGCTGACACTCAACATACAAGGATCAAATCTATCCCAGGATTTTCTGATTCTCACCAGATAGAGAAATAAAATAGCACATCATACTTGGCACACTCTGTACTCACCGCTGCCTTATATACATCATCCATAGCTGCTGCTCCGTCCCTGCCTCTGACACACCACTGAACGCACTGCTGCACAAAGATACAATGCAAACACAGGCGGCAACTGCCTCAGTCTTTATTGTTGGGTGAGCGTGGCACTAAAAAAGCTCTTGACTCACCCACCCAAAATCTAAGGGTGATGTAGGGAGGAGTGACAGAGACAGAGAGATAAAGAGAGAGAGAGAGACAGATCTATAAATAGGAAACAACAGAAGACCCCCAACAATAGTGGGACATCGAAAGCAGCACCTATGTTCACCTTTGTTGAGCTCAGGCTGTTCTTGGACATGACTTCTTTTCTGATTTTACTGGTTTTGTCATTTTTACATAAGTCTTTTATTCTCAGACTTCACCTCTACAAAGTGTGAACTTGGTATTTACATGGGCTATTTGGTTAAATTGAGACCACAATATAACTTTGTGACATCTCTTCTACTGAATAGAGCGTAATTGCTCTAAAAACGTGCAGCTTCCTAGAAAACAATGTGCAAAGCTTACACTAATACCCTTTTTACACCAAAATTAGCAGGTCTAAGTGGGCTTATTAAACACCTGCCAAAAAAGGTGATTAACACCTTTTACACTGCCAGAAAAGTAGCGTGTTCACCCGGGTGTTACCGATCAGAGCCAGAGCAGATAAATACATCTACTATAGTCATTTGACCCAAGAGAAAATGCCGATTGTACCCCTCTCCATTGCCAACAAAAGCCCAATGTTACCGGGTCTTAGCAGAGTTTTTGACCGGTGGAAAAGGGTTATAAGTTGGCAACCACCTAGTGTTCCTATCAAATAAATAAAGTATGACATATGATTTCCCCATGACTCAAATCTCAGATTGCCAATAACATCTGAAGTGGAGGAATTCAAAGCTACCAAAGCCAGAGCATTGAGGACATTTCAGATATCAAATGACCACAAAGTCTCCGACACAAGTAAGAACATCTGCTGTGGGAGGAAATGGGAGCCTCAATAGTCAGGCAGTCAAGCAAGCTGAAGCCTATTGGAAAGACCAATAGGCTGTATGCAAAGGGCACTTGGAGTCTGGTCATTATCATGGCAAGTCCTGGCAAGAGCAAGACCAACACTGAAGGGAAAAGGGCCTTGTGATCCAGGGGGTCAGGGATGTTGCAGAGGAAGACTGTCTAATCTAAGCAGTTGGCCTTTCCCAGCAGTGCCAGTGGACCCATTGAAAGCAGGCACTCTAGAGGCGGTTATCCTGGAGAGATCTGGGGGTACTGGGGGCAATCGATCGACCCCGTCTTCTAAAAATTATGTGTCAACTAAATTGCAACAACTGGTATATTTTGTAGTAAACCCAATTGTGATTGAAGAACATATATATTTTTATAGCGTCAAATCATAATTATCTCAAGGCACTTTACAGGGTAAGGTCAAGACCTTACAGTAGTTCCCAAAATGAGCAGCACCTGGCGACAGTGAGGAAGGAAAACTCCCTTTTGACAGGAAGAAACCTCCAACAGAACCAGACTCAGGGTGAGCGGCAGTCTGCATCGTTATTCCCACAATGGTGATATATTGTTAATTAAGGTATTAATTAAGGCCAATTCACAAATACGTTGATGCCAAGCAGCAACCTCCAGACAAAGCCAACATTGAAATACCAAAAACTTTATTCCACCAAAATATCCAATCAGGCAAAACAATATCCACTTTTAGTGATTGCGGCCTTAATAAACGTTTTAATGGTTATGTTTAGGCACTCACAGGTTAGGGAAAGATGTGCTTTGGTTTTACAGAAAAAAGTTAACAGCGACTTCAGACGCATCATGTTTACTTAAATTCAACCAAAACCACCATCTTTCCCCAACCTAACCCGCCTAACCCTAACCACAGACAGGTAGAGACTAGTATCAGCTCATATCTATTTCACAGTCAGGCTAAACTGAGCTCACAGGCAACACGAAGAATCTTTTGGAAAGCCCTGCCAACAATTGGGATGGCACACAGAGAATGCTTGTGAGGTTACTCATATCTATTTCACCACAAACACATAAGCTCCCCAAATTGGAACATTTTGAAGGGCAGCAACTCTGGTCAGATTGAAGGAAATTAAATGTTAAGTTTTCATAACTACAAATAATCTTCCTTATGTACTATGCCCTATGTATGGAGTAGAGTCAGCTGTCTACATGACAATAGATACACAGATAGGGCTATTTTGAACGTTTGTCCTTGACTAGAAATAGTAGACCTCTACCGGTGGGGAGAGTGAGAGAGGGACTACGGTGATAAATCTCTGTTGTAAGGTTAACGTTACGTGGGACAAATAGGTAGCACCTGCCAATGTGCAGCAGCTGTACATTAAGCTCAGATGTCAGCTTATTCAAATCGCCTTCTATTTGGCAACTGTACTTATTACACCTGGAAATACCCAACTTTTATGTTTGCAGTAGAAAACGCCTCATTCACAACACACGGTGCCATGATGCAACTGTATTTCAATAATCTAAAATTTCATATCAAATAAATACTGTATATCTCTATGTATACACCGTCAGGGGCTCCAGAGCTGTAGCTGTAAAACAGCACCAGTATTGACATTTGATTTGATGTGTATGTGTCTGTGGGGAATAGGGGTGGGGGGAACTGGAACCAATCCCAGCTGACAAAAGGCGGGGTACAACTCACACAGGCTGCCAGTCGGTCTCAGGGCTGAAATATAGAGACAAACAACTATTCATGTTCAATTTCATACCTGTGAGCAATTTAGAGCCGCCTATTAGCCTGCATGTCTTTTGGCTCTGGGAACCCAGAGTACCAACACATGCACAAGGGGCCCCCAGTGTAGTACAAAGTTAAAAGATTGTAAAAGATCTAAAAAGTCCCCAATTAAAACACAGTTTGAGCAACACATGAATTTTAAAATCTCCAAGAATGATAAC
This sequence comes from Seriola aureovittata, assembly GCF_021018895.1. NCBI lineage: Eukaryota > Metazoa > Chordata > Actinopteri > Carangiformes > Carangidae > Seriola > Seriola aureovittata. The sequence continues at coordinate 22,940,741 of NC_079372.1, forward strand.
AGTCATATTTTAACATGGTCAATGACAATATTTCAGAAAACTGAAAAAAGGTATTTAAAGGAGAATTCCCCACAAGGTACTGTACTGTTTATAAGGTATCCCTATAAATTATAGCTACCCCACCGACACAACCAGAGAGCCTAGGAGTGCGTAAGTACAGTAAGCACAGACTAATTTCTGGGCCCTCTCTATTTACATGTCAGTGGCAAGGGTTCACTTTATGGCCAGATCCCACCCACACACAGTACTCAAGTCCCTGTGATGGCCAGTCAATGTATTTAACTCTGACCCACCTGGGTCCCCTAACTGTTAATCATGTATAAATGTCTGTTCACTTAAAGACAAATCATATAGTATTCATTTAAAACTAGCTTGATAATAATTGTTTTGGGCTAACTTACAAGTATCATTTACTAATTATTTGTTCTTTCTTTGAATTACTTAACAAGTGTTTCTTAATTTATCAACTAACTACTTATTAATCATTTACTAATTATTTGTTTTTGTTGATTTGTTAAATGATTTACTAAAAGTTTATTAATGATTTACAACACGTTTATTACATATTAACATGGGACTTATGCTACTAATCATCTACAAATGTATATCAATGTTTCGGGAATGATTAGTTCATCAATAACTAAGGGCTTATAAATTGCTTATGACTGAACGTTATTGTAAAGTGTTTCCCCATGCTTCCCCTCTTGTATATGATTTGGCTATTTGCTGTATATATGGGTTAAGAACGCGGTTCATTGGTTTTATGGGTTCACTCTCGTATAAGATTTTGTCCGTATGAGCCACCGTACTGAGCCTTCCTTTTCTGCAAGAAGTAACTTGATTAACCCGGAACTGAACTCCACTGTAACCTGGAAGTTCTTTCATTTTAGCTGAAGAACGAGAATTGTCTGCTTGTTTTTCCCATGGTGACTGTCTGTGGACTACAACAACTAAACAAACTCTTTTTTCTGACCTGAAGCCGTGCCGCCCATCAAGACACTGGAGGCACGCGCTGAACGTTGTAGTCGACTAAAACAATTAGACGTATCCTTGTTTTCTGTCCTGCTCAATTAGACACTGGGGAGGTAACTTAGCGTTAGCGGCCTACCGAACTTTGTTAGTGACGGGCTCGTCAGGAATATCCAAAAGGCAGAAGGTAATGTAAAGTTCTCATGAGATTATGGCATGTGTCTTGCTTTGACTGTCTGCTTTACTTGCTACTTTATGTACTCTAATTTGGATACCGTTAACGTGGACTGAAGCTAACGACGAGCAGTCACAACAAACCAAGACGCAGATCATGGTGATATGTGTGTTATTGTGCGCAGATTTACGGGACCGTAGCAAATTATTGGTTATTAAGTCGAAAATAACATAACACGGACCCTAGTCTAGTTACTCGTAATGACGTGTAGCGACCGAGCTTCTAAATCACCCTGCATCTGTTTTTCATTTCCAGATAACTATCGTTAGCTTTCTAGCTAACATCCGTTAGGTACCTAGCTAGTTGCTAGCTTGTCATCTGTCATGCTTAACATCTGGAAATTATAGAGTGTGTATTTGTTTGTTTATTTGGTTTATAGTAGAAACTGTCTTCCGTGACTTATTTAACTGGCAAAAGCGTTATTCCGAAAATTCGGCTCTTGTGTTTACATAGTCTCTGCTTTAGTTTGCTAAACTAGCCTTAGCTAGCGTTATAATTAAGTGTTGTCCAAACGGCCTCATGATGATAGCAGTGAGTCATAATAGTAATTCCTTGTATTTACAACTGTATTTTTTCACCGTGTCCGCTTAATGAACAATAGATTTAATATTTCTAAAGTCAGCTAAGCATTTCTTTCATGCCCTTTGATTCTTTTTGCTCTTCCGTAAAAACATGTGTATCCCCCGATTTGGTGTCAATCTGATTCTCAGCTTTTATTTTTATTTTATTTTATTTTATCGTTGCCTTTCTCGGACATTTGTGTTTGATTGTCAAGGCTCCCTTCCGTTCAAGAGTCCCAATAAGCAATGACAGTGTGACAGTGAGCCAGCACCCACAATACCAGGACTCTGAAATTGAATAAACTACATGGATTTTAACAATTGTATTATTTGCAGCTGTGCTTATCCAGACACAAGTCAGAATGCTTACTGAGATAAAGGCCATCGTCTGACTTACACACATACCAACTCACATTGGACCTCCCATTTCTTGTCAGATTTTCTTTAAAAGAATCATGTGAAAACTTATGTTCAATTCATGGGACCTTGCAAAAGTCCTACAGCTCTACTCCAAATACTTTCTTAGTTGGGATTTTTGAAGTTTGACCCTTTAGTTAAATGTCATAATATTATGAATCTTTATATGTGTTCAAATCCTCACCATTTGCTTATTTTTCACTGGATTGGGTTGAAATTTGTACTGATGAACATCTAACAAAACCCAGAGGAACTATTTAAGTTGAGAAGTGGAAGCTGTATTTTCCCAAAAAGTACTTCTGGTGATGCAAAGCTGTCAAATTAGAACATCCATTTCTCAACTTCAGTAATTCCTAGTCTGTTTGCAACTCAGCCAAAGTTTAAAGATCAACTTTTCCATTTTGTTGTCTTGTGATAGTTGGATAGCTTCTAAAAGGCTTTTCCAATAGATAATAACGTATCTATTGGAATAACTTCTAAATGTGATAGAACTATATTATTACTACACATAATCAAAATTTGGTTGAAAACTTTCACCATGCTGGTCACTTACAAACTGTTCACTTACCTGAGGTTAGAAGTCACAAGACTGATTCCCCCTGCAGTTTTACTGTAAGTTAAATATTTGACACTGCAGTGGATTTGAAAGAAAGTTATTGTTATAGAGGCATAATGTTCTGCCATATGAGTTAAATTTCATACTTAATTGACAAATTGAAAGTTTTTCATCACATTTATGCAAAGATCTCACATTTCCATGAAACAGTCAAGTTCATTAATTTGCAACATTACCCACTATGTCCTAATACACCCAGAAATATGACAGGTATGTACCCATAACTAAACATACACAGATACTCTAAAAGATCTCGGAATAGTCTGCCAGTTGACAAATTGTCATGGTATATATTATGATATTGCCCAGTGCTGGTCCAAACATTTGCCTGCTTCAACAAATACATGGCATTTGCTGTGTTATGTTGAGCTTTGGTTAATTTCTCTGAATGTTACATTTCATGATGGTATAATTATGATTTCTGACATTAGGAAGTTTGTCTTCACTGTAATAAGCTGTGATGGCCACTGATGGTAAACTCAGTCTGAAATGATTGTACATTTACATGTGATCCCCCACTCTCCATACTTAGCTCATCAGTTGGAGCAGAGACATCAGGAGTTGCAGGGATTCAAGCTTCCCTTATCATCATCGGGTCCTGAGATGACATCACAGCAACCTCAGCTCCCCAATGCTGTTATTCCTCCTCAGCTTGCACAGAACTCTTCTGCTCAGCAGGCACGGCCTCACATTCAGGCTAATCAGCTGCACACGAGTCATAGCAGTGCAACTGCTGGGCCTCTGGAACACAGAGCATTGACAGGCAGGCCAGGCTGCTCCGGTGTGTCAGCAGCCAGCGGGGAGGTGGCCAACAGGAACGTTTCTGCCTCCTGCACCAACTCCAGCTTATCCAGAAGAGATGGGGGTTTTGAACCGTGGCCTGAGGAAGCAGTGGACAACTCACATGGGCTATACTCACTCCACCGAATGTTTGACATAGTTGGAGCCCAGCTAACACATCGGGACGTCAGGGTACTGTCATTCCTATTTGTTGATGTGATTGACGAGTATGAGCGAGGTGGCATCAGGAGTGGAAGGGATTTCCTGCTGGCCCTAGAGCGCCAGGGTCGCTGTGATGAGACCAACTTCCGGCACGTTCTCCAGCTTCTAAGGATTATCACCCGCCACGACCTTTTGCCTTATGTCACACTCAGGAAACGACAGGCCGGTGAGTAATGCACTGTCTTCATTATACCCACACCAGGCGTTAAAAACATTTTCAAGAATTGATGGTTGGGTTTATATGTCTTAATGTTACTAATGTACAGTCAGATTTTTTTTAGATTGTTTTGCAGCATATGAATTGGAACAACTTCCTTGGCATGCTCCTTAATGAGCCTTGAGGCCAGAGCTGGCTCCAAGTGGTTACATTCAATTAAGGTCCAGAATGAGCACTATTCATGCCAACCACATTTTCAGATGGCAGTGTATGGTAAAAAGTTCAGCCACCCAGAATATACACATACCCACAGTGAACATAAAATCACTTGTAATATAGGGCTGTCCAGAAATCAGGATTTTCAATTGACTCAGAGTTAGCACTTCTAACGGATTTATCAAAACAGAGGGGTGGGGACAGGTTGTGTTTGTTGTATGAATTTTTCATGTGCTTGTGGTATTGGCTCAAGGTTTTTCTTAAATATTTTTTGCTCTATATAGACAATTTTTATTCAATAAATGTGACCTACAAATATGACAAATGTATTATTTTAATTATTTACTCTACTGCCCAGTCTTTGTCAGGTCAATTGCCCCGAACTTAACTCTGTCAGCCTCCGTGAGTTTCATGTTTTACCTATAAGTCTTTGTTCATCGTCAGAAAATAAATTTGTGCATCCTGCCCATTAGTACTGGATATCCCCACTGATCTCCCTGTTCAATTTAATTTTGGATGGCGAAGTCCAGAATCTGTTCATTTTGATTCTATTCAATTAGATTTGATTCTTGACGATTAGATTAGATACATCAGATAAGAGAGGGCTTGCAAGGCTCAGCCAGGAGTTTCATAATCCTGATAAATTTTAAAATCTGGAATGAGAAATTCCACTAATCACTGTCAATCTCAGCAACAGAGAATAGTGATGCCTTCTGATACATGAAGTATGGTAACTGGACTTTATAGGTTACCATTCTTCCCTTTTTCCTATGCAATTCTTGTTGTTTGTGTGGCCATAGCTTGACATTCTACTTCTTCCACTAGTCAGTTAGAGAAGCCAACCAGGTTATGGGGAATGGTTTTGTAGCTTGGGTAAATCTAGTTCATGCTCAACATGCTCAGTAGAGTGTTTTACCACCTTTAGAGGGTGACACGCATCGTCCCAATCCCATGACAGAATTAAAAAAAATCTGTGTCCTGTCCCATTTTGTTTGCATGTTCTGTGTTTTTTTTTTGTTTTTTTTATACTTGTGGTGGGTGGTGCGGTGTGTGATGTGCATGCAGAGACTCATGCAGTTTAAAGGGGGAGAGTGTCACCCAGGTTGTTTTCTGTAGCTACAGTTTACAGATATACCCTCAACGTCTCACATGCAGGCTATATGTAGATGCTAGCTGGTGGCTAGAAACCTCTAGTTTCTCCTCAGTTACTGCAGCACAGCAGCTCAGACAGATGTAGGCCAAAAATTATTTTGAAAAGAGTGAAATAAGGTGTTCCAATTTAAGATTTATTGGCTCTCCAATGAGCAGCCTCTCTGAATTTTGGTGGCTGCAGCATGCCGATGGGTTTTATGGGTCAGGGCTGGGGTCCAGTGGAGTACATCAATATCTAGCAAGCCTGTTAGAGGGTGGAGCATGTATGAAGTAGAAATGTACTGGATACTGGATGCAATTCCAGTTCTCAGATATGTGCATGGCCCTCTAACTGCAGGCCCAGCTGGCCCTCTTTTAGGTATATGTTGCTGAGTTCCAACGGGACAAGCGCAGTGTATCCGCAGGGGCTTTATAAAGGACTGCAGTGTGCAATCACAACCCCCTGTTGGCAGTGAGTGCAAAGATCCATCTCAGGGTGAGGCAGAGCCTAAAAGGGGTTAACCAGGAGTGAAGCACGTTAGAGGGCTATGCGCATAGTCATAGAACTGGAGTTACATCTAGTAACTACTACTTCTACTCCTCCGGGGTTAGGATCTTCTTCTATATGTTAACATAGTAAACATGTTGGTGTGCATTTGAATGAGGTGATTACTCATGTATCAACCCTGGCAGTGCACAAAAACTAACAGTTTAGACATTGTCTCTGCAATCTGTGAGATGTATCCACTGCTATGAAGATGATTAGCATTGCGATTAAAAATAACATCAGAAATCAACTGTTGTTTTCAGTGTGCCCAGACCCTGTTGACAAGTACTTGGAAGAGACATCAGTGCGCTACATTTCACCAAGAGGAACAGTGCAGAGCAAGGACAATGCACCTCACAGAAGAACAGGTTGGTGATTGTCTGTGTGTTCAAGGTATTTTTTAACACCACGACACAGAAGTTTGATTAATGTCTTAACTAATGTCACTGTTTAGGTCCTCAGCCAGTCATTTGCTGTTCCCCGTCGGGACCTCATGTTGGCCCTACCCGAACAAAGCCAGCTCCTCCTGTTCCGAACCGCAAACGGAAGAGAAGTCATTCCTCAGCTGACTGCAGAGAGAAACAAACATGTGGTAAAAGAAGCACGGCATAGAGAGGGAGCAGTGTTTTTGTCTAGTCTCAAAGAATAGGATAACAAAAAAAATTGCGCAGTCCAGTGATATTCATTTGTTATGTTTTCCTAGGTTGTTCCTGGTTTGAGAACGATCCAGGAACAACCTAAGAACACACTTACATACTGTTAACTAAGTGAGACACATGCTTGTGTTTACATGCCTTAAGCCTTTTCCAGGTAAGCTGACTTTCTAAACAGCATTTTATTGAGAAATCCAGTTTTAGTAATCAAGGTAAGGAAATAACCTGATTTCCCCAGATAGATTTCTCCTAGAGAAATCTGATTTCTCTGCAAAGTATACATGAAACAAAGTCCAAGCAGGACAAGGACTTCAGACAGAGAGAGCTTCTCTAAGTAAATTGGTTACTTAAATGAATCAACTGAGCGATCGTGACCATTTAAGTTACTGTACTGCACTACCTAGAGTTTCAGACTAAATTTGTTGGCAAGTATAATGGTGTTCAAGCAACCTGACCCAATTCAGAACTGGAGCTTCACCAACCCAAGGCAACTGAAAAACCAAGACCATTGACCAGTAATGCTATATATTACTATATAGCTATATAGCTATATTACTATACTGGATGCTTGTATGCTTGGCCAGGCTCAGACATCATTTGTCAGTGCATAGTGCCAGGATGTGATCCACTCCCCTACAGCACCAACAATGTGTAACACTAGTTAACATTAGCTTAGCAATGGAGTTCACTAAAATGAACAAAAAACTGTCTCCCAGCACAATCAAACACAAACTCCATGTAAGCACAGTGACAGATATTGGTAAGGGACTAGACCTAGCTAACAAGTTGATAACATTATTATTCTTCAGAAATCTTATTTAAAAAAAACACAAGTCAAATTATAGTCTCGCAAAACCAGACCTCGCTCTCACCTACATATGGAGTGTGAGCACATATAGTACATGAGCAATAGGATGCTGACTGCAGTTCACTTAATGGCCACCAGTGTCATTAATAACAATGATTTTACCGTCACAGTCATTGCCAGGTGTGAAAGTTTCTCTTAAGCTCTCATTTTATTATTTAGTGAACTTTTTAAGTCACTCTAAGCAACTTAAGTCACTGCAGTAACATTATTAATCCTCAAGGATATCTGAAAGTGTGTGCTACTCTACCCATTTGTATGATTCATTGCAACTTACCCCTCCATCTAATGGCAGGCACTTTGCCTTTGAGTGTAAACATTGTTGTTTGCATGTCAGATAGTAGAAACTAGTTCATCTTAAGCATATCCTGGCTTTGAGTCTTCAGGTTTGTACTGATGCCAGGTAATTGTCTAAGATCATGTTGGCTTATGGCCATTACTCAGCTTTGGTGGAGGTGTTCACATTTCAAATGTAAACTGTTAGTGTTGTTTGTTTTACTTTTTTCCAGCCCTAATATTCGCTCTCAGTTGACCCTTGTTGTTCTCTCCTCACAGATATCCGCCTCCGGGTTCGTGCTGAATACTGCCAACATGAGTCTGCACTTCAGGGCAACGTATTCTCCAACAAACAAGAGGCAGTGGAGCGACAGTTCGAGCGCTTCAACCAGGCCAACACTATCCTCAAATCCCGAGACTTGGGCTCCATCATCTGTGACATCAAGTTCTCAGAGCTCACCTATTTGGATGCCTTCTGGAGGGACTACATCAATGGATCATTGCTAGAGGCCCTAAAAGGGGTCTTTATCACAGATTCCCTAAAACAGGCTGTGGGCCACGAGGCCATAAAACTGTTGGTCAACGTTGACGAGGAGGACTACCAGGCTGGGCGACGCAAACTGCTCTGTAATTTGGTCACAGGTGGCGGGAGCCCACCAGGAGGTAGCAAAGACTCTGTATCTTAGACACGCTCTCAAGGTGGTAGCATACGGGAGAAACGTTGCTGTGCCTCCCCCACAGAGTGAGATGTGGTTGTGTCATTTGAGGTGCCTGAAGTATGTGTCTGAGGGAACTAAGGACTTCCAGCCACCCCACCGATTCCTTGAGAGAGAGAGCTAAGTTCATAGGATATCTACTTGGCACCCCTAAGCGTAGCATGCAAAGTGATTGGGAACTATGTTAGCAAAAAGAAGTAGGCGATGCATACAGGTTGGCATTATTTTTGAATCCTAAGCTGTTCATTTTCTTCAAGGAGGAGAACACTGATCTCGTATGTGCATTGACTCTAACTAATTTCTTGTTTCTGGTGTGTTAGCTCATTGAAACATTTGTTAACTCTTATACTCTTCACTCCTGTTCAAAAGTGGAGTTATTTTAAATACAGGAAACATGCTTAACGCTGATGAGTTACTCCCAGTGGGAGTTGTACCTTATTGTCAAACTGATTCATCTTTTTTCCAGGTTTTTTGGTGTACATTACAGATTGATTGGATTAACCCAACGAGAGAGTGTTCTGTATGTTACTGAGTCATTCACTGATGTTTTGGATTTGTAAATCAGTGCCAGTTTCATTGTCAGCCTGTACCGTTGGACCTCTGCTCACTTACCCTCTCACTCATGCTCAGTTGTGATATAACTTTATTTTCAATTTGAAATGTCATTCAATAACAAATCAGCAGCAAGTGAAAATCATAGCCAATATGTGTAAAGTCATTTCAGATGTGCAGATAGTAGGATACCTGCAGTTTGAGGTGAGCTTTGTACTTTGTCCTGTCTTTGTAGAGTTAAAGATATTTCACCCAGTTACAGTTGAACTCACACTTTAAGTCCTGAGCAGTCTTCTCTGTGGATATATAATGTCTTCTGGTGGGTCAGGATGTAATTGAGTCCACATGCACAGGTGTTGAAATCACCTCACCCAGTAGCTCGAGGGCCTGTTGGACATGTTGGAGAAGTGAAAGGTGTCTTCAGTGGCACCCCTCTCCGTCAGGAGGTGTGGCATCTCCACAAGCAGCTGCAAACTGAACTGGGGGATTTTTTTTATTAAAGATTTGAAACAGAACAGAGGACCAACATAATAGTAAGATTTATTGCATGTTGATCCTCAACAATTTAGTGCGTAGATCTTGAACAATGATATTCTTCTAGTGGCACACCACTATTATAGTGCAGCCTGAAATGCCAATTAACCAAAATGGGAATTTATATTAATTTCTCTTTGGTGTCCATGGAATGAAATGGATCAACAGGAGAAATTAGGTTTGGTGGGTCCTTGCGACAAGTACGTGTTGACAGTATTACTGATTTATAGCTTTCATTTCATGCGGTCATAAAATACACTCGGTGGTCACTTCATTAACCTCATTAGGCACACTTATATAATTCTAGCAAGGAACGCAGAACAGCCCAAAAGCCCAAAACAAGGTGTTGGAGACTAGAGAGACTGATTCATGTTGACATGATAGCCTCACACTAGCTGTAGATTTTGTGGCTGCTCAATCATGCTACAAATCTCCTATCCCCCCTGAAATTACAGGAGCTGTACTCTCAATTAAACTCTGTCAGTATTGGACAATCCTGCAAAATCCTGATCCTGCGGTCATTGACAACATCCTTCAAATTCTTCCTTTCCACAATATCTGAGCATGGCAATTACTGTATGGTTATGGTTCAAGAAATAGTTCCTCAATTGGCGATGAACATTTGCTTTCAATGTAAATTGTGACACAATTGTGGACACATTCGTAGAAATACTGGGCTGCAGTGGACGCTGCTATCATGGCGGTGCTATAGTCATGAATTTTCAAATTTCCCATATGTGGTTTTAATGAAATGTGATTACTGGTTGTCCAGAACTGGTTATAACTGAAAGCAAACTTAAAGTACCTTTGTTCGGAAATGTTTAATATCAGTGATAAATATCAAAGATGAAGTATTAGCATAATGCTATTTTATGATGAGATTATTATGATTTTGTTACAAAAGTAGATTAAAGAGTGAATGTCATTTTAATAAGAATTGCCATTTGAAATGCCTCTGATCCTAATATTTGACATGTTTCTGTTACTCGGTGCAAACAGCCAAAAAAAGACACGCAGGCTCATATTCAATAGCAACAAATGTGTACTTTCTCAACAAAATATGATTTTGACACAATTCTTCACTGTCCATAACTTTACATTTCTGACATCCTTGATATCTTACTAGCTTCATTACAAATGTGCATCTGTCTTTTTGCCAAATCTTTGTAATCCGACTTTGTCTCTGATTTTAAAATGTAATTGAACTTTTTTGTCCAGTTTTTCATCAGTTTGTTAACTGGTGGACTGCTTTCATGTTCCCTATTAAAAGTTCAGTGTATGTATTTACCAAATATATAAAGAAGCCCTATCTTATATTTGCTGTCATACCATCCATGGGTACATATGAGAACATGCAAGTCATGATTGACTGGCCACTATTACTCTGAGTTATACAGAGTAGGCCTTCATTTTATATTTTTACCCCAGTGGAATTTCATAAGGTTGCAAGTTAGTATCTATTATATAGGTTGGTGTCTGTTATGTTGATTGTATGTTATGTTAGTTGTTAAATGCAGCTGTGTTTTAAGCAAAATTGCATGTAACCCGTTATGATCTCCAGAAGTCTCATAGAAACTCACAGTGCTAACATTTTGTAAATAACTTTATTCGATGTCTGATTTTCTTACTTTAATTTTGCATTTCTTTCAGAAAATCAGTAAGTACGACTGTTAATAAATGAAATGGATGGGTTTTTGTTCAAGTCCCACTCCTGATTATTTTTTTTATGTCACATTACTCATATAAAAACAAATCTTTTTGGTGGGAAACAGTGTACATTTAAACAAACAGCTTCCTGACAGATCTACTTCTTATTGTGGGTTACACCCCCACATTTCAGAAATTTGGCCTGAGCCTTATCCTGCTGTGACACGCAAACCCTGTGTCTGTTCTCATCTTGGAAAACATTTCTAACTGTGTGAGAGGTCCTGGGTGCATCTAATTTCTCTTCTACATGTATCCTCATTCCCTGTACTTCCTTCCTTCTCCACAGGTCGTCAGATTCACAACCTGAGGAAGACATACAAGGAAGGAAAAATCCAGGCGTCACATTCTGTCTGACAAACGAGGCAAAACAAGTTTATTTGTGCCATGAATGTTCTTGCAGAGACTTGAATGTAATGTATGTCAGTGTGAACCATACTCCTTGCTTTCATCACATACGCTAAATGAAATGACAAAAGATTTGGTGGTTAGTCCTGTTGACTTGTTTACCAATAAAAGTGAACTTTGACGTGTTTCTATTTGCCATGGGTACTCTGCAGTCAGTTAATTTATTGATGATTAAACTGAGCTTTGACTAACCACTGCTACAGCAGGTCTGCTGTCAGTCAGTATGATCCAACTTTGTACAAAATAGATTAAACAAATTTATGAAAATATACTGACGAGTGCTGTGATCTTGTTGACCTTGGTGGTGTTTTCAAACGTAGTTTTGTTTACTACAATTGTTGATTTACTCATTAATCCGAGCTTAGTTACTGCTGCAGCAAATGTATCTGCAGGGCATTCACCGTAATTCAACTTTGATCAAGACACATTAATTTACATTTACATCACATAACTGATTTAACATCCAAAGCGACTTAGAAGGAAAAGGAGTATAGTATATGATAGTAAAAATTCATATTATTGTAAATAATAAAAAAAGTATTAGTATAATAAAGCATAAAAATGTCAAAAAACGTCAAAATGTAGTAAAGCATAGGAACGTGATAGGGTATTAAAGCATAAATACGTTGGAAAACAAAAGTACTGTAATGCACAAAAACGTCAAGAGAAGATGTGGTATACTAAGGCATAAGAATGTCAAAAAAAGTAATTCTATATTAAGGCATAAAAACGTCATAGTATAGTAAGCCATAAAAGTCTTAAAAACAAAATAGTATAGTAAGGCATAAAAAGTCATAAAAAGGTCATAATATAATAAGGCATAGTGTCATAGTATAGCATTACATAAAAAGTCATAGTATATCATGGCATAAAAAGTAAAAATAAAGTCATAAAAAAGTAATAGTATATTAAGGCATAAAAAGTCATAAAAAATTCATAGTATAGTAAAGCATAAAAAGTCATAAAAAAGTCATAGTATAGTAAAGCATAAAAAGTCATAGTATAGCATGCATAAAAAGTCATAAAAAAGTCATAGTATAGCATGGCAAAAAAAGTCATAGTATAGCATGGCATAAAAAGTTGTAAAAAAGTCATAGTATAGTAAGGCATAAAAAGTCATAGTATAGCATGGCAAAAAAAGTCATAAAAAAGTCATAGTATAGCATGGCATAAAAAGTCATGAAAAAGTCAAAGTATAGTAAGGCATAAAAAGTCATAGTATAGCATGGCAAAAAAAGTCATAAAAAAGTCATAGTATAGCATGGCATAAAAAGTCATAAAAAAGCCATAGTATAGAATGGAATAAAAAGTCATAAAAAAGTCATAGTATAGCATGGCAAAAAAAAGTCATAAAAAAGTCATAGTATAGTAAGGCATAAAAGGTCATAGTATAGCATGGCAAAAAAAGTCATAAAAAAGTCATAGTATAGCATGATATAAAAAGTCATAAAACAGTCATAGTATAGCATTGGCATAAAAAGTCATACTATAGCATGGCAAAAAAAGTCATAAAAAAGTCATAGTATAGCATGTCAAAAAAAGTCATAGTATAGTAAGGCATAAAAAGTCATAGTATAGCATGGCATAAAAAGTCATGAAAAAGTCATAGTATAGCATGGCATAAAAAGTCATAAAAAAGTCATAGTATAGTAAGGCATAAAAAGTCATAGTATAGCATGGCAAAAAAAATCATAGTATAGCATGATATAAAAGTCATAAAACAGTCATAGTATAGCATTGGCATAAAAAGTCATAGTATAGCATGGCATAAAAAGTCATAAAAAGGTCATAGTATAGCATGTCAAAAAAAGTCATAGTATAGTAAGGCATAAAAGGTCATAGTATAGCATGGCAAAAAAAGTCATAAAAAAGTCATAGTATAGCATGGCATAAAAAGTCATAAAAAAGTCATAGTATAGTAAGGCATAAAAAGTCATAGTATAGCATGCATAAAAAGTCATAAAAAAGTCATAGTATAGCATGGCAAAAAAAGTCATAAAAAGTCATAGTATAGCATGGCAAAAAAGTCATAGTATAGCATGTCAAAAAGAAGACATAGTATAGCATGGCAAAAAAAGTCATAGTATAGCATGGCATAAAAAGTTGTAAAAAAGTCATAGTATAGTAAGGCATAAAAAGTCATAGTATAGCATAGCAAAAAAAGTCATAAAAAAGTCATAGTATAGTAAGGCATAAAAGGTCATAGTATAGCATGGCAAAAAAAGTCATAAAAAAGTCATAGTATAGCATGATATAAAAAGTCATAAAACAGTCATAGTATAGCATTGGCATAAAAAGTCATACTATAGCATGGCATAAAAAGTCATAAAAAAGTCATAATATAGCATGGCATAAAAAGTCATAAAAAAGTCATAGTATAGTAAGGCATAAAAAGTCATAGTATAGCATGGCAAAAAAAGTCATAGTATAGCATGATATAAAAGTCATAAAAAAGTCATAGTATAGCATGGGAAAAAAAGTCATAGTATAGCATGATATAAAAGTCATAAAACAGTCATAGTATAGCATTGGCATAAAAAGTCATAGTATAGCATGGCATAAAAAGTCATAAAAAAGTCATAGTATAGCATGTCAAAAAAAGTCATAGTATAGTAAGGCATAAAAAGTCATAGTATAGCATGCATAAAAAGTCATAAAAAAGTCATAGTATAGCATGGCAAAAAAAGTCATAAAAAGTCATAGTATAGCATGGCAAAAAAGTCATAGTATAGCATGTCAAAAACAAGACATAGTATAGCATGGCAAAAAAAGTCATAGTATAGCATGGCAAAAAAAGTCATTAAAAAGTCATAGTATAGTAAGGCATAAAAAGTCATAGTATAGCATGGCAAAAAAAGTCATAAAAAAGTCATAGTATAGCATGGCATAAAAAGTCATAAAAAAGTCATAGTATAGAATGGAATAAAAAGTCATAAAAAAGTCATAGTATAGCATGGCAAAAAAAAGTCATAGTATAGTAAGGCATAAAAAGTCATAGTATAGCATGGCAAAAAAAGTCATAAAAAAGTCATAGTATAGCATGGCAAAAAAAGTCATAAAAAGTCATAGTATAGCATGGCATAAAAAGTTGTAAAAAAGTCATAGTATAGTAAGGCATAAAAGGTCATAGTATAGCATGGCAAAAAAAGTCATAAAAAAGTCATAGTATAGCATGGCATAAAGAGTCATAAAAAAGTCATAGTATAGTAAGGCATAAAAAGTCATAGTATAGCATGCATAAAAAGTCATAAAAAAGTCATAGTATAGCATGGCAAAAAAAGTCATAAAAAAGTCATAGTATAGCATGGCAAAAAAAGTCATAGTATAGCATGGCAAAAAAAAGTCATAGTATAGCATGGCAAAAAAAGTCATAGTATAGCATGGCATAAAAAGTTGTAAAAAAGTCATAGTATAGTAAGGCATAAAAAGTCATAGTATAGCATGGCAAAAAAAGTCATAAAAAAGTCATAGTATAGCATGGCATAAAAAGTCATGAAAAAGTCATAGTATAGTAAGGCATAAAAAGTCATAGTATAGCATGGCAAAAAAAGTCATAAAAAAGTCATAGTATAGCATGGCATAAAAAGTCATAAAAAAGCCATAGTATAGAATGGAATAAAAAGTCATAAAAAAGTCATAGTATAGCATGGCAAAAAAAAGTCATTAAAAAGTCATAGTATAGTAAGGCATAAAAAGTCATAGTATAGCATGGCAAAAAAAGTCATAAAAAAGTCATAGTATAGCATGATATAAAAAGTCATAAAACAGTCATAGTATAGCATTGGCATAAAAAGTCATAGTATAGCATGGCATAAAAAGTCATAAAAAAGTCATAGTATAGCTTGTCAAAAAGAAGACAGTATAGCATGGCAAAAAAAGTCATAGAAAAGTCAAAGTATAGCATGTCAAAAAAAATTCATAGTATAGTAAGGCATAAAAAGTCATAGTATAGCATGGCAAAAAAAGTCATAAAAAAGTCATAGTATAGCATGGCATAAAAAGTCATAAAAAAGTCATAGTATAGTAAGGCATAAAAAGTCATAGTATAGCATGGCAAAAAAAGTCATAGTATAGCATGTTATAAAAGTCATAAAACGGTCATAGTATAGCATTGGCATAAAAAGTCATAGTATAGCATGGCATAAAAAGTCATAAAAAAGTCATAGTATAGCATGTCAAAAAAAGTCATAGTATAGTAAGGCATAAAAGGTCATAGTATAGCATGGCAAAAAAAGTCATAAAAAAGTCATAGTATAGCATGGCATAAAAAGTCATAAAAAAGTCATAGTATAGTAAGGCATAAAAAGTCATAGTATAGCATGGCAAAAAGAAGACATAGTATAGCATGGCAAAAAAAGTCATAGTATAGTAAGGCATAAAAAGTCATAGTATAGCATGGCAAAAAAAGTCATAAAAAAGTCATAGTATAGCATGGCATAAAAAGTCATAAAAAAGTAATAGTATAGCATGGCAAAAAAAGTCATAAAAAAGTCATAGTATAGTAAGGCATAAAAAGTCATAGTATAGCATGGCAAAAAAAGTCATAAAAAAGTAATAGTATAGCATGGCAAAAAAAGTCATAAAAAAGTCATAGTATAGCATGGCATAAAGAGTCATAAAAAAGTCATAGTATAGTAAGGCATAAAAAGTCATAGTATAGCATGCATAAAAAGTCATAAAAAAGTCATAGTATAGCATGGCAAAAAAAGTCATAAAAAGTCATAGTATAGCATGGCAAAAAAGTCATAGTATAGCATGCATAAAAAGTCATAAAAAAGTCATAGTATAGCATGGCAAAAAAAGTCATAAAAAGTCATAGTATAGCATGGCAAAAAAGTCATAGTATAGCATGTCAAAAAGAAGACATAGTATAGCATGGCAAAAAAAGTCATAGTATAGCATGGCATAAAAAGTTGTAAAAAAGTCATAGTATAGTAAGGCATAAAAAGTCATAGTATAGCATGGCAAAAAAAGTCATAGTATAGCATGGCATAAAAAGTCATGAAAAAGTCATAGTATAGTAAGGCATAAAAAGTCATAGTATAGCATGGCAAAAAAAGTCATAAAAAAGCCATAGTATAGAATGGAATAAAAAGTCATAAAAAAGTCATAGTATAGCATGGCAAAAAAAAGTCATTAAAAAGTCATAGTATAGTAAGGCATAAAAAGTCATAGTATAGCATTGCAAAAAAAGTCATAAAAAAGTCATCGTATAGCATGATATAAAAAGTCATAAAACAGTCATAGTATAGCATTGGCATAAAAAGTCATAGTATAGCATGGCATAAAAAGTCATAAAAAAGTCATAGTATAGCTTGTCAAAAAGAAGACAGTATAGCATGGCAAAAAAAGTCATAGAAAAGTCAAAGTATAGCATGTCAAAAAAAGTCATAGTATAGTAAGGCATAAAAAGTCATAGTATAGCATGGCAAAAAAAGTCATAAAAAAGTCATAGTATAGCATGGCATAAAAAGTCATAAAAAAGTCATAGTATAGTAAGGCATAAAAAGTCATAGTATAGCATGGCAAAAAAAGTCATAGTATAGCATGTTATAAAAGTCATAAAACAGTCATAGTATAGCATTGGCATAAAAAGTCATAGTATAGCATGGCATAAAAAGTCATAAAAAAGTCATACTATAGCATGTCAAAAAAAGTCATAGTATAGTAAGGCATAAAAGGTCATAGTATAGCATGGCAAAAAAAGTCATAAAAAAGTCATAGTATAGCATGGCATAAAAAGTCATAAAAAAGTCATAGTATAGCATGGCAAAAAAAGTCATAAAAAAGTCTTAGTATAGCATGATATAAAAAGTCATAGTATAGCATGGCAAAAAAAGTCATAAAAAAGTCATAGTATAGCATGGCATAAAAAGTCATAAAAAAGTAATAGTATAGCATGGCAAAAAAAGTCATAGTATAGTAAGGCATAAAAAGTCATAGTATAGCATGGCAAAAAAAGTCATAAAAAAGTCTCAGTATAGCATGATATAAAAAGTCATAAAACAGTCATAGTATAGCATTAGCATAAAAAGTCATAGTATAGCATGGCATAAAAAGTCATAAAAAAGTCATAGTATAGCATGTCAAAAAGAAGACATAGTATAGCATGGCAAAAAAAGTCATAGTATAGTAAGGCATAAAAAGTCATAGTATAGCATGGCATAAAAAGTCATGAAAAAGTCATAGTATAGTAAGGCATAAAAAGTCATAGTATAGCATGGCAAAAAAAGTCATAGTATAGTAAGGCATAAAAGGTCATAGTATAGCATGGCAAAAAAAGTCATAAAAAAGTCATAGTATAGCATGATATAAAAAGTCATAAAACAGTCATAGTATAGCATTGGCATAAAAAGTCATACTATAGCATGGCATAAAAAGTCATAAAAAAGTCATAATATAGCATGTCAAAAAGAAGACAGTATAGTATGGCAAAAAAAGTCATAAAAAAGTCATAGTATAGCATGTCAAAAAAAGTCATAAAAAGTCATAGTATAGCATGGCAAAAAAGTCATAGTATAGCATGGCAAAAAAAGTCATAGTATAGCATGGCATAAAAAGTTGTAAAAAAGTCATAGTATAGTAAGGCATAAAAAGTCATAGTATAGCATGGCAAAAAAAGTCATAAAAAAGTCATAGTATAGCATGGCATAAAAAGTCATAGTATAGCATGGCAAAAAAAGTCATAAAAAAGTCATAGTATAGTAAGGCATAAAAGTCATAGTATAGCATGGAAAAAAAAGTCATAAAAAAGTCTTAGTATAGCATGATATAAAAAGTCATAAAACAGTCATAGTATAGCATTGGCATAAAAAGTCATAGTATAGCATGGCATAAAAAGTCATAAAAAAGTCATAGTATAGCATGTCAAAAAGAAGACATAGTATAGCATGGAAAAAAAAGTCATAGTATAGTAAGGCATAAAAAGTCATAGTATAGCATGGCATAAAAAGTCATGAAAAAGTCATAGTATAGTAAGGCATAAAAAGTCATAGTAAGGCATGGCAAAAAAAGTCATAAAAAAGTCATAGTATAGCATGATATAAAAAGTCATAAAACAGTCATAGTATAGCATTGGCATAAAAAGTCATAGTATAGCATGGCATAAAACGTCATAAAAAAGTCATAGTATAGCATGTCAAAAAGAAGACATAGTATAGCATGGAAAAAAAAGTCATAGTATAGTAAGGCATAAAAAGTCATAGTATAGCATGGCATAAAAAGTCATGAAAAAGTCATAGTATAGTAAGGCATAAAAAGTCATAGTAAGGCATGGCAAAAAAAGTCATAAAAAAGTCATAGTATAGCATGATATAAAAAGTCATAAAACAGTCATAGTATAGCATTGGCATAAAAAGTCATACTATAGCATGGCATAAAAA
The DNA here is from genome assembly GCF_021018895.1 of Seriola aureovittata. NCBI lineage: Eukaryota > Metazoa > Chordata > Actinopteri > Carangiformes > Carangidae > Seriola > Seriola aureovittata. Next base: position 22,959,681 of record NC_079372.1, read on the forward strand.
GTCATAAAAAAGTCATAATATAGCATGTCAAAAAGAAGACAGTATAGTATGGCAAAAAAAGTCATAAAAAAGTCATAGTATAGCATGTCAAAAAAAGTCATAAAAAAGTCATAGTATAGCATGGCATAAAAAGTCATAAAAAAGTCATAGTATAGTAAGGCATAAAAAGTCATAGTATAGCATGGCAAAAAGAAGACATAGTATAGCATGGCAAAAAAAGTCATAGTATAGTAAGGCATAAAAAGTCATAGTATAGTAAGGCATAAAAAGTCATAGTATAGCATGGCAAAAAAAGTCATAAAAAAGTCATAGTATAGCATGGCATAAAAAAGTCATAAAAAAGTCATAGTATAGTAAGGCATAAAAAGTCATAGTATAGCATGGCAAAAAAAGTCATAAAAAAGTCATAGTATAGCATGATATAAAAAGTCATAAAACAGTGATAATATAGCATTGGCATAAAAAGTCATGCTATAGCATGGCATAAAAAGTCATAAAAAAGTCATAGTATAGCATGTCAAAAAGAAGACAGTATAGCATGGCAAAAAAAGTCATAAAAAAGTCATATTATAGTAAGGCATAAAAAGTCATAGTATAGCATGGCAAAAAAAGTCATAAAAAAGTCATAGTATAGCATAGCATAAAAAGTCATAAAAAAGTCATAGTATAGAATGGAATAAAAAGTCATAAAAAAGTCATAGTATAGCATGGCAAAAAAAGTCATAGTATAGTAAGGCATAAAAAGTCATAGTATAGCATGGCAAAAAAAGTCATAGTATAGCATGATATAAAAGTCATAAAACAGTCATAGTATAGCATTGGCATAAAAAGTCATAGTATAGCATAGCATAAAAAGTCATAAAAAAGTAATAGTATAGCATGGCAAAAAAAGTCCTAAAAAAGTCATAGTATAGTAAGGCATAAAAAGTCATAGTATAGCATGGCAAAAAAAGTCATAAAAAAGTCATAGTATAGCATGATATAAAAAGTCATAAAACAGTCATAGTATAGCATTGGCATAAAAAGTCATAAAAAAGTCATAGTATAGCATGGCATAAAAAGTCATGAAAAAGTCATAGTATAGTAAGGCATAAAAAGTCATAGTATAGCATGGCATAAAAAGTCATGAAAAAGTCATAGTATAGTAAGGCATAAAAAGTCATAGTATAGAATGGCAAAAAAAGTCATAAAAAAGTTTTAGTATAGCATGATATAAAAAGTCATAAAACAGTCATAGTATAGCATTGGCATAAAAAGTCATAGTATAGCATGGCATAAAAAGTCATAAAAAAGTCATAGTATAGCATGGCATAAAAAGTCATAAAAAAGTAATAGTATAGCATCTCAAAAAGAAGACATAGTATAGCATGGCAAAAAAAGTCATAGTATAGCATGGCATAAAAAGTTATAAAAAAGTCATAGTATAGTAAGGCATAAAAAGTCATAGTATAGCATGGCAAAAAAAATCATAAAAAAGTCATAGTATAGCATGGCATAAAAAGTCATGAAAAAGTCATAGTATAGTAAGGCATAAAAAGTCATAGTATAGCATGGCAAAAAAAGTCATAGTATAGCATGATATAAAAGTCATAAAACAGTCATAGTATAGCATTGGCATAAAAAGTCATAGTATAGCATGGAATAAAAAGTCATAAAAAAGTCATAGTATAGCATGATATAAAAAGTCATAAAACAGTCATAGTATAGTAAGGCATAAAAAGTCATAGTATAGCATGCATAAAAAGTCATAAAAAAGTCATAGTATAGCATGGCAAAAAAAGTCATAAAAAGTCATAGTATAGCATGGCAAAAAAGTCATAGTATAGCATGTCAAAAAGAAGACATAGTATAGCATGGCAAAAAAAGTCATAGTATAGCATGGCATAAAAAGTTGTAAAAAAGTCATAGTATAGTAAGTCATAAAAAGTCATAGTATAGCATGGCAAAAAAAGTCATAAAAAAGTCATAGTATAGCATGGCATAAAAAGTCATGAAAAAGTCATAGTATAGTAAGGCATAAAAAGTCATAGTATAGCATGGCAAAAAAAGTCATAAAAAAGTCATAGTATAGCATGGCATAAAAAGTCATAAAAAAGCCATAGTATAGAATGGAATAAAAAGTCATAAAAAAGTCATAGTATAGCATGGCAAAAAAAGTCATGAAAAAGTCATAGTATAGCATGATATAAAAAGTCATAAAACAGTCATAGTATAGCATTGGCATAAAAAGTCATAGTATAGCATGGCATAAAAAGTCATAAAAAAGTCATAGTATAGCATGTCAAAAAGAAGACAGTATAGCATGGCAAAAAAAGTCATAGAAAAGTCATAGTATAGCATGTCAAAAAAAGTCATAAAAAAGTCATAGTATAGCATGGCATAAAAAGTCATAAAAAAGTCATAGTATAGCATGTCAAAAAAAGTCATAAAAAAGTCATAGTATAGCATGGCATAAAAAGTCATAGTATAGCATGGCAAAAAAAGTCATAAAAAAGTCATAGTATAGTAAGGCATAAAAGTCATAGTATAGCATGGAAAAAAAAGTCATAAAAAAGTCTTAGTATAGCATGATATAAAAAGTCATAAAACAGTCATAGTATAGCATTGGCATAAAAAGTCATAGTATAGCATGGCAAAAAAAAGTCATAAAAAAGTCATAGTATAGCATGGCAAAAAAAGTCATAGTATAGCATGATATAAAAGTCATAAAACAGTCATAGTATAGCATTGGCATAAAAAGTCATAGTATAGCATGGCATAAAAAGTCATAAAAAAGTTATAGTATAGCATGTCAAAAAAAATCATAAAAAAGTCATAGTATAGCATGATATAAAAAGTCATAAAACAGTCATAGTATAGCATGTCAAAAAGAAGACATAGTATAGCATGGCAAAAAAATCATAGTATAGCATGGCATAAAAAGTTATGAAAAAGTCATAGTATAGTAAGGCATAAAAAGTCATAGTATAGCATGGCATAAAAAGTCATGAAAAAGTCATAGTATAGTAAGGCATAAAAAGTCATAGTATAGAATGGCAAAAAAAGTCATAAAAAAGTCATAGTATAGCATGATATAAAAAGTCATAAAACAGTCATAGTATAGCATTGGCATAAAAAGTCATAGTATAGCATGGCATAAAAAGTCATAAAAAAGTAATAGTATAGCATGTCAAAAAGAAGACATAGTATAGCATGGCAAAAAAAGTCATAGTATAGCATGGCATAAAAAGTTATAAAAAAGTCATAGTATAGTAAGGCATAAAAAGTCATAGTATAGCATGGCAAAAAAAGTCATAAAAACGTCATAGTATAGCATGGCATAAAAAGTCATGAAAAAGTCATAGTATAGTAAGGCATAAAAAGTCATAGTATAGCATGGCAAAAAAAGCCATAAAAAAGTCATATTATAGCATGGCATAAAAAGTCATAAAAAAGTCATAGTATAGTAAGGCATAAAAAGTCATAGTATAGCATGGCAAAAAAAGTCATAAAAAAGTCATAGTATAGCATGATATAAAAAGTCATAAAACAGTCATAGTATAGCATTGGCATAAAAAGTCATAGTATAGCATGGCATAAAAAGTCATAAAAAAGTCATAGTATAGCATGTCAAAAAGAAGACATAGTATAGCATGGCAAAAAAAGTCATAGTATAGCATGGCATAAAAAGTTATAAAAAAGTCATAGTATAGTAAGGCATAAAAAGTCATAGTATAGCATGGCATATAAAGTCATGAAAAAGTCATAGTATAGTAAGGCATAAAAAGTCATAGTATAGCATGGCATAAAAAGTCATGAAAAAGTCATAGTATTGTAAGGCATAAAAAGTCATAGTATAGCATGGCAAAAAAAGTCATAAAAAGTCATAGTATAGTAAGGCATAAAAAGTCATAGTATAGCATGGCAAAAAAAGTCATAAAAAAGTCATAGTATAGTGAGGCATAAAAAGTCATAAAAAAGTCATAGTATAGCATGGCAAAAAAAAGTCATAGAACAGTCATAGTATAGCATGGCAAAAAAAGTCATAAAAAAGTCATAGAATAGCATGGCATAAAAAGTCATATTATAGCATGGCAAAAAAAAGTCATAGTATAGTAAGGCATAAAAATTCATAGTATAGCATGGCAAAAAAAAGTCATAGTATAGCATGGCATAAAAGTTCATAGTACAGTAAGGCATAAAAAGTCATGAAAAAGTCATAGTATAGTAAGGCATAAAAAGTCATAGTATAGCATGGCAAAAAAAGTCATCAAAAAGTCGTAGTATATTAAGGCATAAAAAGTCATAAAAAAGTCATAGTATAGCATGGCAAAAAAAGTCATAATAAAGTCATAGTATAGCATGGCATAAAAATTCATAGTATAGCATGGCAAAAAAAAGTCATAGTATAGTAAGGCATAAAAATTCATAGTATAGCATGGCAAAAAAATTCATAGTATAGCATGGCAAAAAAAAGTCATAGTATAGCATGGCATAAAAAGTTATAGTATAGTAAGGCATAAAAAGTCATGAAAAAGTCATAGTATATTAAGGCATAAAAAGTCATAAAAAAAGTCATAGTATAGTGAGGCATAAAAAGTCATAAAAAAGTCATAGTATAGCATGGCAAAAAAAGTCACAGAACAATCATAGTATAGCATGGCAAAAAAAAGTCATAATAAAGTCATAGTATAGCATGGCATAAAAATTCATAGTATAGCATGGCAAAAAAAAGTCATAGTATAGTAAGGCATAAAAAGTCATGAAAAAGTCAGAGTATAGTAAGGCATGAAAAGTCATAGTATAGCATGGCAAAAAAAAAGTCATAGTATAGTAAGGCATAAAAAGTCATGAAAAAGTCAGAGTATAGTAAGGCATGAAAAGTCATAGTATAGCATGGCAAAAGAAGTCATAAAAAAGTCATAGTATAGCATGGCATAAAAAGTCATGAAAAAGTCATAGTATAGTAAGGCATAAAAAGTCATAAAAACGACATAGTATAGTAAGGCATGTAAAGTCATAGTATAGTAAGGCATAAAAAGTCATAAAAACGACATAGTATAGTAAGGCATGTAAAGTCATAGTATAGTAAGGCATAAAAAGTCATAAAAACGACATAGTATAGTAAGGCATAAAAAGTCATAAAAACGTCATAGTATAGTAAGGCATAAAAAGTCATAGTATAGTAAGGCATAAAAAGTCATACTATAGTAAGGCATGAAAAGTCATGAAAACGTCATAGTATAGTAAGGCATAAAAAGACCTAAAAACGTCATTGTATAGTAAGTCATAAAAAGTCATAAAAACGTCATATTATAGTAAGGCATAAAAAGTCATAGTATAGCATGGCAAAAAAAAGTCATAGTATAGCATGGCAAAAACAGTCAAAACAGTCATAGTATAGCATGGCAAAAAAAGTCATAAAAAATTCATAGTATAGTGAGGCATAATAAGTCATTAAAAAAGTCATAGTATAGCATGGCAAAAGAAGTCATAAAAAAGTCATAGTATAGCATGGCATAAAAAGTCATGAAAAAGTCATAGTATAGTAAGGCATAAAAAGTCATAAAAACGACATAGTATAGTAAGGCATAAAAAGTCATAAAAAAGACATAGTATAGTAAGGCATAAAAAGTCATAGTATAGTAAGGCATAAAAAGTCATAGTATAGGAAGGCATAAAAAGTCCTAAAAATGTTATAGTATATTAAGGCATAAAAAGTCATAAAAACGACATAGTATAGTAAGGCATCTAAAGTCATAGTATAGTAAGGCATAAAAAGTCATAAAAAAGTCATAGTATAGTAAGGCATAAAAATTCATAGTATAGCATGGCAAAAAAAGTCATAGTATAGCATGGCATAAAAAGTTATAGTATAGTAAGGCATAAAAAGTCATGAAAAAGTCATAGTATAGCATGGCATAAAAAGTCATAGTATAGTAAGGCATAAAAAGTCATGAAAAAGTCAGAGTATAGTAAGGCATGAAAAGTCATAGTATAGCATGGCAAAAGAAGTCATAAAAAAGTCATAGTATAGCATGGCATAAAAAGTCATGAAAAAGTCATAGTATAGTAAGGCATAAAAAGTCATAAAAACGACATAGTATAGTAAGGCATAAAAAGTCATAAAAAAGACATAGTATAGTAGGGCATAAAAAGTCATAGTATAGTAAGGCATAAAAAGTCATAGTATAGTAAGGCATAAAAAGTCATAGTATAGTAAGGCATAAAAAGTCATAAAAACGACATAGTATAGTAAGGCATGCAAAGTCATAGTATAGTAAGGCATAAAAAGTCATAAAAACGACATAGTATAGTAAGGCATGTAAAGTCATAGTATAGTAAGGCATAAAAAGTCATAAAAACGACATAGTATAGTAAGGCATAAAAAGTCATAAAAAGTCATAGTATAGTAAGGCATAAAAAGTCATACTATAGTAAGGCATGAAAAGTCATGAAAACGTCATAGTATAGTAAGGCATAAAAAGACCTAAAAACGTCATTGTATAGTAAGTCATAAAAAGTCATAAAAACGTCATATTATAGTAAGGCATAAAAAGTCATAGTATAGCATGGCAAAAAAAAGTCATAGTATAGCATGGCAAAAACAGTCAAAACAGTCATAGTATAGCATGGCAAAAAAAGTCATAAAAAATTCATAGTATAGTGAGGCATAATAAGTCATTAAAAAAGTCATAGTATAGCATGGCAAAAGAAGTCATAAAAAAGTCATAGTATAGCATGGCATAAAAAGTCATGAAAAAGTCATAGTATAGTAAGGCATAAAAAGTCATAAAAACGACATAGTATAGTAAGGCATAAAAAGTCATAAAAAAGACATAGTATAGTAAGGCATAAAAAGTCATAGTATAGTAAGGCATAAAAAGTCATAGTATAGGAAGGCATAAAAAGTCCTAAAAATGTTATAGTATATTAAGGCATAAAAAGTCATAAAAACGACATAGTATAGTAAGGCATCTAAAGTCATAGTATAGTAAGGCATAAAAAGTCATAAAAAAGTCATAGTATAGTAAGGCATAAAAATTCATAGTATAGCATGGCAAAAAAAAGTCATAGTATAGCATGGCATAAAAAGTTATAGTATAGTAAGGCATAAAAAGTCATGAAAAAGTCATAGTATAGCATGGCATAAAAAGTCATAGTATAGTAAGGCATAAAAAGTCATGAAAAAGTCAGAGTATAGTAAGGCATGAAAAGTCATAGTATAGCATGGCAAAAGAAGTCATAAAAAAGTCATAGTATAGCATGGCATAAAAAGTCATGAAAAAGTCATAGTATAGTAAGGCATAAAAAGTCATAAAAACGACATAGTATAGTAAGGCATAAAAAGTCATAAAAAAGACATAGTATAGTAGGGCATAAAAAGTCATAGTATAGTAAGGCATAAAAAGTCATAGTATAGTAAGGCATAAAAAGTCATAGTATAGTAAGGCATAAAAAGTCATAAAAACGACATAGTATAGTAAGGCATGCAAAGTCATAGTATAGTAAGGCATAAAAAGTCATAAAAACGACATAGTATAGTAAGGCATGTAAAGTCATAGTATAGTAAGGCATAAAAAGTCATAAAAACGACATAGTATAGTAAGGCATAAAAAGTCATAAAAAGTCATAGTATAGTAAGGCATAAAAAGTCATACTATAGTAAGGCATGAAAAGTCATGAAAACGTCATAGTATAGTAAGGCATAAAAAGACCTAAAAACGTCATTGTATAGTAAGTCATAAAAAGTCATAAAAACGTCATATTATAGTAAGGCATAAAAAGTCATAGTATAGCATGGCAAAAAAAAGTCATAGTATAGCATGGCAAAAACAGTCATAAAATAGTCATAGTATAACATGACATAAAAAGTCAAAACAATCATAGTATAGCATGGCAAAAAAAGTCATAAAAAATTCATAGTATAGTAAGGCATAATAAGTCATTAAAAAAGTCATAGTATAGCATGGCAAAAGAAGTCTTAAAAAAATAATAGTATAGCATGGCATAAAAAGTCATGAAAAAGTCATAGTATAGTAAGGCATAAAAAGTCATAGTATAGTAAGGCATAAAAAGTCATAAAAACGGCATAATATAGTGAGGCATAAAAAGTCATAAAAAAGACATAGTATAGTAAGGCATAAAAAGTCATAGTATAGTAAGGCATAAAAAGTCATAAAAACGGCATAATATAGTGAGGAATAAAAAGTCATAAAAACAACATAATATAGTCAGGCATAAAAAGTCATAGTATAGTAAGGCATAAAAATCATAAGAACGTCATAGTATAGTAAGGCATAAAAAATCATAAAAAAGACATAGTATAGTAAGGCATAAAAATTCATTTTATAGTAAGGCATAAAAAGTCATAAAAACGTCATAGTATAGTAAGCCATAAAAAGTCATAAAAACGACAAAGTATAATAAGGCATAAAACGCCATAAAAACGACAAAGTATAGTAAGGCATAAAAGGTCATAGTATAGTAAGGCATAAAAAGTCATAAAAACGACAAAGTATAGTAAGGCATAAAAAGTCATAGTATAGTAAGGCATAAAAAGTCATAAAAACATCATAGTATAGTAAGGCATAAAAAGTCATAAAAACGTCATAGTATGATAAGGCATAAAAGGTCATAAAACGACATAGTATAGTAAGGCATAAAAAGTCATAAAAAGTCATAGTATAGTAAGGCATAAAAAGTCATAAAAAAGACATAGTATAGTAAGGCATAAAAAGTCATAGTATAGTAAGGCATAAAAAGTCCCAAAAAGTCATAGTATATTAAGGTATAAAAAGTCATAAAAATGACATAGTATAGTAAGGCATAAAAAGTCATAAAAACGTCATAGTATAGTAAGGCATAAAAAGTCATAAAAACATCATAGTTTAATAAGGAATAAAAAGTCATAAAAATGACATAGTATAGTAAGGCATAAAAAGTCATAGTATAGTAAGGTATAACAAGTCATAAATAGGCATAGTATAGTAAGGCATAAAAAGTCAAAAAAAGACATTGTATAGTAATGTATCAAAAGTCATAAAAACTGCACAGTATTGTAAGGCATAAAAAGTCATGAAAATGAAATAGTGTAGTAAGGCATAAAAAGTCATAAAAATGACATAATATTGTACAGCATAAAAACAATATAGTACAGTAAGGCATACAAAGTCATTAAAACATCATAGTATTGTACGGCATAAAAAGTCATAAAAACGACATTGTATAGTAAGGCATAAAAAGTAATAAAAACGTCATAGTATTGTAAGGTATAAAAATGACATAGTATAGTAAGGCATTAAAAGTCATAAAAACTACAGTATATAGTAAGGCATAAAAAGTCATAAAAATGACATAGTTGGTAAGGCATAAAAAGTTTAAAAAAAGACATTATATAGTAAGGTATCAAAAGTCATAAAAATGTCATAGTTTGTAAAGCATAAGACTGACAAACTATAGTAAGGCATAAGAAGTCATAAAAATAACAAATTATAGTAACTCATCAAAAGTCATAAAAATGTTATAGTATTATAAGGCATAAAAAGTCATAAAAACGACAAAGTATACAGCAAGGCTCAAAAAGTCATAAAAAGGACATAGTATAGTAAGGCATAAAACATAAAGACGTCATAGTATTGTAAGTCATCAAAACGACATAGTATAGTTAGGCATAAAAAGTCACAAACAAGACATAGTATAGTAACGCATAAAATTGACATAGTATAGGAAGGCAGGAAAAGGACATAGTATAGTAAGGCATATAACGTTATAGTATTAGTAAGGCATTAAAACGTCAAAAACTGTCAGTGCAGTAAGACATAAAACCTCAAAGTACAATAAGGCATAAATACATCAAAAAATGTCACGGTACAATCTTGCACAAAAAAAACGTCAAGAAAACGTCATAGTATAATTAGGTATATAACTTCATAGTTTATTAAGGTATTAAAAGTGTTTAAAAATTTCATAGCATAGTAACTGATATAACGTCATAGTATAATAATGCATAAAAAAATAAAAAAATGTATATTATGATAAGGCATCAAACCGTCAAAAATGTCATAGCATTGTAAGTCATATAATGTCATAGTGTAATAAAGAATAAAAACATCAAAAATTGTCATAGTATAATAAGGCATAAAAATGTCAATAAACATCATGCTATAGTAAGATAGTAAAATGTCAAAAACTGTCATAGTGTAGTAAGGCATAAAACATAAAAGTACAATAAGGCATAAATACGTTAAAAAAAGTCACAGTACAGTCATGCATAAAAACGTCAAAAAACGTTATATTATAGTAAGCCATGAAAATGTCCAAAAACATCATCGTATACTAATTCATAAAAACATCATGAAACGTCAGAGTATAGTATATAACTTCATAGTTTACTAAGGCACAAAAACTTCAAAAAATGTCATTGTATAATAAGGCATAAAAATGTCAAAAAACGAAGCATATAACGTCATAGTATAACAAGGCATCAAAATGTCACAAAATATTATTGTATAGTAATGCCTAAAAATGTCCAAATACGTCATAGTATAATAAGCCATAAAAACGTTACAAAACGTTGTTGTACATTAAGGCCTTTCTCTTCTGTCTCTGATTCAGTCTCTCACGGCTAGTACCCATCTGCCCATAGCATTCGTTGGTCTGGTTGGTTAGTTTGATGCACAAGGATGACAGATCGTCAGTGATAGGGTGAGAGAGAGCAGGGCGGGCCAAGCAGCGAGTCTTTTCATAGACAGACAGACACTTTTTTGGGGAGGGGGGTTCTTTCATTTGTGGTGAAACAGGAAACATAAAGGATTAGATATGGTTATTTTTTATCATTATTCTTTTTTTCATCCTTTTGTTCTCCTGCACTATACATTTTTCAAATATTATATATTTTTTTGTAGGCTACCAAAGCCTTTGTTTAATAGTACGTTAATAAATTAATTTTAAGTTAATAAGTAAAGTTTGAGTTAAGAAGTTGATTTGAAGTTTAAGTTAATAAGTTGTAAGTTGAATAGCTACTAGTAAACATCTGCCAAAGTTGTGTTATGTACATTTCATTATGCATACATTACTTTATCTGCTTTAACACTTAGGGTTTGTGTTTGAAGATTATATTTAAAAATTTGCACTGTGAAATGATCTGAGGATAATCTGCTGTTCATGTTCCTCCAAAAACTTATTTTTTCATGGTCTCTCTGTCACACTCTGATGTTGGCCTAAAGTACTCAGCTATGATAAAATGACAATTATAGAATCCTGTTGAGTTATAATAAAGAGATGGAGATCATTCCTCAACATTTGGAGTTTCTAACTTAAAAGCTATTTATATAGCTTATTTCTAAAAACCATTGTTAAAAAAACACTTTAAACTTTAAGTATGAATCTTGATTAATATTGTTTATTAATATAAACAATGTTTTAAGTTACGATTTACCACAACTAGCGCCCCACCCCAACCTTGGGCCAGCGGTGATCGGGCCCACGGAGCAGCGTACCCGCTGGGGGGGCATCCTTTATTTTGCTGCAGGGAAGGTGGCAACCATAATAGTAAGGCATAAAACGTCATAGTATAGTAAGGTATAAAACGTCATAGTAAGTCACCAATAAACCTTATGTGCATGTCTTTGGACTGCAGGAGGAAGCTGGAGTACTCGGAGAGCTTTCACACAGTCACAGGGAGAACACGCAAACTGCACATAAAAAGGCTCAAACCAGAATCTTATCTCTGTGAGGTGGCAGTTCTAACCACTACTCCATTGTGCTGCTCATAAATGGTTAAATAACATCGGCTGACATTTTCTGGTGAGGTTAGGTATCACTGTGATATTTTCACATGAGGTGAGCCTTCAAAGAGCCCCCGTCCTTTCAGTCAATCAAATGCTAGCATGCCTAAATCGGTTGTCTTGGAGACGTAGCCTCTTGGAGGGCACATTGTAATGACCTAATATGACTTCGCTGCAAACATAGTGAGAACGAGTTCATGAAATATTGGTAGGGATAATTCTGTCCTACCAAAATATGCAAACCAACACCCCTGTGTCATTGACATGATGTGCAAATGAGCAACAGAAAACCGATTGCACCACGGTAACAATTTTTTTTTGTTTTTTCTTTGCAGGTGCCCTGCCGCGACAAGATGCCGCCCCAGGTGGCTGCCCATGTCGCTCCGTATCTACATCCGCCATTGCCGTTGTTTATTTTTAAAAAGGACACATCTCAGATTGGCTCTGGAACATGACAGGACAACATTATTTTTATTTTAAAAGAGGCTGGAGTACACCGGCTCTTATGTAAAAAGAAATGAATGAGTCTTTGATTAACACTAACATAAACAACCAACATTGAGAATAAATAAAGAATTTTAATGTACATTTATATACTGTAAATGTATCCAGAATACATGTAGTAAACAGAATTGTACACAGTAACAGGATATACTTTAACTTCCATACTTTGACTGATATTTCAAGTGTGCAGATCAGTTATAGCATCAGATATGTTGCACTGCTTTGTGGAAGATGGAAGAATATTCAAAGAATAAACAGCATAGAAGTTATCTGGAAGAATCCCATCATGCAGTGCAGTATATTGCAGAGAACTTTGGTATGTTATCAACCAAAACAAAGCATGTTAGTTAATTTACAAAATCAGAGAAAACAGCATCTGGATCCATGTGGATGTCAAACACATTTCCCCACAGTTCATTAGTCTGATTCCTTCTAAACTAGAATAAACAAACCACACCTGTTTCTGCTTCTCTTCAAATCTGAACTTTGTGATGGGTTCACTGAGATATTTTGTCATTTCTTCATCATGACTGAAATGAAACCATATTTAGGATTACAGTTTGATCCTTATTCTCTGATCAGATATTTTTTGATAATAAATCTTTACATTATGGAGTCTGTGCTGGCACTAGTATTGTATTGACACCAAAATCCAAATATTTAAAATGATTGATATTGATAAGCTTAATTTATGGACACTAAGAGCAAATGTAACAGATGAGAAAGTCAGTTGTGTGACAGCTGCCTGTTTAACCCAAAGACATCAGACTGGAGTTTCATTAGTTTCACAGTAACTGCTGGTTTTAACTCTTAAGTGTCTATTGTGACAATTGGAAACCAGGAGTCAAACCTGTTGACCTGTGAGGTGTTAACATGTTTAGTTTCCATCCATCAGATATGGCCACCAGGTTTACTGAATGGTCTGGATCATTCAGGTGACGTCTGAAGAGAGACGGCTGATCTAGTCTCAGATCTAAATGCTGTTTTCTCTGCAGTTGAACAGCAGCTTGAGAACAACACGACACTGCAGCGTGCAGGTTAAAAACTCTGATTATCTCTAATAATCAATAACTCTGTACACATTATTATTGTAAACTCAGTCAAGTTTAAACTACTGACCACATCAACAGTTTGTAGTTACATTCAACAGTCATTCATTAACAAACACTCTGCATAAACATGTGTGAAGCTTCACTGTGACTCAGAGTGTCTGTTTGATTCACAGAAACACAGAAACACTCTGAACTCAGATTTACTGCCACCTTCTCCACTTTTTCTTGTTTTGTCACTTTGAATGTCAGTGGATTTTAATTGAAACATTTTCATTATGAGCAACAGAAAAAATATTTTAAACTCATTCTTTAAAAAACTCTAAAACAGACCTAAATTATTTGAAATATTAAACTCAAAAACTGCAACATTTTCTTGTTTCTGTCAGATATTTAACACTTTGGAAATTTAATTGTATTTCTGTTGTCTGATTGTTGCTTTAAACTGGACATAAATTATTTATAAGGTTAGATTTGTGGAGATTCTGCTGATCAGCATCAAGTTGATCCACTGATATTCAGGAAGACAATAAAATATAAAGGTGTTCTCTTCATATATTTTATATTTTCAACCTCTCACATACAAACATGTACATATTGTGACATTTTACAGCAGATTAAGCCCCAGATTTCTCTGAGTCAAACACATTGATATTAACACTCTGATAAATCATTATTGTCTTCTGATCAATACTTTTCTATTGCTAATGTTTCATCACATCTCTTTAAAAAAAAAAAAAAAAAAAATGCTTGTAACTCTTAAAAAAAATTGTCTGAAGGAACGAGAATCTGAAGAAAATCTACCCGAGACTGATGAACTGTGGATAAGTCCCGCCCACCGACACCTGGACTCTGAGCACGTGAGGTTAAAACTTCATGAGGCTCTCAATCAGTTTAAAATGTTTTAGTTTGTTTCCACAAACAAAACTTCTGTCAGCTGTAAATAAAGACACAAAAAACTGTTTGTTCTGCCTAAAGCTTAGGCCTGATCTTAAGTTCTATTTGACTTTGAATCTAAACTGAAAGGATGAGGAAAAATGTCTCCAACTCCCAAACATCTGGAATTTCCAATGAAATCATCACAGATGTGACAGAAAAACTGATCGTCAGCTGAACGATGGCTATCAGCTAACTGTCGGCTGACTATCGGCTGAACCATGGCTGTTGGCTAACTGTTGGCTGACTGTCGGCTGTATGATGGCTGTCAGCTAACTGTCAGCTTACTGTCGGCTGAATAATGGCTGTCGACTGACTGAGTGCTCATTGTCTTGGCTCTGAAACAAAAACTTTAAGTGTCTTTGAAGTAAAACTTTTCGGTGTGAGCAAAGTTTTGTTTTATTTGTGAAGCTCAGTCTTTGCAGCGACAAACAGAACTACGCCGGCCAATCAGAGCACTGTCCTTTGACATGTCATATGGTTCACAGAGGAGACAGCAATGATGTCACTGAGGCCCTGGTGACATCACATTGTCCTCTCCAGGTTCCCAACAGTCTCAGTGAGAAAAACAACTTATAAACCAACAACAAAAATAAAAACAATAAGTTAATTTATGAATCCTGTTGAAATAAATGTATCTGTAATAAACAGCACAGGGAGAGAAAACAGCTGCTCTGACTCACAGCTGTTCACTGAAGATGTATAGTATTACTGTGTAATATTTACAGTATTACTGTATTTTTACAGTATTTGTATTTATATTAACAGTATTACAGTATACAGACAGAGTGTACGACACACATGCAGAACAGCAGAAACCAGTTTCATACTTTCAGAATAAAAGAGTCACTTCCTGTTTTCTGCAGATTTCTGTTCGAACAGTGTTTTATAATAACACTATCGTATTGTAGATACTGTACTGTTGTTTTAGTACTGTACTATGGCAGAAACACAGATTATAAAGTTCTTTAAACTTTGAAGAGCTACATTTTATAAACGTTCTTCGTCAGCATTTAATGTAAAAGTAATTCATTTAAAATGACCTTCTCTCTCTTATTACTGCAGATACAGTTGTTATTTACAGTTTATACTCAGTTCTGAATATAAAACAGGTAAAAATCAATCTGTCTGCAGCACGTCCTGTCTGACCTGATGATAAATTCTGATGTTCTGCTTTTAAAACAAATGCAGCCATAATTTAAGGTATTAACCTATTACAGTCCTCCCTGTTCTCTGATGTGTTTCTATTACTTTTAAAAAATGTGAAGAGAGTCCCATCTATCACCTGTGACATCATCAATCTGAATGACTGTGATGTCATTTTGTTTACTATTTCATCACTGATGTTTCTCTGTGAAAGTGAAACAGGGTTAACTGAAACAGCTCCACTGCAGACACTGCAGGTGTTCATACAAGTGACACTGTTTCCAGGTGTTTCCAGGTGTTTCTATGACAACAAATCTTCATGATATAATTCCACTTTTTCCAGGATCCTATAAAGAGTCTTAAGTTTTAAATCTGTGCAGTGAAAATGGAAGACATCTGTTCAGTAAGCTTTAAATCATTAACTCATGTCTTTATCTCTTCATGTACTGAAGTGAAGCTCTATGCTTTTCTGTGATTGGTCAGATGGCTGCTGTGATTAATTACTGTGTCTCTAGGCTTCTTCTTCTTCTTCTCTTGTTAGTTTTCTTCTTCTTTTGTTTTACCTCCTGTTCCCCAGCAGCATTTCCTCCTCCAGAAAAAAATCACCACTTCCTGTCCTTTCAGTTTCCCTTTGTCTGTCCTGTGACAGACCCCGCTCGCAGATGATGTCAGAAGAGCAGATCCCACCTCCTGTGAGACCATTAGTATAGCCTTCGCCCTGGGGGTGTCAGAAGAGCAGACTCCTCCTCCTGGTCGGACTGTTTGCTGAACAGAAAAAAAAAAGTATCTTAAACCAACAAGTCGACAAATTTTACTCTTCCACCGTGGAGCTGGTTTGGAGCTTTCAGTCATATCACATGATTTCCTCCACGGATGGAGTTACCATGTTGTCATAAGTTAAACATGAAGCCTTAAAGTATCCTTACCGATACTTTAAGGCTTCATGTTTAACTTCACTCTTCACAGTTTACCCAGCTGCATCACTTCTATCTGTATGCGTTTCCATTCATGTTTTCTGATTTCTTGTATGTGGTTTGTCCTCAGGGGCCACCGTAGTTTTCCCTTCAGGTGGACCTGGTCCAGCCTGATCTCTCATCATCCTGTCTTCAGGCTGATGAGACCTGTAGTCCTGCATCTGTTTCTAGTTCTGGTTTAGATCTAATGGTCACTGACGGGCTGTGTGTTTGTGTTTGTGTGTGTGTGTGTGTGTGTGTGTGTGTGTGTGTGTGTGTGTGTGTGTGTGTGTGTGTGTGTGTGTGGTATGTGTGTGTGTGTGTGTGTTAACTGTGTCACCTATGTCGTGTGTGTTAGGGTTACCTGTGTCAGGTGTTGCTGTCGGTCTTGTTGTTTCTTTTTCCAGCTGGATCTCTGGCAGACTAAAGATGGACGTCGCTGAAAGAACAATCACAATGACTTTGTGATGTCATTGTACACAGTAACATCACATAACTCTGGGGTCAAAGGTTGTGTTTAAACTTACTGTCAGGAAGTGACATCACTCTGACTCCAAGGTTACTGAAGTAACGATGATTCAACGACTCGACTGCAGAGATCCTCTTCTTCCCTTCAAACTACAGTTTAAAAGTTTAAATTAAAACTTTATCATCCAGTTCTCGTGAAAACTGTTTCAGATATGATGATGTCACTTTTTCTCTGCGACACATTTACCGACCTGCAGGAATTTTGACAACAGCTCCACTCCTTCACTGCTGAGCCTGAACAACACACACACACAGTGTTATTTGGTGCATTGAGCCTTTATTAATAGGGTTATTGTCACATTATTATATCTCCCAAATTTAAATAATGAAGGGGGGGGGTACTGTTGTGTACTTGTGTGTAGTATTGTTGTGTACCTGTGTGTAGTATTGTTGTGTACCTGTATGTAGTACTGTACCTGGGGGTGTGGTTACTCAGTCTCTCTGCTCTGTACTGAGGGTAGTTGTATGTCACAAACTCCTCATTAGAACTGATCCCAGGCCAGCTCTGCTCTGTCGGAGTACCTACACACACACACACACACACACACACACACACACACCACACACACACACACCACACACACACACACACACACACACACACACCACACACACACACACACACACACACACACACACACACACACACACAAATACATCAAATACACACACAAATACATCAAATACACAAATACATCAAACACTGTTTCCATGAACAAAAATATCAGGAGCTTATTGGTTCTCACCAAGCAGTTTGAAGATGAAGTGAAGCTCCTCCTCCACCGTGGAACCAGGAAACAGAGGTCGACCTGTGGCCATCTCATAGAAGATACAACCAACACCCCTAAAGACAGACAGTCAGGCAGAGAGACAGACAGACAGACAGACAGATAGAGAGATAAACAGACAGAGAGACAGACAGACAGTTTAGAGATGAACAGAGAGATAGACAGAAGGACAGACAACAGTTTAGAGACAGACAGACAGAGACACAGAGAAAGAGAAGATCAGAGTCTGATAACTATAAAACACCTGAGTCTCAGGTCGTGTTCAGAAGAAACGTGATTGCTGTTACAGTATTTAATAGTAGTAATAGTATTGACACTACAGTACACTGTTTTAGTACTACAGTATGCTGCAGTAGTAACAGTACTGACACTGCAGTATACTGTAGTAGTACTGAAACTATACTACTGTAGTAGTAATAGTACTGACCACATGTCGATGTGAGTGGAGTAGTCGGTGCTGCCCAGCAGGATGTCCGGTGGTCGGTACCACAGTGTCACCACCTCGTTAGAGTATGTCTTTGTTGGGATCGACTTCGCTCGAGCCAAACCTGAAACACACACAGCACCTGAGCAACCTCGTCCCGGTGACATCATCATTATCTCAGTGACATCATTATGTCACATTCATTTGTCCAATGACCACTATAATAGTGGGTCCTGTTCTGACTGGTCACCTGTGGGAAAATGAGGGGGCTTGACCAGAAGTGGGGGGCTGAATGTGAATGGCTACAGAGCAGTGGAGGATGACATCCTGTAAACAGTAAGGTAAGTTAGCATGTGAGAGCCAGCTCTCTTTGGGTGGAGGCCATCACTCAGGCGGAGAGGTACAGTACACAGCATAAATGACTACACCCTCGCTTATTCCTGACAAACTGTGAATTCTCTTTACACACTAAAACTCAGACTTAACCCATTGAATCACTCAGATCTGAATCACACAAACAGTTATAATTTTTATTGAACACAGACATTAACCTCTGGATTTAATAACTGGTCAAACTGTGACTCTGAGCTTCTTTGTTGAGCTTCTGGAGTCATCTCAGCTGGACATCCACTTCTTTGGAGAGTAGAACTGAATTATCTCCATTTATAGACAGTTTGTATGGCTGTTGACTGATGAAGATCTAAACCCTGTGACCCTTTTAGCTTCATGCTCATCAACTCTTCTTCATCCACAGTCTCTGAGATCTTTGTTGTGAGGCCTGGTTCACATCAGATGTTTCTCTAAATGATTATGTCTAGTTTATGAGTCCAAATGTCTCTAACCCACATCTCCAGTCTGGTTTCACTGACTGGACTCCAGGTCTAATAACTCCAGACTCCAGTTAGCTTCTATTCATGTCATTAGTCGAGGTTCACACACTGTTTCAGCTACACTGAGAATGTTTGAAGCAATGATTTCGACACAAGAACAGCACAAGTTTTTAGTCACAACCGATTGTGTTTGTTCATAATTGTAACATATAGTTAGTTCAATCATGGAAATTTAAAGAAAAAATTCAACCAAAACATAAAGTTTGCAGCAAGAGTAAAAAATACACTGGAACTGACTCATATCCAAGTTGTTGCTGCTAAAGTCAGGACTGCTCAGTCTCACCCTTACGACTGTGTGGTGTTTGTGTGTCTGTTATGTGTTGCACTGACGTCCTTCATTTACCCTGTATGTTAAGCATTTGTGTGTAAATGACAAACCTGAACATGAACGTGGTGGACTCACCAAAGTCTGCCAGCTTGAGCTCTCCTCGCTCGTTGATCAGCAGGTTTTGGGGTTTCAGATCTCGATGGAGAACTTTCCTGCGGTGACAGTATGACAAACCTCGCAGCAACTGGAAAAGAAAGAGCTGGGGAGAGAAAAACCAGTTCAGTTCAGAGATGAGTTGATGGTAAACTGGACCAACAGAAAATAAACTGGAGAACAAAGAGCTGAGGAGAGAAAAACCAGTAGAAAGAAAACAAATTGTTTAACTATGTTCAACAGTAGGGGCTGCCACTAACGACTCTTTTTCTATCAATTCATCTATTGACTATATTTTCAATTAGTCAATTAATCTAAACAATTAATTTTCCTCTAGAAAATCTAATTGACAAACTCACATGATCCAGATTCAGGCCGAAACATTTTCTCAAACACTTATTCAGTGTAAATTCTTACAGCAGATGACTACGGCTTTATGAGAGTATTTATCAGCTACAAGGACAAAAGATATTGAAAAGCTCTTCCCACTAATGAACAGACAACACTTGAATTAATCCACGTTTGTGACTGATCGCACTGTGCGCCATGAAAAATAATAATCACAAAATAACACTATAAACCTTCTTCATAGGTGAATATCATGGTGACTTCAGAAAACACTTTTTAGCCATTACTCGAGATTCACAAATTTCACACAAATGGTTCATATTTTATAAGATTCAGTTTTTTTTGTGTTGCGCCACATTTTCTGAGCATAGCCTTTTTTCCACAGTGTGGTCGCTTCCCACAGGTATTCATTTTTTTAAAAAAAAGAAAGAGACAATTTTATGGATCTCTGATACATCCAGTCTTACTTCAGTAAAAGCGCGCCCATGCTAGCTAGCCTGAATCACATGGTCGCATGATTCCAAGGTCCTGCAACACCAGAGTGGGTCCTGACCCACCTGGGGCCCTAAGCAAAATTCTGTTAAGGGGCCAGGGGCCCTCCTACTTCACCCATGAGCTATGTAAACCAGAAATCTGGCTAACCCTCAGCCAACAGTCCTCACCCATATGTGTCTTCCTCTCTGTTGGACTATGGACCTGCCAGTCTGCAGTTAACAAAGCTGATTTAATTCCTGCCTTCCAGCTAACCCTTCAGCTTCTGGCTCTCACTGAGACCTGGATCAGACCTGAAAACTCCTCTCCAGCAACTACACATCCTCCCATACTTCCTGTCTGCCCGTCCGACGAGGCGGGACTGGTCTCCTAATTTCCAACAAAACGACATTAAGCTGTTACCTCTAAACAAATCCTCCATCTACAGTACCATTTTGTTATGGTGACTGCTCTGCTAAAAGTCTCTGTGGTTGTCATCGACTATACTCCGGGACAACTAGGTGATTTTCTGAATGAGTTAGACACACTGTTGTCTTCTGTTCCTGAGCATCGCTGTCTGTTACTGATTCCAGGTGATATGAACATCCACACAGACAATCTGAGCTCTGTGGTGATGTGATGTGATGATATGATGAGTAGAGCAGTATAAATACACACTATCAGCAGCATCAGGAGAACTGACGGTAACAAATGAATAAAAGTGAAGCTTCCTCACTTTGACGTTGTGAACATGGATCATGTTTCCACAGTCGTCCAGGTACTGTTTCAGATCTTTGTCCTGTAACACACAACAGCCTCACACATTAACACACACATTACAGACCCAATACACTAAATACAGTGTGTGTGTGTGTGTGTGTGTGTGTGTGTGTGTGTGTGTGTGTGTGTGTGTGTGTGTGTGTGTGTGTGTGTGTGTGTGTGTGTGTGTCTCACCAGGTACTCAAACACCAACGTGAGGGACTTCTGTGTGTGGATGATGTCATGAAGCGTGACGATGTTAGCGTGTTTCAGATCCTTCAACAGAGACACTGAGGGAGAAAACACAGGTGAAGTGAACACACTGAAAACACACAGCGTGTAATAAACACACACACTACAGTAGTAGTACTGATACTATATTACTACAGATACTGTAGTAGTACTGATACTATAGTACTACAGATACTGTAGTACTACTACTACTGTAGTACTACTGATACTGTAGTACTACTGACTACAGTAATAAAACAAATATTGTAGTAATACTGATGTTATTGGACTGTATTGTAGTATGAGTACTGTAGTGCAGTATTAGTACTTTAGTACTGTAGTATCGGTACTTTAGTATTGTAGTATAAAATCAGTACTGTAGTACCTTCTCTGATTGCAGTACATGGAGCTCCTTCTTCATGTTCCAGTCGAATTTCCTTCAGAGCCACAAGGTTTTCAGTCAGTTTACTGCGACCTTTATACACTGTAGCGTAGGTCCCCTACAGACAGGTGAGAAAGAGACAGGTGAGAGCAGGACAGGTGAGACAGACAGGTGGGAGTGGGACAGGTGAGACAGACAGGTGAGAGCAGGACAGGTGAGAGAGAGACAGGTGAGAGAGGGACAGGTAAGACAGACAGGTGAGACAGACAGGTGAGAGCGGGACAGGTAAGACAGACAGGTGAGAGCGGGACAGGTGAGACAGACAGGTGGGAGCAGGACAGGTGAGAGAGAGACAGGTGAGAGAGGGACAGGTGAGACTGACAGGTGAGAGAGGGACAGGTAAGACAGACAGGTGAGAGAGGGACAGGTGAGAGCGGGACAGGAAAGACAGACAGGTGAGACAGACAGGTGAGAGGGAGAGACAGGTGAGACAGAAAGTTAAGAAAGACAGGTGAGACAGTGAGGTGACAGGGAGACAGGTGAGAGAGAGTTTAACTTAAAAATATTCAAATTCTAGTGCTTTAAGCCCTTTGTTGTTTTGTTTAGTACTTGTACACGTCGGTACGTATGACATAACTGACAATAAAGTTGACCTGTCTTTGAAACTTAAACAGCTGGAGATGAAAATAAATAAACATGAACACAAGTACAATCATGTGTGTCGTCACCTCTCCCAGTTTGTCCAGTTTGATGTACGTTTCTAGTTTCCCAAAACCAATCTCTGACTGCAGACAGACAGAGAGAGAGAGAGAGAGAGAGAGAGAGAGAGAGAGAGAGAGAGAGAGGATTAATATAATCTGTGTGTAGACCGCCTTTTGTGCTTATTACAGGAATTGAAACAATATTTCTTTACACTATTCACTACTGGAAAAAGTAAAGTTATTATTGGACACTGGTCTCCATATATATCATATAAATCATATACATGATATATACATCATGAATATGATTTATATGATATATATGATATATATCACATCATGGAGACAAACTTCACCTCTCGACTCTTAGTAATCATAAATATGAAAAGTGAATGACAATAAAAAATTTCAAATATTTGGTTGTGACACCAACAGTAAGTTTTACACAACATCCACCCAGTGATATTGTTTCCATTATGACTCACTATATATCCATTCATTAGTCCACCAATGTTAGTGCTACACTAACAACACACTGAAGAAGATGAAATCCACTAATATAGCACTTAACTTTATGTTTAAGTAACAAAGGCTTCTAGGACAGAGGCCCAGTTTCAAATAAGAAAATACTATACTGTAAGGCCATAAGGAAAAGATGTGTGGTGCCCCCTATTGGCCAATTTTAAGCTTTTAAGGTTTTACAAGCTCAGTTCAACATAAATAGCTGCCATGTTTCGTGATGATTGTACAAACTTATTGATTTATGGCGCAATTTGCATCGACTTCATGCACATGTTCCTGTGAATTTTGTAATGACCGGACAAACATTTTCTCATTTATATTTGTACATTCATATTTTAGTAGATTTGAATGAAACTTTCAGAGTGTGTTCCAGATGCTTATGGGGACACATCCTGCAAGTTTTGTGATGATCAGCACAACAGTAATTGACTCTGTACTACTTATCTGTTGAGCCACGTCCTCTTTAAGTTCATTGGTAAATATCATGACAAACAAATAAGATATCAACAAACTTCAGCCTTTCGCATTTTTCACTGTTAATTATAGCGCCACCATCGGGCTGATTCTAATCAGATTTCATGGGAAGCATTAGCAGATCATTTCCAGTTAGGGTACCAAGTTTCTTTTCCAGCTCACAGCAGATTGAGCAAAGGTATAACATGGCACATAATGATGAATAGGCCACGCCCACATGCACCAATCAATGTAGACAGGCAGACATACCAGAGACACTCTACGCAGCCTCCTGCTGATTGGCTGCTCAAACAGAGCTGGACCAATCAGATTAAACTTCTCCAGGTAATCATCAGGAAGACGAATATCAGCCGGTAACGAGAGACGTTTATTAATGTCCTGTAACACAACAGGAAACAGACAGACAGAAGGAAACAGTTAGACAGACAGAGAGACGGACAGACAGACAGGAAACAGCCAGACATACAGGAAACAGACAGACAGACAGGAAAGAGACAGACAGCCAGACAGACAGCCAGCGAGGCAGACAGATAGACAGGAAAGTAAGTATAAGTGAGACCCCATTACTACATATGAGTATTTACCCTCTCCGCTTTGATCATTAAACAAACACTCGCTAGCTGGTAAACAGTATTTACTACTTACTAGTATTTACAGAGAACATCCGGTTCTCTGTGCTTCAGTCAAATTAAATGCTTTGTAAGTCACTGTCAAACAAAGTCTTGGCGAGTCACTCACTGTGTTTATGTATAAGTGTTTGTTTGTGTATGAGTGTGTGTGTTTATGTATATTTGTCTGTGTGTGTGTGTGTGTGTGTGTGTTTGTGTGTGTGTATGCGTTTCTGAACTGTGTGTGTACCTCAGTAGAGATCTTCTTGTTCCTCAGTCTGACTCTAACTGGACTCTGTACGTCATCTGAAGAAGAAGCCGGATCACTTTCTCCATCTGAACTCATCTTCACATCTTCATGGACAATCTCTGAAAACACACACACCAGAGGTCTGTACTATGAAGCAGGATTTGAGGTTATTGAGGTAACTTAAAGTTTAACTCTGGGTTTTCTGTCCTACAATAACGGGGTAAATCACCATGGCATCTTACGTTGCACTCCTAACCTGCTTCGGAGCAGGTTAACTTAGAGGATTAGATCAGAACCTGTCAATAGCCAAATTACTGACCAATCATATCACTGGAAAAACTGAGTCATCATTCATACAGGATCCCAATGGGAACAAAAAGATTTACAATAAAGTGATAAATAATCGGTACACATTTTTATAAATCAGCGGAATTGTTTTACTGTTTGAGTCTTTCCACGTGTCTACTCTCTACTTTAAAACAAAGCTTCTAATCACACTAAATAACTACATAATAACTATTATAGCTTCATTTGAACTGAACACGGATTCTTTAATCCGACAGGATTACTTTTACTCTCTTCTTCATCACTGCAGCTCAGAATAACACGAGGAGACTCTGTGACCAGAACTGGAAATAAAAACTAAACCTCTGATGTCTTTGAATAGAACAATGACACACACACTGTTAAATATTTCTATGATTATAAATGAACATTTCAGTCAGACTGACTCTTCAGACATCAACTACTTCTCTCCTCTCTGCAGCAGAAACAGTCTGACATTAACTTTAACTGTTTTATCTGATTCACATGTTCATAACAGTTTGTTCATCGTTCGAAAAAAGAGCGAAAATACTCAGTAAGAAACTTCATGATAATTCATGCACTTATTTACAATATATCTTTAGTCTGACTTTAATAATCATTAATTATTTTCTAGTGTTTCTTATGTATTTTTTATTCCAGTCATGTGATCATATTGTTTACATTTCACCTTGTTGAATATCACTGATGGGTGTTGCTATAACTGCATTTACCTGCAAGTATCGGTGTTTCTTCTCATATCAAATTAAGTACTTTATTCCTGGTTCTGACGATTTTGCTTATAATTAACAACTCCACCTCTTTCACATGAATGCACCCGTAACCAGATAGATAAACCCAGGGTTAACTGAGCCAGTTAATAACCAGCTTCATAATACAGGTTATCCAGGATGGTCACTGTTGGATTTAGTTAAACCAGATAACGAAAAGTTATCCTGGACATGTTGAACTTGCTTCGCAGTACAGGCCTTTGGTCACACACTCACACAATCTAAGTCTGAGCTGAGTAATGTACAACAAAGGACCTGTGCATCAATACTGACATATACACAAATGTTTGTGACACACACACACAAGTATACTGTATGTATAAATGCACATATATACATACATTTAACTAATATTTTTACTGAATTCATTCACACAGTGTGATCAGACAACAGGGCCAGAATTTATTCTGTGACAGTATTATAGTATCAGTGACCTGTCTGTTGGTCAGGTTGTAGTTCACACTGATCAGCCTCAACACTGAAGGAAAAACTTCTGCAGGTTTGAACCTGTGTCGGTCAGTTAGTTAGTTTGTGTTGTTGTGTTTACTTGTGTTATTCTTACTGTCTCTACTGTTTTTTAATCTGTTGTGTTTCCTTATGGAGCACTTTGTAACATCTGCTTCGAAAAGTGCTGTATAAATAATGATTAACTATTATTACTACTATTATTATAGTGTGGTATTTGTACACATGTATTTGCAGCACTAGTACCCAGTCTGTTGGTGTGGTTCAGGTAAGAGCTCAGGCTGCGTCCGAGGCCTCGAGGTTTCCTCAGTGAGCTGCTGTACGACTGAAGGAGAGACTGAACAGAAGAAGAAGAACCTCGAACCTTCAAACCACCAGAAGAAGAACGAAGAGACACCTCTGAGAGAGAAGAGAAGAAATAGGAGGAAGAATGTAGACCCCAGATCAGAAGGTCAGTGAGGAATCAAAAGGTGCCATAAATGCAGAACAGACTTTAAACTAAATTTTTCAGTGTGGTCTACATCAGAGATCATTTTTCAGAGAGCAGTTGTCTCCATGAAAATACCTTCAACACATTCTTCTGGTGATAGGGTCAGAAAACACCAACTGACCCTCTGTGGTCCAGGGTAAACATCATCTTATATCTCATCTGTTTTCAGTTTATTTCTCCACACAAAAGGTATCTCTCACAACTCTGGAGAACAGAAAAGGAGAATAGACCTGCTACTGTAGTGGTGTTCTCTCTTCCTAATGATCCAGCCACTGAACTGTCCATTCAGGAAATGAAATCATACAGATCCTAACCTCAGAATTGTCCAAGACCAGGTTCAGCACCAGGACCAAGTCCAGAACCAGGTTCAGGACCTCTAAGGGGCTTGGCTCAGTTATTCATAGATTTATAAGACAAACCTGATTCTGGATCAATAAGCCCATGTTTGATTTGATGTCCAAGCTGCAAGTGATCTACCTGCTGATCACACATTAAAATGTCTGTGTGTGTGAGTGTGTGTGTGTGAGAGAGAGACCTGAATCACTGTGCGATGTCACTTCCTGGTTGATGGTGTCACTCAGCGTCCTTTCCCCTCCCCCAGCCCCTCCCCTCCCCAGAGTGAGTGACAACTGCCGTTTGATCTTCCTCATCCTCTCCATGAGTGGGGGCCGGGGGGGCAGTGGGGGGCGTGACGCTGAGGGTGGCGTGGCAGCCAGCCTGGATTCCACACCTGGACAGGTAAACAAAGGAAATAAAGGCTAGAACACCAACGCTGTCTATCACTACTATTATGGCGACGGTCTTGATTCTCTTGTGAGATCAGAGTTTTCCCTGTTACAGAGGGGTGAACTTTGGCAGCTCAGTGAAGTCTCTCTATACAGGTCACAAGCTGCTCCACAGGGATTAAACACACTGTCAGAACAAGACAAGCATCACGTAGGTCCATCACAGACATACAGATCGAGCAGTGCTGCAGTGGCACCTGACAGAGCAGCAACACAAACCCACAACTATGAACAGTTGAGACTTTGGACATCAAGCCCACACAGACAGGTAAACGGCCCAGTATAAACAGAGTTGTTCTGATACCAACTAGTGTTGGAAATGACTCAGATACTGCCTAAAATAGTGGATCAAGAATTAGCAATTACACAAGTCTATGCACCAATCGGATACCATGTAATGTATTAATACATTTTATAGTTTCACACCTGGATAAAATGGCAATTTATTTAAAACATTAGCCTACACAGGCTGCGCTGTACAGCCACTGACAACCACTGTTATAGAGCACTGAAGAAGAGTTCATTTCTGGTAAATAGTGTAGTGTTAGCTGAAGTCTGAGGTCACTAAGAGTTCCCAAACCCAGATGCTGTCCTATCCAGACCTTGACCTATAACCAATAAATTATTGAGAATTATTACATTTCGACTGAGTGTTTGTTTTAACCGGAGCAGCTTTTCTAGACTTCACAGCACTAGTCACATGATGCTACTTAGCCAATCACTAAGACTGGAGTCAATGAGTGACACACACACACACACACACACACACACACACACACACACACACACACACACACACACACACACACACACACACTGAACTCATGTAGGGATCATGTAGTGACGGTCGTTACACACTGTCTCCAAAAACCTTGTAAAATAACTCAGAGAGCCTCAGCATATGACAGCTGCAGTAGGAGACAACAACCGTTTTAGATTCTCCTTTCACATGTTTTCATGTATGAAAAGACCCTGAGTGAACTGCTGGATTACTATAGGCTGTTTGATCCATATGAGCTGTTTCCATTGTAATAAAAGAGAGATTCTGTGTCATTCATGTATCTGTTCATGTTTTACCTGAGCCATACTACTTGACTACATTTCACCAGATAACACTGTGGAGGCACAGCTAGTACACTAACAAAGTAGCCCCTGGTTGAATAAAGCTAAAAATGAAGACAGTACTGTGGTAAGCTTGACACCTCCATGTATCAACACCATGTGAAATAAAATCACCACAATTCACAGGGTCAGCAGACAACTGAGGTACCTGGTCTCTAAAGTGAGACAGGCAAAGATGACGAGCCGGAGACTGACTCGGTTTTTGCCGCGCAGGAAGTTAGGACTACACCACTGCTGTATCTCAGTACTTCCATAGTACGTCCATCCTGGATACATAGCGAAATGGGAGAGACCATCAACATATTTTCAAACTTGTGCCAGAGGAGGGAGGACATGTCAACAACACTGATGGCGTCCTAATTTCAATGCCATGTGAAACAGGAGGCACATAGGAAAGTAAAACGCTCATTTTGAGTCACCTGGACAAAGCAGCGGGCAGATATTTTGGTGGGAAACTATCACAGTCAATGTTGTGATTGTCATTTCCACTAATTGCACAACGGCAGTGTTGGATTTGAGACAACACTACACACTGTGTACTACATGTGAGTATAGTGTGTACACTGTGTGCTACATGTGAGTATAGTGAAGTATCCTGCTCAGCACTGGTCTGGAGAAAGAAGGTGAATGTTGTTTCCACTCATGGAAACGCTGAAATATAACAGTGAAACTAAACTGAACAACACTAACAGTATGTATCTCTCATACAGCTAACAAGTTAATATGGTACAACCTGACTGGTATATTATATCACTGTTTGATGTTGTGACATCACGGTACGTCATTAACATGTCCGCCGAGACAGCTGAACATAAATAATTAAAGCTTCATGAATGTTTCAGTTTAACCCCCAGCTAACAACAGCTAACAGCAACAGCTTACCACAGCTACAAGCAACTGCTAACAGCTAACAACAGCTAACAGCCAGTGTTTATATTATCGTGTTGGTTCTGTGTGGTACTGTTTATGTTCTGTGTCCTCTCTGTGGTACTGTCTATGTTCTGTGTCCTCTCTGTGGTACTGTCTATGTTCTGTATCCTCTCTCTGGTACTGTCTAGGTTCTGTGTCCTCTCTGTGGTACTGTCTATGTTCTGTGTTTTCTCTCTGGTATTGTCTAGGTTCTGTGTCCTCTCTCTGGTACTGCCTATGTTCTGCATTCTCTGGTACTGTCTATGTTCTGTGTCCTCTCTCTGGCACTGTCTAGGTTCTGTGTCCTCTCTGTGGTACTGTCTGTGTTGTCTTTCTGGTACTGTCTATGCTCTGCATTCTCTGATCCTCACTGTGTTCTGTGTTCCCTCTATGGTACCGTCTATGTGGTACTGTCTATGTTCTGCATTCTATGGTTCTGTCTGTGTTCTCTCTGTGGCACTGTCTATGCTGTGTGCTCTTTTTCTGGTACTATCTATGTTCTGTGTGTTTTCTCTCTACATGTTTATGTATTAGTGTATGAGGAGGGACCCGTCTATTTGCTGCAGTTAATGTCCTCAGTGTGTGTTATAAATATCAGCGGAGGCGGAGCGGGTTAATCTCTGAGACGGTCGCTCCGTTAACGGCTCCGTCATTCTTTCATAAAACGGTTTCCCTGTCATAAAGGGATCGGCAGTAAGGGTTACTCACCGGGAAGGTTTGTCCCGGTCTGTCCCGGGTTATTTTTGGCTCGGTTCAGTCTGACAGAATCTTGGGTTTTCCTGGCTCCCAATAATCTGCAGCCATGTTGCTGCTCCGCTCCGCTCCGTTCCTCCGGTGCGTCCTGAAGTGGACATCCACCGCACCGTCAGTGACGTCACTGCACGGCGTCCCCGGCACGTGCCGTCCATTGGTTCTGTATTTATTTTAAATAAATCAGTTATAAAAACAACAAACTCAGTGGGAGTCAACAAGGTAAACGAATATAATGCAGAAATATACACGAATTTGTATAAAAATAAAAAATTTAAGTATGATATAAAAAAAAAAACATGTTGTGTATCAGTTCACTTTAAATACAATATACAAAATATTTCTAAATTTGAACTGTGATGTTCGAATAAGTAAACTTCACAGTAGAAAAATAGCATCTGACCTCAGAAATAATTCATAGAGTTAAATGTGTGAGGTCATTAATCTTTATTTATATTTGAATCTGCTAACCTTATTCAAATTTTAACCCACTAGCCTTTATTTAACCTGCAAAGACACACACAGGTATCTGCGGAGAGACCGTGTTCCTGGTGCTCTGTTTGTTCCTCTCCCTCTCCTGTTCCGCCCAGGTGCTACCTGATTCACCTGGCATGGGAATTAAGTGTTTAAAAGTTCCTGTGCCAGCATGAAGATCAGAAGGAGGAAGCTCCTGGTATGGGCACTGCTGGTCTTGCTGCCTCCCAGTCTGGGTCGGGGTTTCCTGGTTCTTTTGTATATTCATGTTAATAAACTTCATGAACTTTGTTTTCAAAAACTTTTCTGTGGTTGATTTGGGTCAGTGGTGGAGTGTTGTACACCCCATAGAGCCACCCAAGGGTGGGGCGAAAGGGACAGACAGACAGGTGCTGTACAGAGACAGACAGTCCGCAGGATTAAGAAGCTGATTGGCTGAAACAGGATTAAAATGAACTGCTGATCAGCACTTTACTGTACTTCAGATTTACAAAGATATCAGTTTAACTCAGAGACAAATAATACAACAGACACAACGACAGACAGACAGACAGGACTGAAGAAGAAGAAGAAGAGGAGGGAAACTACAGAGGAAACAAAGGCCATCACAACAGCAGCTGGTACTGATACTGTAATACTGTTAATACTACAGCTACTACTGAATGCAGAAATTAGTGAACTGTGTGATAATAATAACTTATGAACTCACTCATCCAGTGAGATAATTCTCATTACAGATAAGATCATTTTAGTCAAAGTGTGTATGACTTTAGAGGAAAAGATCTTGCTGAGGTCAGTCAGACCTCTGACACTGTTGTTAAACAGGATTATTTTATAGGAGCTAGTTCTCTTTATAGGCTTAGTAATTGTATTAGACTCCACAGGGTGCACACACGAGTCTTCTTGTGTTGTATTGCATATTTTGTGTCAGGGAGTCCTTGAATAAGAGAGCTTGCTCTCAATGGCCTTCCCTGTATAAATAAAGATTTGAATGAAAAATGAACGAATGTTGCAGAGTTGGGTCCAAATAAGAAAAGGCCCTGATGAATCTGTATTGTGCTGAGGCCAGAGTCAATTCCTGCTTCCCGGGGGTAGAACGATTTAAAGTCTCTAAGTGGTATGTCATTCTTACAACAGTCACATGAGCAGTTTATAGATATGGCTTGAAGGATCACAGGTGTCGGGGTTGGTGTCCTGGTTCAGGTACTGTGCAGGACACTCAGCTAACTCTGGTGTGGAGGGTCAGGCTCTCCAGTGTCGTTGAAGATACTGCTGGACCCCCTCAAGACAGTACTGATGACGACTGTCTGTCTCTGCCTGTCTGTCTCCCAGGATGTCTGTGCTCACAGTGTCGGTGGTCCTGGTCGGTCTGTATGCTGTGTGTCGTTGTATGATTCCCTGGTTGGTTCAGTCTAACTCCACTCTGGCTCTGCTGTGGTACGACTTCGTGCTGGAGATGACCCTTGACCTCCTGACACGAACAACACGACCTCAGGTGACCTCTGAGTACCTGTCTGTTCGCCTGTCTGTCTCTCTCTGACCTGTTGCTCTATCTGACCCGTCGCTTTTTCTGACCTGTCTCCCTCTCTCACCCATCTGTCTCTCTCTCTGACCTGTCTCTCTCTCTCTGACCTGCCGCTTTCTCTGACCTGTCTCTCTCTCTCTCTGACCTGTCTGTCTCACAGCGCCTCCTGCGGGCTGTCATTATAAATGCAGTCAGAGGAGATCCAGACAGCGTCATCAGAGCCATCGATCACTTCTGTAAACACACAGAGTGGGCGATGAACATAGGAGACGAGAAAGGTACACACACACACACACACACACACACACACACACACACACACACACGCATACACAAACACACAGACACACACATACACACAGACACACACACACGCACATACACAAACACACAGACACACACATACACACTCAACCAAACGTATTTACAGATGTGTGTATTCTGTTAATCACATGGCACTCTGTCTCCCAGGCGCCATCTTGGACTCGGTTGTCATGGAAACATCTCCATCCACAGTACTGGAGTTGGGGACGTACTGTGGTTACTCTGCTGTTCGCATCACCAGGCTGTTGCCTCCTTCAACAAGGCTGATTACTGTGGAGATGAACCCTGATTACGCTTGCGTGGCGCGACAGGTCATCCAACACGCAGGCCTGCAGGACAAGGTCAGAGGTCAGGGGTCATCAATCACTCACACATTCTCAGATAAAACTAACCTAATAAACATAAACATCGAACATGGCCCAGGATTTAGTCAGTACCTCAGCATCAAACAGGTGGATGGTCACTAGGTTTACCTAACAGGAAGCAGAGAGGACACATAAACAAGTTCTAGTCAACAAGAACAGATCATCTGTAGTGAATTAAGTTCCACCAAGATGAGGCTGATCTGTCCCACCTGGTCTCTCCGGAGGAGTGGTTCAGGAGGCTGAAGGGAGAGGAGGCATAAAGGAGGTCCTATGGGCCCTATGTGATGGCACATCAGAGGTGCCATCACATCCATGTCCAAGGCAGGACCGTGACAGGACAGTGAGCTGTTCCCTAGAGGCAAAGAGACCAGCTACAGCTGCAGTAAAGCACATTTACCCCCCTCTGGGTTCAGCCTCCATTTTCCAGAGGAAGACCCCCCACATGGAGAAATACTCTTCATTAAAACAGTTAAAGCATCTGCTCACTTCCTTAAACAAAGTCTGATTTCTTGTGGGACAGTTGCTGCACACATACAAAGTGAATCACTTTCTAGATTAAAGTAGTTATGGGTGTGATTATTGATTACTGACGTCACTCCGGCAGGTGTGCGTGCTGGAAGGCCAATCAGCTGACCTCATTCCTAAAATGGCCGAAATGTTTGGGATCCAGACATTTGACTTTGTTTTCCTTGACCACTGGAAGGACCGCTATCTGCCGGACATCAGATTGCTGGAGGTAATGACCTCTGACCCCTGAACCCACTGTATGTTCTGACCTCTGACCTGTGACATTTAACCAACATCCCCCACCTTTGCAGGACTGCAGTCTCCTGGCCCAGGGGTCGGTGGTCCTGGCTGATAATGTGGTCTGCCCTGGAACTCCAGACTACCTGAACTACATCAGATCCAACCTGAACTACAGGAGCAGGTTCTACCAGGCTCACCTTGAGTACACCAGAGTCCTGGATGGACTGGAGAGGTCCGAGTACCTGGGGTGCAGACAGGGAAAGAGACAAGTAGACAGAGAGACAGACAGGTAGACAGGGAGACAGACATACAAAAGATTAACGGTATATGTCCTGAGTTTATCCTCAGAAACTGCCAATGTAGGAGAAAAGTCAAGCTGCAGTTTAACATGTTGACTGTTGTCAGACAGGAAGAGAAACAAGTGCTGTAGTTAATGTTTCTGAGTGAGTCCATCTCTGACAGTATCACAGCTGACTATGTTTTTATATTAGACTCATTCCTTCCATATGTTATGGACAGCTCCTATGTCCTGTGTTCACGAGCGGAATAGAATATAATTATTATTTATCATATTGTATTTGTCATGATGATTGATAGTATCACATTATTGTATATTTATTGCTAATCATCTGTCAATGTTAATAATTTTCTGTACTGCTCTGGCAATATAGGTTTCTGATCTGTCATGCCAATGAAGTATATTTAAATTTGAATTTGACACACCTCTTTACTGGTGTATGGAGGTTGGGGACAGTGCCTGCGGACTGGCAGACTGGGGTGATGGTTCCCATTTTCAAACAGAGGACCATAGGGTGTGCTTGAATTATCGGGGTATCACACTGCTCATTGTGCTGCTCAGAGAAAACCTACGCCAGGGAGCTGGAGAGGAGGCTCCCACTGATTATCGAACCTCAGATTCAGGAGGAGCAATACAGATCTCCTCCTGGCCATGTAACAGTGGAACAACTCTTTACCCTGGAAAAGTTACTTGTTTTTATCTATGAAGCAAGATGAGACTAATCAGTCGGTCAAACTTCAGGCATGTTTTTTATATATGAATTCCGACAAAATTGAAGTTATTGCATTTGGTCCTAAACACCTCAGAAATACATTATCTGATAATATAGTTACTTTGGATGAAATTACCTTGACCTCCATAAATAGACCACATCTTGTATCCATCCAACCTGTAAAGAGATAACTGGTGTCATTTGTTTTAGTAGAGTTTATTATAATCATTCAGTCCATTTGTGGAAGGTGTTTTATATTTATATTGCACATTTACACACAGATTGTCAATTTGTTCACACTAATAAAATAATTACCTTACCACTGCCAGTAAAATGTAGTGTGCGTTGTTTCTTAGAAATGTATATATAGTTAACAAGAACTTTTGCTGTAATTACTTCATTATATCACAAGAAGTCCCTTAACAAATCAGAGACAGCAGGTTCCAAACAAGCATTTTAATCATAATATACAGGCCACATAATATTCTTAAACACGTTTATTTTCCAAGACCGCTAAATAACAAAATGTAAAAAAAAAAAAAAAAAGTGACTGAATACTTTCTCGATGCGCTGTATGTCTGATTGATTTGTCAAAGAGATATCTCTCTATTCTTTCTTAACAGGCGTTTCCCACCAGGGAATTTCTCTAGGATCTAAAACTGCATGGTAAAAGGTTTTGAAAATTGGCATACTGATTGGGGACACACCCATGATGCTTTGAACTAAGTTTCATGTCTGTGTCTCAAGTGAGAGGTCTAACACATGACTTAAATAAAAAGCAGGTACAGGTGAGTGATGAGGGCATCACATTGATGATAAATAAGTGATAACAGATTCTAACCAGTGAGGAGGGAAAGTCAAAGGTCGATAAACAGCTCACTGAATTTTATTACAACAAACACACCAGTTCCAACGAGCTCATCAAGTCGTTAAGTACAGAAATTGGATAAAAAACTCATAAGTTGAAGAAAATATGCTCATTGGCTCCACCCCCCCAGCTCAGAAGGCCTGTGATTGGCTGGTGAAGATGAGTGTGTCAGCACAAGTTCATCACAATCTGCCTTTTTTTTCTATTGAAACAGTCCTGTCCAACAGCCAATCAGCTGTCTCTCTGCTGTCACTCTGATTGGTTTGAGTTGAAAATTTTGGTCAGCAGGGAGACATTTGATTGGCTCTTTTGCTGTATGAGGCGGGCCTTCTTCAGGTGTTTTGCGGTAACCGAGTCTTTCTTCTTCTTCTTCTTCATCTGGATCTCCTCCTCCGTCTGACGCTGAGTGAAGTCCCAGGTCTTCTCGTCCACCTGATGACAAAACATAAACGTTTTACAACCAATGCCACCTACAGGGTTTTTTTTAGTCTGACTCTACCTGTATTGAGACTGCAGGTGGATTCAGGTGAGATAATCTGTAGTTTAGAGTTTACCTGTTGTCCGTCTTTCTGTTTCTTCCTCCTCATGTTGTCCATGTGGGCGCTCTTCTCCACATTGTTCAGGTAAAAGTTTGTTTCCCTCTTTGCCTGAGAAACTTCAGTTCTGAGTCTCTGCTGCAGAACTGTCTGCTCATAGGCCAGCCGCTCGCTCAGGTGAGTCCACTGGAACCTGTGCAGGTACTACAGACAGGGAGGGAGAGAGACAGGCAGGTGAGTCCACTGGAACCTATGCAGGTAATACAGACAGGTAGATTTGGTCTGACAGTGGTTCAGAGTGGTCAGTCTGTCCGTCTGAAATAAAATATGTCAGGGTGATGTCATGCGTTGCCGGGCAGACTGTACCTTGATGCACCACAGGTCAGAGGAAAAGCGTTGGCGTTTCCTGGTTCCCATTGGTGTGTTGTGGAGAGATGCAGCCACACTCTTTGCCACTCGTTTATCTCTGAACTCCACCCATCCTTCAGTGAAATCACACCTCCTCAAACCAGACTTCTTCTTCCTCATCCTCACCTGCCGGTCTGACAGTGTCGGAAACAAGGAGAGGAGAGAGGAAACAGTGATCAGAAAAAGAACAGGTGTCTCCTCCTCACCTCATCATCGGACAGATGAATACATCACTGTATTGCTCTATCGCCATGGTAACTAATGCTGAATTCTAACTCTAACCTGCTCTGGAGCAGAACTTGTTTTGGGGGAATATTTGCACATGTGGAGGTGAGCACACAACAGCAAAGACTTACGTCGACTGTGTGACTACACATGATCCAAATCTCCATCAAAAACTCAACATCTTCAGTGTGGAGGTTTCAGCTTGTTGTTGTTGTTGTTCCCCGTAGTGACAGGGAAAACAGTAACAGGCAGAGAACGCCTCCACAACAGGCTTATACCTACAGCCTCCGTCCAGTGAGGCAGACTAGGCTGCTGGGAGAGCTCCCATGATGCACTGAGCACTTCTTCTCTCTCGCTCTCCCCATGCATTTATATAACACTACTGCATGTCATTAACTTTGTGTGTGTGTGTGTGTGTGTGTGTGTGTGTGTGTGTGTGTACATTTTCATTTTACCTTCAGGTTGTAGAAATATTCGTCCAATCTCTCCAAACACTGACAGCAGGTTCCTCATGTGTTTGGGGCGGAGTCTAGGAGGAATGTGACCCAGGTAGATGATACCTGGAACACATTTCCGGTCTGAACAGGAAGTCTCTCCAACACTTTTTTGTTTGGTCTTCTTCTTCATCCCAGCAGCATCTTCATCATCACCTCTGTCTGTAGCTTCTCCCCCGTCCTCGTCCTCCTCCTCCTCGTCCTCCTCGTCCTCTCCCTGAGCTGTAGTCATCCTCTCCTCCTCCTCCTCTTCCTCTCTTCTCTCCATCCCTCTGCACTATGATCACTGAACAGAACCAGTAGAGACAAGCTAAAGACAGAATGACAAACGTATGTGGACAGCAGTGCTGTAGAAATACACTAGATCTGACTCGTGTATCTTTCCATTAGTTCACTAAACAGACCTCAGATCGCTTTTTTCTGTTCACAGGACAAAATGTTCGGCATCATGTACTCAAGTCAAAATGTTGTGAAACATCTTATGAGATTCTATGAACTTACTAAACACACGGTGGAAGTGATGAACACAGTAACTCTCAGTCCCAGACTCAGACTCAGTCCCAGAGTCTCTGTCCCTTTAGCAGGCTCAGACTCTGTTATGTTAGATGAGAGTGTGTGTTGAGTATAGTGTCAGACCTCAGGGAGAGAAGATGGCTTCTCAGTGTTTGGTCTCTTACACTGACTGGTTGTATTTGTAATGGATCCAGCAGGAAAAGAGAGATTTCTCCAGTTTGTTGACACTTTGAACTTCCTTCTATTCAATGACTGTACATAAAAAGATAACTGGACACCTTCACAAGCAGGTGAAACTAACTTGTGAAAGACTCAAAGGCAGGTGAGATCATTTCTCAGAAGCTAAACACAGCTGAGAAAGTTGTTCCTTAATAACTGTGACACATGTTCTTTGACTAGACTTGACTGATATTTAAACATTTGATGTTAACAGTCTTTACTTTGTATATAAAGGTGAGTTCAGAATAAACACTCTAGTGTTTTCTCACACTAACTTTTAATGTGTCACGTACAAACCTTTGTATTGTTCTACTTCACGTTGTGTGCAGTAGACGTCGCTGTGTTAACATCAACAAATGAAGCTTCGTGTCACCGTCACTACACCAACACATCTTAGTGTCTAATCAATAACTGAAAATAAAAGTGTCTGTTCTGCCTTCTGATCAGCTTCCAGATTTCACTCTTTCACATTAAAACGCTGTAATTAAATGAATAAGAAATAAAATCTCACCTCCAGTTTGCCTTAAAAACTTCAACACTTTCCTTTAGACGGGTGCTGATCGCTCTCACATGTAGCAGCTCTGTCGCGTTTAAATGACGAAACAGAGCACAACGACCATAAACTTCCGCTTATACCTTCAAAATAAAATTTTGATAACTGAAGAAAAAGCCTGGACATAAAAAGAGCGTTAACTTGTCTCTTCTGTTGCCAGTTTATTTTACTGATGAGTCATTTTTTTGGTACTGGTGTTTAGTTTTGTTCAGTCTATCATTTGGTTTAGAAGACTTTTCATTTAAACCCAAAATAAATGTTTTCTCTTTATTTATTAATTATTATAGAATGTATATATTATTATATTAATATAGAATATCAAAAACCTTTAAGCATACTTTACATACAAACAATATATTTAGAAAACAAATCTTTTTAGTGGTAAATTTCAGATGCGGACCTCATTGTAAGGGAAACAGACATATACTTTGTTGTGTTATTTAAAGAGCAGGCTGGACTTAAATACATTATTAACAACACTAACCTCTGAAATTTGAAGATGTAAGTGACATGGTACAATAAATAAAGGAAAATCTGTTTATAGAATTTTTGAATTTAATATAGCCTATGAAAATTTGATTACTTGTAAACTGTCAAATCAATAGTTTTAAAGTATTCATTATTTCATCACCAGAGTTTAATTTCTTGGGACACAGATATGATAAAGAAAGACGTAGAAAAAATTACATTTATCAAAAGTTTGATTGAACAATGAATTAAATACACTTTGGAAGGACAGTGTTAAAGCTACTCGAAACTGAACACAAATTAAACTCTTACTTTGAAAAGTGAAACAGGAACTCTATACGTTTTTCAGCCGGCTAGGTGCTGCCCTGCGGAGAAAGGCATGCTGGGATAGCAGTCATGGCGGTATGTTTTGAAGAGGAAGCTAACATTAGCAGTTAGCAGTGAAGATGCAGAGGGCAGTCTCCAGTTTGTCTTTCAGTCCCAGTGTGAAGGTGAAACTGGTCAGCGCTGGTTTCCAGTTCACCTCAGACCTGCTGCACCTTGAACCGCGACAACTCAGCAAAGGTAACCGTGGTGTTTACCCGCACTCCCACCAAACTCCACTCAAAATAACCCAGTTTTTAACACGATGGTTTATGAGTGAACATCGACAACTTGTCGAAAGAACCGTAACTATGCTGAGAATCACGTGCAGTGTAATGTCTAAAACACTTTAAATCTGATCACAGAACTTTATTTACTGTGACACCGACTCTGCTGAAGCTCCACAGGACCGAGGTGTGTCTGTGTGTGAGTGTGAGTGTGTGTGTGTGTGTGAGAGAGAGAGAGAGAGGGGGGAGGGTCTCTGAACTTATTGTTAGTCACTTTAGGTAAAACTGTTAATACATGATGTTTTCTTGTTGCAGAGGCTGGTCTGTCCCAGCAGGAGGCGCAGGAGGTGCTGCAGGCTGTGACGAGAGCAGGAGAGGGGGTGTCAGCCGCTCTGACAGCTCTGGAGCTCCTGCAGAAAGAGGAGGAGACGAGGAGCATCGTGACCTTCTCCTCTCAGCTGGACGCTGCTCTTGGAGGAGGATTTCCTATCGGGAAAACAACAGAAATATGTGGAGTTCCAGGAGTTGGAAAAACACAACTGTGGTCAGACACACACACACACACACACACACACACAAACACAAACACAGAGTTATCGGTCCTCCATCAAAGAGTCGTCATATGTCATTAAAATAAAGGTTTAGTCATCAGTCTGATGTCTTTCCTATCTTCAGCTGCTCCAACAACAAACGATCCACAATCCTTTGCTCCATCACATCTATTTTAGCTCCACTAAATCCTCATGTTTACATTCTGGGTCAGCATGCCGACAAGGAGCCGACCATGGGCCAATGGTGTGATGATGATGCGTGAGCTCTGTTAGCTTGTCTGAAGTTACAGCATGGTGTGTTTGGCATGTGTTGATTGATTAATTAAGAACTGTGTTGATGATGTCAGTGATCATGAGACCTGTGTGTTACTCAGCCTGCAGCTGGCGGTGGACGTCCAGGTGCCCCAGTGTTTTGGGGGGGTCGGAGGTCAGGTGATGTACATTGACACTGAGGGCAGCTTCCTGCTGCAGAGAGTCATCGACATGGCCACCGCTGCCGTCAGACACTGCTCCCTATTGGTCGAAGATGACGAGCAGCGTGTTGCCATGACGACCTTCACTGTGGAGACCATTCTGTCCGACATCTTCCTGGTAATAATGACAGGTCATCATGGTAACTAAAATCACACTCAGATGTTAATGAGACTGATTCTGATTGCCCATCTGCCCCTCAGGTACGTTGCAATGACTATATGGAGCTGCTGGCCGAGCTCCACCTGTTGCCTGACTTCCTGTTAAACCACCCGAGGGTCCGCCTCCTGGTGATTGACAGCGTTGCTTTTCCATTCAGACAGTTTGACGACCTGTCGCAAAGGACACGCCTCCTCCAAGGCCTTGGCCAACAGCTAGTCGCCATGGCATACAGACACCATGTGGCCGTGGTGATCACCAACCACATGACCACACGGCTGCGGGGCAGCCAATCACAGCTTGTCCCTGCCCTTGGGGAGAACTGGGGCCATGCCCCCACAATCAGGCTCCTCCTACAGTGGGCGGGGTCACAACGACTTGCGGCCATTTTAAAATCTCCAGGTCATGTGGACACCACCGTCCAATACCAGATTTCTTCTGATGGGTTCAGAGATGCCGACCAATCAGAGCTGCCACAGAACAAGCGGCCCCGAACACATGCCAACCAATCAGCTGCCAGTCAGCAGGACTCCTGCTGTTGATTGGTCAGAGCATTTCTGTATTTATCTTCAATGAAGAACGTGTAGATGTGTAAAATAACATTTATCTGACAGCTAGACAGATGAACATAAACATATGATCAGATGATAAAGTATAATTGTTACTGTATATTAATGGCTATGCACTCACACAGGTGTGTAACAGGTGCAGCTCCTGTACATGGGAGTTGTAGTTGTCTTCAAGCTTTTCTGGACAAAAAGTTTGAAATAAAAATATATGAATGAATGAATTTAATCAATTAATACAACAGGATTCAAACCACAACCTCCAGGATGACAGTCTGGTATGTGATACTGGTGCGGACTGTGTCGCTCTTTATACGATCTCACCTGATTTCTAAAGCATTTCTGGCAGAGATTCAAATTTGTGACTAAAGGAAGGAACAGCAGTGATGTTATTACTGACCAACACACATTGTATGAAGCTTGTGTTTAGAGTATATGGAGAAATTAAAAATCACCTGGAAGGAAACAAATTATTTGAATCCAGTTTATACTGAGGTGAACTTCAACCTCTTGTGGCTGAAATCAATATTACAACAACATACACAGACACAACTGATGTGTTAATCAGTGAATAAGTGGTCCACTTTGAGTGGTCAATAAAACAATAGCTCCAGTTTCTGTTCTGTTTAATAATTATAAATGTGAAAGTTTTTATGTCATGTCTGTTGGTCCAATTCAAGTGTTCAGAAATGTGATTTTAGTTTGTTTCACTTTACAAAATCTAAACCTCATGAAACATGTAAATAATTATGATTGTTTGACTCTGACTTGCTGCTCAACATGGACTGACAGTGACTTCAGGTGGAGAATAAACAGACTGATGTCAAAACTACTCAGTCCAATAACAAAAGTTTTAACCAGCATGCATTGCGTTAAGTGAGTTCTGTGTAGCACTACATGAAGCGAGAGAGAGAGCTGTCTTTCTCTACACACTCCTGTCTTTCCATTGGCTCACTGAGCTGAGGTCACACCTGAGGTTTGCAGGTGAATCGTGTCCTCACACGCTCAGCGTCTAACATCCCCTCCAGAGTGTTCACCTGTTTGTCATGTCCATGTACAGAGTGGTGGTTGTGTGTTATGATTCTGCCAGTTTACAGTCAGTTCTGATGTTGACATGAAGGTAATATGAGACTGGACCTTTGGGAGGTAAAGACTGTTGAAACAGGTGAACTCTCTCTGACAGCAGCTTCACCCTGTCTCTGTCTCCATCCTCACCTGTGGCTGTGAAACAACCTCTAACACTGTTCATCATGTAAAGTGGATTTTTTTTTGGGGCCTTATTACGATAGTGACAGTGAGAGAGAGACAGGAAAGTCAGGGAGAGAGAGAGAGAGAGGATGACCTGCAGCAAAGGGCCTGAGTCGGATTAGAACCCAGGCCGCTGCGATCAGGACTAAGTCTAAATGGTATGAGCTCTACCAGGTGAGCCACCGGGGTGCCCCAGGTAAAGTGGATGTTTAATATTTTCATACAGACACTGATCCTGGAACTGTTCATGTTCAGGCTTAGTCACCATTACATGTTTGGGTAAACTACAGGCGGGGTTCTGTGAGATCCAGGTGTTACACTCAGGTGAGTGGATGTGTGTCCTGTTCAGTCTCGAACATCAAACCTCTCTAGGTTTATTTTCCTCATGTTTTATATTCTTTGATCATCTGTCCTCCACAGTCTGTTACTGTGCCCATACCTGTACAGGTGTGTCACAGCTACTGGACTACAATAGAAACACTAACAACAAACAAACTCTATCTCCCATCATGTTTTTCCACTGACCTGAGGTCTGTTCTACGAAGCAAGTTCAACATACCCAGGATAACTTTTAGTTATTAGGGGTTAACTGAACCTCACATTGACCGTCCTGGATAACCTGTACTACGAAGCAGGTTATCAACTGGCTCAGTTAACCCTGGGTTTACCTGTCCATGAGCGCATTTGTGTTAAAGAGGTGGAGTTATTAATTATAAGCAACATCGTCAGAACCAGGAACAAAGTACTTAATATGATATGAGAAGAAACGCTGATACCTGCAGGTAAATTTGATTTTAACCACATCCAAAAGTGA
Source organism: Seriola aureovittata (assembly GCF_021018895.1). NCBI lineage: Eukaryota > Metazoa > Chordata > Actinopteri > Carangiformes > Carangidae > Seriola > Seriola aureovittata. The sequence continues at coordinate 23,002,577 of NC_079372.1, forward strand.
TATTAAACAAGGTGAGATGTAAACAATATGATCAGGACTGGGATAAAAAAAATGTCTAAATATGATTACTATTAAAGTCAGACTAAGGATATATTGTAAATAAGTGCATGAATTATCATGAAGTTTCATTTATAATCATGGAAATATTTAACAGTGTGTGTGTGTCATTGTTTTTATTTCCAGTTGTGGACGTTCCCGTCAGGATTCTGTAGGAATGAGAATGATGACTGATGATGAGTTTTCCAGTGATCTGATTGGTCAGTAGCTAGGTTGTTGACAGGTTTTGATATGATCCTCTGAAGTTAACCTGCGCAGGAGCAGGTTAGGAGTGCAGCCTAAGTTACCATGGTGATTTACCTCAATAAGAAGTGAAGCACCGTCGTAGGACTGAAAACAGAGTTAAACCTGAAGTTACTCACATGGAAACTTGTTTATTGTTTATAACTCAGTGAATATTTACAGACTTCTGCTCCCACAGCAACATATGCTGTTATCAACACACAAGCAATTCTCTGTTTGTGTATGTGAGAGAGAGAAGATCAAAGTGAGTTCAAACATCAGGTGTAAACACTGAACACCTGTTTAACATTTGAACAGGTAAACATACAGACAGGCAGAGAGACAGACAGGAAGAGCGTAAGACATTTAGAGACACAGACGGGTAAACAGTCAGACAGGTAATTACCAGCTGAGGACTGATGACACCTGATCAGAGGTCTTCTCTGACACCTACTCTGAGTGACCTCAAACAACTGAGTAAAAATCAAAAGGAGAGTCCTTACAGAACAACACACACACACACCCACACACCCACACACACACACACACACACACACACACACTCTGAACCTGACGGGTCAATATGTCCTCACTGTGCAGGAACGCCCTCAAACTGATAGTGGTCCTCACAAAGATAGATTGACACGCGCGCAGCAAAATGTTAATGTGCATGTTTCAATTAGAGACGGAGTGAGAGAGAGAGAGAGAGAGTGAGAGAGAGAGAGAGAGACAGGTAGAGAGACAGAGAGAGACAGACAGGCAGAGAGAGAGAGAGACAGGTAGAGAGAGAGAGACAGACAGGCAGAGAGAGAGAGAGAGAGAGAGAGAGTGAGAGAGAGAGCGAGACAGGTAGAGAGACAGAGAGAGACAGACAGGCAGAGAGAGAGAGAGACAGGTAGAGAGAGAGAGAGAGAGACAGACAGACAGACAGACAGACAGACAGGTATAGAGACGGTTCTTCAGTCCCGCGCTGATTGGAGGAGCAGGACGTGAACCAGAGCTTCACATTAAGGGACTCACCGGGAGCAGCGGGTTCAACGGCGGCTCTGTGCGGAGCTGAGCGGGCTGAGGACTGTGATGAGACCGGGAGGAGACGCGTCCTGCTCCGGTAAGTTCCGCTCTGGTTGTTGGTAAATTAACGAAGTGACGGAATGAAAGCGGTTTAAACATCCTGATTCTGTTAAAGCTCAGCAGCTTCGTGTGAACTGAAGAGACACGGTAACTTGATATAGCTGCTTTTATTGAAACTAATTGATTGATTATCATGATAAATTAAATCAAACATTTAAAAATACGTGATGCTAGAGAGAATATGTCAATTCATTAGTCAATCAACAGGAAATGTCTCAGCAGCTGTTTTTTGATCTATTGATGATAGAAATGATTGATCAGTAAAAGCTCCTCCGTCCTCTGAAGACAGGTGCTATCTCATCTGGATCTTTGTCTCGTGGACAAAAAGACTTCGGACTTTTCAAACTGTTGAAGATGTTTTTTTAACTAAACAATGAATCGATTAATCAAGAAAATAATCTTAAGATTAACTGATAGTGAAAACGATTATTTCATATATTGAGTTTATTACCTCAATTTGAGATCATTGTTTATGATCTAATCAATCTCTGTGAAACTCGGACTGTAAGAGTCGACAGCTGAAGACTCTCAGCTCAGGTTCAGGACTGAAACACACTGAACCAAACACAGACTCTCTTTTCCCTTTTTTCTCTTCATCTTTTCTGGAACTCTAGATCAAACTCCAAACTCAGGTGTTCTGAGATTGACAGAAAGAGTCCAGACAGATTCAGTTACATTTAAACACAGAACAATCATCAGCTTGAGGATAATCAATAATCACACAGGTGATTATTTAAAAGTGTCTGACTGTCAACCTGATTCACTGAAAATCAAACTGATTGATGGATTGGTCTCTGTAGGTGTTCACAGCAGGATGAAAACTCTCAGCTGAACATACCTCAGTATGACATCATCAGGCCCTGCCCACTCCCCCCTCCCCCACCTTCATCATCATCATCACCACATCTTACTCTGGATTGGACGAACATCCCGTCCTTCGTCCCTATGGCCCTGCCTCCTGCTGTCTCTATGGTTCTGGATTGGTGGAGAGGTGATCCAGGTGAGCGCCTCCCACCAGCACTTCCACCCCCACTCTATAAAGATACCTGGTGACATCACTCTGGGGGGGCTGTTCCCCATCCACGCTCGCGGCCCCCACGGGCTGCCCTGTGGGGAGCTGAAGAAGGAGAAAGGGATCCACCGTATGGAGGCCATGTTGTACGCTCTGGACCAGATCAACAGCGACCCTGAAGTCCTGCCCAACATCACGCTGGGGGCCCGGATCCTGGACACCTGCTCCAGAGACACCTACGCCCTGGAACAGTCTCTCACCTTTGTCCAGGCGCTGATCCAGAAAGACACATCCGACATCCGCTGCTCCAACGGAGAGCCGCCAATCATCCGCAAACCAGAGAGGGTGGTGGGCGTGATCGGAGCGTCTGCCAGCTCCGTGTCCATCATGGTGGCCAACATTTTGCGCCTCTTCGAGGTAATACACACGTGTGAATATCCAGGTAACAAAAACAAGTAATACACCTGTGAATATACAGGTAACATGCAAGTTGCTGGTTGCTGAGCTGTACAGTAACAGATGTACAGTGTGTTTACAGAAACGTGTGTGTGGATGTTAACACATCGTGTGTAGTCATTGTGTTCATGTGGTTGTGAACAGACAGACAGGTGAACACACAGACACCATCAGTACTATCCTGTGGGGGTTCAGTCCAGGATCTTGGCCACAGAATCAGCAGTATCTTCAAAGACCCAGGAGGGCTGGCCATAACATGGCTTCACACCACCAGACCCCCACAGAGTCTCCTGCACAGTCCCTCAACCAGAACCCTGACCCTGAGACCCTTGATCCTCCAAGCCCTTTACAAAACCCAGCAAACACAAGACCACCAAGTCACACTGTGAGCCCCAAACTTTTCAGACCAAGACCACTGAGACCATGACCAGTGTCCTACTGAGACCATGACCAGTGTCCTACAGAGACCATGACCAGCCTCCTACAGAGACCATGACCAGTGTCCTACTGAGACCATGACCAGTGTCCTACAGAGACCATGACCAGTCTGCTACAGAGACCATGACCAGTCTGCTACAGAGACCATGACCAGTCTGCTACAGAGACCATGACCAGTGTCCTACAGAGACCATGACCAGTGTCCTACCGAGACCATGACCAGTGTCCTACAGAGACCATGACCAGTGTCCTACTGAGACCATGACCAGTGTCCTACTGAGACCATGACCAGTGTCCTACAGAGACCATGACCAGTGTCCTACAGAGACCATGACCAGTCTGCTACAGAGACCATGACCAGTCCGCTACAGAGACCATTACCAGTCCGCTACAGAGACCATTACCAGTGTCCTACCGAGACCATGACCAGTGTCCTACAGAGACCATGACCAGTGTCCTACAGAGACCATGACTAGTCTGCTACAGAGACCATGACCAGTGTCCTACAGAGACCATGACCAGTGTCCTACTGAGACCATGACCAGTGTCCTACAGAGACCATGACCAGTGTCCTACAGAGACCATGACCAGTGTCCTACTGAGACCATGACCAGTGTCCTACAGAGACCATGACTAGTGTCCTACAGAGACCACCTGACACCAACCTTTAAACTTACAGTGATTTTGGGACAAGAACTGAAGGGGATGAGGACATGAACAGACATAAGACACCAATCAGACAGACAGGTTAACAGTGAGAAAGATGAACAGACAGACAGGTGAACAATGAGACAGGTAAACAGTGAGATGGGTTAACAGACAGACAGGTTAACAGACAGACAGTGAGTGGATGAAACAGTCTGGTTGCTGGATTAATGTTTTAAACAGACAGTTTGTGTCTGGATGACTGACTATCTCTAATGAAAGCTTCTAATGACTCTGTGTGTGTGTGTGTGTGTGTGTGTGTGTGTGTGTGTGTGTGTGTGTGTGTGTGTGTGTGTGTGTGTGTGAGATTTCGGCAGATTATTATATTATTATAACAGAGGCCTGTTAAAAACAGCAGAAACACTGAGGAACAGATGCATCATGGGGATATTTTCAGAAGTATCTGATAACTGATCACTTCCAGTCAATACAGAGACAGATCAATACAGATATCTGTCATGTGGGTCAAGTTGATGTGAAATCTCTCATCAGGAGTGGCTCAGGTGATCAGTGTGTGTATTGTATGTGTGTATACAACACCACACAACACCACACAACAACCACACAACAACCACACAACACCACACAACAACCACACAACAACCACACAACACCACACAACACCACACAACACCACACAACAACCACACAACAACACACAACACAACAACCACACAACACCACACAACACAACACCACACAACAACCACACAACAACCACACAACACCACACAACACAACACCACACAACACCACACAACACAACACCACACAACAACCACACAACAACCACACAACACAACAACCACACAACACCACACAACACCACACCACACCACACAACAACCACACAACAACCACACAACACAACACCACACAACACAACACCACACAACAATCACACAACAACCACACACACCACACAACACCACAACAACACACAACACCACACCACACCACACCACACAACACAACACCACACAACAACCACACAACCACCACACAACACAACACCACAACCACACAACAACACACAACAACACAACACACACACACACAACACCACACACAACAACACACAACACCACACAACACCACACAACAACCACACAACACCACACAACACAACACAACACACCACACAACACCACACAACACAACACAACACCACACAACACAACACCACACAACAACACACAACACCACACAACAACCACACAACACCACACAACAACCACACAACAACCACACAACACCACACAACAACCACACAACAACCACACAACAACCACACGACACCACACGACAACACACAACAACCACACAACAACACACAACAACACACAACCACACAACAACACACAACACCACACAACAACCACACAACACCACTCAACAACACACAACAACCACACAATACACCACACAACACAACACCACACAACAACCACACAACACCACACAACACCACACAACAACCACACAACAACCACACAACAACCACAAGACACCACACGACAACACACAACAACCACACAACACCACACAACACAACACCACACAACAACACACAACACCACACAACAACCACACAACAACCACAAAACACCACACAACAACACACAACAACCACACAACACAACACACCACACAACACAACACCACACAACAACCACACAACACACCACACAACACCACAAAACAACACACAACAACCACACAACACCACACAACAACACACAACAACCACACAACACAACACCACACGACAACACACAACAACCACACAACAACACACAACACACAACACCAACACAACAACCACACAACAACCACACAACACCACACAACAACCACACAACAACCACACAACACACCACACAACAACCACACAACACATCACCACACAACACAACACCACACAACAACCACACAAGAACCACACAACAACCACACAACAACACACAACAACCACACAACAACACACAACCACACAACACCACACAACACAACACCACACAACAACACCACACAACAACCACACAACACCACACAACAACACACAACAACCACACAACACACCACACAACACAACACCACACAACAACCACACAACAACCACACAACACACCACACAACACCACAAAACAACACACAACACCACACAACAACACACAACAACAACCACACAACAACACACAACAACCACACAACACGACAACCACACGACAACACACAACAACCACACAACAACACACAACCACACAACACCACACAACAACCACATAACACCACAAAACAACACACAACCACACAACACCACACGACAACACACAACAACCACACAACAACACACAACCACACAACACCACACAACACCACACAACCACACAACACCACACAACACCACACAACAACACACAACACCACACAACAACCACACAACACCACACAACAACCACACAACAACCACACAACAACCACACAACAACCACACAACACAACACACCACAACACCACACAACACAACACAACACAACACAACACCACATAACACACCACAACCCCACACAACAACCACACAACACAACACAACACACCACCCAACAACCACACCACACCACACCACACAACAACCACAACACACCACACAACACCACACAACAACAACACAACACAACAACCACACAACACAACACCACACAACAACCACACAACACCACACAACAACCACACAACACACCACACAACAACCACACAACACACCACACAACACACCACACAACACAACACCACACAACACAACACCACACAACAACCACACAACACCACAAAACCACACAACACCACAAAACAACCACACAACACCACACAACAACCACACAACACAACACACACAACAACACACAACACAACACCACACAACAACAACACACAACACACCACACAACAACCACACAACACACCACACAACACAACACCACACAACAACCACACAACACCACAAAACAACCACACCACAAAACAACCACACAACACCACACAACAACCACACAACACAACACCACACAACAACCACACAACACCACAAAACAACCACACCACAAAACAACCACACAACACCACACAACAACCACACAACACAACACCACACAACAACCACACAACACAACACCACACAACAACCACACAACACCACACAACAACCACACAACACAACACCACACCACACAACAACCACACAACACAACACCACACAACAACCACCCAACACCACCCAACAACCACACAACACCACACAACACCACACAACACCACATGGTCCACATGCAGGTCCAGGACCATGTGATGACAGTGATAGTTTCAGGTGGTACAGAATTCTTCTTCTTTAACCAATCAGCAGCGACTCTGAGATCATGTGACACCATCATCAGTGTGATGGTTTAAATATGGAGAGAATCTTTACCACGTTCAGACTCGCCCACTCTCTCACCTGCACACAGCTGACCAATCATTGACTGAGAATGGTGTGATGTCACAGCATATGATTTTCAGGTTTGTTTCGCTCCACTGAAGTGTCTCTCTGACAATGACGATGATGATGATGAAGATGTCATAACGAGGTCTGCTTTTAGGAGCTTGTTAATGTGGAGTCCTTCATTAAGCTGCACGCTCACACACACAGAAACACACATACACACACACACACACAAACACACTAACACACAGTCTTGTGTGCTAATGTGATTGTTATTCAGTTTATTGAAGCTCTGACACACATTCATGCTGTTACACAACACTAATCCTCTGTGTGTGTGTGTGTGTGTGTGTGTGTGTACTTGTACTTCTATCTTTGTGAGGACCAGTGTGAGGACATGTTGGCTGCTCCTCACTCCCTCACAGGGCTGTTTTATGGTGAAGACCTGGTTTTAGGGTAAGGGCCTGGACCACGATTCATGTAAATGAGTGTCCTCACAAAGATACAAGTACAAGAATGTGTGTGTGTGTGTGTGTGTGTGTGTGTGTGTGTGTGTGTGTGTGTGTGTGTGTGTGTTTGCGCATGCTCCACCACTGTTTACAGTTTGACCAGTGGTGTGTATGTGTTTGATTTGACCCTCAGCACTGACTGAAGGATGTTTGTGGACCAGACCTTGACCTATTTCTTCAGTTCTCAGGTCTTCAGGTCCTCAGGTGGCCTCTGTCCAGGTGTTTAGTCCAGCCAGTTTGATTGACAGGTTCACACGGAACCAGATAAACACACCTGAGTCCACCAGAAACTATGATTTCAACATGAATTCAAAAGCTCTGTGTTTTCTTTGTCATAAAATCTTAAAGACACATTTCCTGGTTATTGATTATTGATCTGTCTCCCAGATCCCTCAGGTGAGCTACGCGTCAACAGCTCCAGAGCTCAGTGACAACAACCGATACGACTTCTTCTCTCGGGTGGTTCCTCCGGACTCGTACCAGGCTCAGACCATGCTGGACATCGTCAAAGCTCTGGGCTGGAACTACGTCTCCACGCTGGCCTCCGAGGGAAACTACGGAGAGAGCGGCGTCGACGCCTTCATGCAGATCTCCAGAGAAGCCGGTATGTTGGGGTTCTGGTCTGGTTTCATCTAGTCTGGTCTGGTCTCTTCTGTGGTGAAGACAGATTCTAAACAGCTGCCAAGCCACAGTTAGAAAACCCTATCTCCCTCTCTCAGGTGGGGTGTAAACTGTCTGTCTCTCCCTCAGGTGAGGTGTTACCTGTCTGTCTCTCTCTCTCAGGTGGGGTGTTACCTGTCTGTCTCTCTCTCAGGTGGGGTGTTATCTGTCTGTCTCTCTCAGGTGGGGTATGTATCGCTCAGTCTGTGAAGATTCCTCGCGAGCCGACAGATGGAGAGTTTGATAAGATCATCAGACGCCTGATGGAAACAAGTAACGCCAGAGGAGTGATCATCTTTGCCAACGAGGACGACATTAGGTAAAAACATACATCAAACACACCTGAGATCAGAGATCACATCAAGTCAAGCTTTATGTTCACATGACTCCTCCCCTCTCTTCCTGGTAGGTGTGTCCTTGAAGCGGCCAAGCGTGCTAATCTGACGGGTCACTTCCTGTTTGTGGGGTCAGACAGCTGGGGGGCAAAAAGTTCACCAATCACAGAGCTGGAAGATGTGGCAGAGGGCGCGGTCACCATCCTCCAGAAACGAGCGTCGATAGACGGTAAAAACAAAAACACTGTGTGTTACTGTGTATCTGTCTATGTGTGATACGTTGAAGCCAAGGGGCAAAAAGTCTCAGCTCACCTTTATTATTATTATCATTATTGTTATTATTATTATACAGATAAACCTGCTCTCTCACTGGGCAGGCGGAGAGGTCATGACCAGGTTGACCTCAGATGGACAGGAACTGGAGTCAAACAGGCCTGACCTAATTCACAGTCTCTGTCTCAGTCCCACTCTCAGGACTCAGGACTCAGGAGTGGCTGCAAACATGCAGGACCTGACATTGTGTGTTACTGAGTGTGTTGTTGTGTGTCTGTTCTCCAGGCTTCGATCAGTACTTCATGTCTCGTTCTCTGGAGAACAACCGCAGGAACATCTGGTTCGCTGAGTTCTGGGAGGATGACTTCAGGTGTAAACTCACCCGACCTGGAATCAAACTGGACCCTGACAAGAAGAAATGTACAGGTATAGCCACACCTGTGGGGGCAGGGCCTGCATGTTGAGGTGGGACTAACAGACGGATTAGGTGGGATGTCATGTGACATGGTGTGTGTCCCTACAGGTGAGGAGAGGATCGGTCGGGACTCGTCCTATGAGCAGGAGGGGAAGGTCCAATTTGTGATCGATGCGGTTTACGCTGTTGCTCATGCTCTGCACAGCATGCACCAGGACCTGTGTCCGGGCAGCTCCGGAGTCTGTGACAATATGGACCCTGTGGAGGGACGTTCACTGCTCAACTACATTAGATCCGTCAACTTTAATGGTAAGAAAACCTCCTGAAAAATAAAAATATACATTAGAGCAACATCTGAGATGTAGCACCCCACCTGGAACAGGGAAACCAGGGCCCCCTCCTGAATTTGAGGAGGAAAGCTCACTGGTGCGCGTCTGTTGGCCAGGCCTTGATGAGCGGACCCTGGTCAGACACAGCCCCACAGTTACATTGTGCTGTTCTTAGGAAAAGGAATATCACCCACTGGGACCCAGAGGTGGTGCAGGAGGTGGACCTGTACCAACCAGGTATAACTGGGCTCAGCTCTACTCACAGGACCAACTCTGGAAACCAATCTCTGGAGGGATGTGGTGGTACTCAGGTGTCCCAGCTGAGAGCTGCTGTGTTGAGATGTCGCCTCAGAGTAACACTGTCTCAGTGCTCCATACTTTTAGTGGAGGATTTCAACCCGTGGGTAACAATGGACAAAGATCAATGATCAACTTTGTGGTGATTTCATCTCCTGTCAGCCGGAGTTTAAAATCCCACCTTCAGAGGTATGTCCCATTTGCCCAGGGGAAGGCTGGCAACATGGAGTCTGCGACAGCTGCTCAGAGTTGTGGTCAGAGTGTCATTGGTGTCTGTTGTGGCAACAAGTAAAGAACCTGCTGGTGGACACCAGCAGTGAAGGAGTCCTTTCAGGTTTGGATGGTTCAGGAGACTCCTGGAGCAACAGACAGGTATCAGGAAGTCATAAGTACTGCAGTCTCAGTGGTCACAAAAGTAAAAAAAAACTCAGCTGTGGATGGAGTTCAGGGTGAAGGGCTTTCAATCAAACCCACAAGGTTCTGGCTCTGAACATTCATCAGATGAGCTGAGACGGGAGGTGAGGCTTGGCCCAGAACTGTTGACTTGGACTGAGGATATTTTTGGAGAGTCAAAGGAGAGCCTGACTGACACGTCCTCCAGAGAAAGCAGTGGTAGTAGCAGGACTCTGATTCTTTCTGATGACTCTAGACTTGGGTCCTGGTTGTTTTCTGGAGGTCTTGGACAGTAACTGTGGAATGGAGGTTGTCCTCTGCTCCACTTCCTTGGGAAAGCTTCTGTCAGATGTGGATTCTGTCCTGGATCAGTAGACCAGCTGTTTACTCTCGTAGGGATCCAGCAAGGGTCAAAGCAGTTTGTCCGTCCAGTCTACATGTGGTCTGTGGACTCGGAGAAGGTTTCTGACCTTACCTGTTGGACTCCACGGGGTCGCCCCTGTCACAGATTCAGTTTGTGGTTTTCATGAACAGGATCTGAAGTGGTAGTCAAGGTGTGGAGAGTGTTGGTGTGGTGGCCTCAGGATTGTATCTGTGTGGTTCTGTTGATTTCATCAGACTGGGACAGTTTACAGCTCAGTGAGAAGCAGCTGTACAAGAGTCAGGACCACCCAGTATGAGGTCCTGGTACTCTGCTGGAAACCAGTGGATTGTGCATTTCAGGTCAAGTCACTGCCCCAAGTGAAGGAGTCCAAGTATCTCAGGGTCTGGTTCACCAGTGAGGGTCAGATGGTGGTGAGATAAAAAGATGGCCTGGTTCAGAGTCAGCAGTGATATGGACTGTTGTGGTTCAGAGGGAGCTGCTCTTGAAGGAGATTACTCTGGATTCACCAGGGGATCTCTGTTCCAGTTCTCTGTTGTGGTCCAGGTCTCGGAGTAGTGTCTGAAACAATGAGATAGTGGACTCAGGCTGGGACACTAGGCTCAGAGATCCAGGACAAGGAGGAGGAGAACGACTGCTCCTCCATGTAGACAGACTTTCCAGGCACGTCCGACTAGGAGGAAGCTCAGGGGTAAGCGCCAGAACATCAGAACAAGCTTGAGGGATTTAATACCTCATCTTGCCTGCAAACATCTCAGTTGTTGAGGTTAATTCACCTGGATGTCATGTAACAGTCGGTACAGTCCAGGTGTGAATTGATATTGTATTGTAAGAGTCAGAGAGTCTTCAGACACTTTGTTCAGTCAGTTTAAAGTCCATCAGGACAAACCAGAACCGTTCAGGCCAGGATGAGGTTTTCAAAGATTTTCAAAGCAGCGGAACAAACTGCAGCAGCTTTATCCTGTGAGACATCAAATCCATATTTTATTAAGACGAGAAGCTGCAGCAGCTGGAAGAGCGAGAGGATTTAATCTGTAAGAGCCATAACTGCACGCCATGAAACCGGTTTGTCCCTCTGCCTGTCTCACTGACTGCTCATCTCGCTACACGAGTCCTCACCTTCTCCGTTGGCTGAATATTTAACAGTTGAGTAGATGTGTGTTTGTAGTTAGGATGTTGCTGTATTTTGGGAGTTTGACTTTAATGAACTTCACATTTGCTCAAAGAGAACAGATGGAAAAATTAACAAGGACATCAGGACTAAGGCTGACACCGTTGGCCTGACAACTGATGGTCAGGCGGCTGGTGTTTCAGCAGCTTTTTGGTTCTCAGCCAACAGATCCTCCGCCAGCCTCTGATTTCAGGGTAGTTAATATCAGTTATCAGTCAGTTAATATCATTATTAGTTTATTAGTTAGATTATTATTTAATAGTCTCTAAAAGAAGCTGGGTTTGAACATCAAAGATAATATAAAGGTCTGTTTAACTGTAGTAAAGAAAGAAATGTCCAACACTTTGGTTTATGATCAGATACCTGCAGAACTAATGAGATTCCCATCAGCCTCGTCTGGATGCTGACTAACTAATGTTAGCATGCTCACATGCTAACTAGTTTCTTTGAAGCAGACTGATGTATGTAAATGTCACAGTTTACAGACAAATCAAGACGCTGTTCTGTTCAGTTCTGGTTCTGGTTCTTGTTCTGGTTCAGTTCTGTTCTAGTTCAGTTCTGGTTCAGTTCTGTTAAGTTCTGTTCTGATGTGGTTCAATTCTGTTGTGGTTCAGGTTCAGGTCTGAGCAGCAGGTTGGTCACAGCAGGTTTTTCTTTATTTAGATAGATAATAAGTTAATGCACTTTGCATGTTTCCTCTGAGGACACTGTGTGTGTGTGTGTGTGTGTGTGTGTGTGTGTGTGTGTGTGTGTGTGTGTGTGTGTGTGTTAATAATTAAAGTGAGCAGCTGCTGAACACTGAAAGAAGAAGAAGAAAACATCCCTCACATGTTTTTATTCACATTAAAAGAAGAGAGATAAAAAGTGTAGAAGAAGACGTTACTGATGAACTGAAATCTCTGATATTTGATTTAAATAGTCTCACTTTAACCTGTCTGTCTGCCTGTCTGTCTCTCTGCCTGTCTGCCCATCTGTCTGTCTGCCTGTCTGTCTGTCTGTCTGCCTGTCTGTCTGTCTTACTTCCTGTTGTGTCCAACAGGAAGTGCAGGTACAAGTGTTTTGTTCAATGAGAATGGCGATGCTCCCGGTCGCTACGACATCTTTCAGTTTCAGATGACCAATCACAGCCACCCCGGATACCATGTAATCGGCCAATGGACCAATAACCTGAGACTCAACGTAAGAAACTGATTGGAAAAAACAGACACATGAAAAACAAAAAACATTAAATGACATCAGCTGGTTTTTAGTCTGTCTCACGCTAAGTCACTGTCTGTTTCTACCTGTCTCTCTCTCTCTCTTACCTGTCTCCCTCGCCTCCTCTCTCTCTCTGACCCGTCTCTCTTTCTCTCTCTTTACCTGTCTCTCTGTCAGCTGGATGAGATGCAGTGGTCTGGAGGAGATAGATCAGTTCCCGAGTCCATCTGTAGTTTTCCCTGTAGACCAGGAGAGAGGAAGAAGATGGTGAAGGGTGTCCCCTGCTGCTGGCACTGTGAGGTAAAACATCACCATGAAAACACCTGACAATTGAAACAGAGCAGAAACAGACCAGCTGTAGTCCAGCTCCTCAGAGGGTCAGTGGTTCTGGTTTCAAACGGTGGCTTTGGACTTTTAGTCTTAATGGTTCAGATATTACTGTCTCGCTCTCTGGGGCCCCCATGACAGGAGACATTGAGAGAGAGGCTGAGTGATAGTCTGAGTGACATCATCACATCTATCCTCATGATGTCATACGTCCACAGCTAATCCTGAAGGAAACACCTGTTTGTCTACCTGATCTGTCTGTCTCTGTCTTTCTACCTGTCTCTCTCTCTCTGATCTGTTGGTCTCTCTCTCTCTCTCTCTCTCTCTACCTACCTCTCTGTCTCTCTTACCTGTCTGTCTCTCTGACCTGTCTGCAGCTCTGTGATGGGTATCAGTACCAGCTGGATGAGTTTACCTGTGAGCTCTGTCCGTCAGACATGCGCCCTGCCCCCAACAGAACCGCCTGTCGTTCGACCCCGATCATCAAACTGGAGTGGAACTCCCCCTGGGCCCTTGTTCCTGCCTCTCTCGCCATGCTTGGTATCCTAGCAACCAGCGCCGTGGTGATCACCTTCATCCGCTTCAACGACACGCCCATTGTCAGGGCGTCAGGAAGGGAGCTCAGTTATGTACTTCTGACAGGTGAGTTCTACCGGCAGTTGAGTACTGCTGACAGGTAAATACTGACAGGTACTACGGCAGGCCAAAGACAGTAACAGGCAGAGAAACCAGGGCTGAAGGAGGCACAGGCAGCTGCGTAGACCGGTGAGATGGGAACACAGGTGTGCTGGGCAGTGGCTGGAAGAGACCGGCAGGGAGCTCTTGTGCCAGGACCATTAAAAGTGATGTCTGACTCTTTCGGTCATTCAGGTCGAGGGAAGGTTTCTAAACTTGTAGTTGACATACTCCTCAAAACTTTTCCAGAGAGAAACCCAACTGTTCCCACCATGATCAAGCACAAACCAGACTTAAACCAGAGTTAAACCAGATTCAAACCAGATTTAAACTAGATTCAAACCATGATTAAACCATTCATATTCACACAGGGATTTGACTCAGCAGGTTAAAACCAGGTCTGGTTTCCTGATGATAGAAATGATGACATCACCTTCCATTCTGTCTGTCTGCAGGTATCTTCCTGATCTACCTGATCACATTTCTGATGATTGCGGAGCCAGGTGTGGTGGTTTGTGCGTTCCGGCGCCTCCTGCTGGGCCTTGGCATGGCCATCACCTACTCTGCCATGTTGACCAAAACCAATCGCATCTACCGCATCTTTGAACAGGGCAAGAGGTCGGTGACCCCGCCCAAATTCATCAGCCCCACGTCCCAGCTCGCCATCACCTTTATCCTCATCTCCGTCCAGGTGAGAGCACAAGGGTCACATGACCTCCTAATACTGGCTGCAGCAGCTCATCACATGACTCAGGTTCATCTGTCTGTGTATCTGTGTGTCTTTGTGTCAGGTCCTTGGTGTGTTTGTGTGGTTCGCCTTCATCCCCCCTCACACCACCATTGATTATGAGGAGCTCCGCCCCCCAAACCCTGACCTGGCCCGAGGCATCCTGAAGTGTGACATGTCCGACCTGTCAATCATCTGCTGCCTCAGCTACAGTATCGTGCTCATGGTAACGTATTGATTAAGTATTGATCTGTTATTGCCGATCTGTCATTTATCTGTGACAGAGAACTTGAAATGAAATGTTGTAGAAGTCTGTACTGTCTGTGTTGCCAGGTAACCTGTGCTGTTTCTGTTGCTAGGTGACGTGTACGGTGTATGCGGTGAAGAGCCGTGGTGTCCCGGAGACGTTTAATGAGGCAAAGCCAATCGGTTTCACCATGTACACCACCTGTATTGTCTGGCTTGCCTTTGTACCAATCTTCTTTGGTACCGCCAAGTCCACAGAGAAAGTAAGAGCCAGTCCAACACCAGGAGAGACTGGAGTACCATGCTGAACCAGACCAGTCACACTGGATCAGGGTTGTACAAGCGCTGAGTAACAGTCCGCTGAACTTGTTTTAGACTCTTTTTATTACTTCATTTCATATCTGACAGTCCAGAGACAGTAAACGGGTGGGGGGGGAGGGGTATGCAACAAATGTTCTCCCAGCCAGTAACTGAACTGTGGTCCCCCCTAGTGGACGCACCGATCACATGGCTCGCGCCCCAACCACTAGACACCCTGTTTGAGATCCTTTCTGGTCTCATACTGAATTCTTCTTAAAGCAGAACTTAACAGTAAATCTGGGGATCCAGCTGTTTCTGCTCTAAATGAGACAATATGTGTCATCCTGCCCGTCCCCAACTCTGATGACATAGACAAGACTCTGTTGTCTTTATTGACCCCACTCAACAGGGGAAACAGATGCAGGACCCAAACAGCAAGTTCAACCAATAAGAAACATGACTCAGAACAGAGGACCAGTAGGACGGATAGATTCAGGTCAACAGAGAACGTGAAGACCTGGAGTAGGGAAAAGAAAAATCAATTAGGGAATGGGAAACAGGAGAGCGGCTGGGTGTGAACAGTCAGAGCCTCTCATACAGTCCATCACTGCTGGTGGTGTGATCAGTAACTGAGGCCCCATGTCATACATGAAGGAGATTTATGACCACAACACAATTTACTGAGTGGATGAGAAATGAGCTGCATGTGAACACAGTAGAAACATGGTGAACTCAGAGTCACAGACAGTTTAGTTTCCTGTGAGGAGGAAATAAATCAGTGAGTCGGTTCAGTGTGAGTTCAGGGAGGGACAACAGATACACAACAGCAGAATTAGACACAAAGTGCAGTCATTTCCAGGCAGAGAGGAACAGATGGATTATACAGATTATAATCCAACACAGGATGTCATTATAGAATAATAACTTCGTTAAAACCACTGTTACAAAGAGCTTCAGCAACTAGATAAAAAGAGACAATAAAGCCAGAAATAACACGAAGAAAAACAGCAGCATCAGACTGAAACAGGAGAGATTTAACCAGAAGAGCAAAGAAAAGAAAATAATTAACAGATGATTCATCTCCATGTGTCTGGTTCTGCCATTTAGATTATCAGTTTATAGATCATTTAATATCAGTTTATAGTTAATTTAATATCAGTTCATAGATCGTTTACATCATATAATTTAATATCAGTTTATAGTATTTATATTGATCAGGTGTTCAACTGATGGTATCTCTGGGAATGTACAAAGATGTTTCACCTCTCATCTGAAAGGTAGCTTGAAAGCAGAAGCTATTCCACCCCGAGGACACAGCAACGAGGAATATACAGAGAAAACAGCAGCTCTATCGTAGGGAAGAGGAATCCCAGGAATCCTGGAAAGAGAGGGAAAGAGAGAGAAGTAATAACTAGAATTAGAATTAAAATCATAGGAAATCCTCCTCCTGCTTCTCTGTGATAAGATTCAGTCCCCTTTCCTCATTTCTTCTGTTTGAGTCTCAGAGTTGAGGAGCATCACAGAAAATAAAAGAAGAGAAGAAGAATGTTTTCTATCTGAAAAGGACAGAACAAACACAGAGCTGCAGGAGGATTAACACTCAGAGTGTGTGTCGAGGTTTTTACAGCTATGTAAGAAATGTAGGAGTTCTGCTATTGTCTAATGGCTTAGCAGACACACACAAACTTAAATCCCTATAATAAAGAAACACAATGGAAACAGGCAGCAGTGTGTGTGTGTATGTGTGTGTGTGTGTGTGTGTGTGTTCAGTGAATCACCAGCATTTGTTGTGTTTGTTGTACAGACAGGTGACTTATTGAAGCAGAGGGATCGTCATCTCATCATGGTGGAGGGGATGTTTGTCTCTATGACCCTGGGGTCTGTGTTGTTGGGAACAAGGAACAGCAAAGGCAGAACTTAAATGCACAACAGTTCCTTGAGGTGGAGGTTAGGTTCTAGAGGTTGCTGGGGATATTCTACAGGAGGTTCAAGTCGTCAATGGTGTCACATGCTACGGAGCACTGGAGCTGTTCTGTAAATATTAACAAGGTCCTACTAGTTCTTCAGGAGGTTCTTCCTCACTGTGTCTATCTCTGTCTCTTCAGATGTTTATCCAGACGGGCACCCTGACTGTCTCCATGTCTCTCAGTGCGTCCGTCTCTCTTGGGATGCTCTATGTGCCGAAGGTTTACGTGATCATTTTCCATCCTGAGCAGAACGTCCAGAAGAGGAAGAGGAGCTTCAAGGTCTCAACTCAGCTTTACTGTGTCACCTGTTGGTTGCTGTGTTGTTGTGTTGCCCTACAGTTGCTGTGTTGCCCTACAGTTGCTGTGTTGCTGTGTTGCAGGCTGTTGCCCAGGCTGCCAGATTGTCTCAGAAATCGTCAAGTGAGAAACAAAATGGAGAGACAAAGATTGAACCTGACAGAACGCAGTAATACTGCATTAATACTAAGTAATCCTACAGACTACAGGTACTGAAACACCACTGTACACACTGATATACACAGATCAACAAATAAAACCACAGTAAAAACATTCACTCACCAAAAATCTCAACAACTGTAGGATGGATTGTGATGAAATGTGGTTCAGACATTCATGTTCCACTCAGGATGAACTGTAAAAACTTTGGTGATCCTCTGACATTTCATTAGATTATTATTTCAATTTCTCCAATACATTTGATTTATGACCAAATAACTGCAAAACTACTGACATTCAGCCTCATTTGTATGCTGTAGGCTCTCAAGAGTTAGAGCCTGGTTAACTCAGAACTGAGGCGGAGTCACTGTATGTCTTTATTATTTTTTATTCAGTCTGATGATTGACACAGTTTTTTTTAATGTCATTGTATGGCTGATCAGTGAGGTTATGTCCTTATATGGTCAGTAGGCACACTTTCTGTATATGACCTGTGGGTGGACCTAACATGAATAGGATGTGATGAATCCTGACTTTTGGAAGCTGCTGCAGATATTTATAGAGACTCTGATGAATATTTCAGCTGCTGGTTAATGATTCATGTGTATGTTAACAGTGTAGTTGCTCTGTGTCCTCTCAAGCAAGGCACTAACACTGCAGGGTGATGGTTCAATTCTTTTTAGAATAGGCTTTTAGAATAATAATAATCATAATCATCCACATCGTTATTACATTATGTTATCACAGAGAGACAGGTACAGAAAGATAAACTCAGGTACAATCAAGTCAGTCTCTTACAATCAGATATAGTCAGGTACAGTCAGGTCAGTCAGGTATAGGTGTGTATTACAGCTGTGTTGAAGTTGAGGTTAGGCCTCAGGAGTTTGGCTTCAAATCTGGATCTGGACTTGATGATCTATGTATGACTGTTTTTCTATGTTTTGCTGCTGCTAAAATAGATAGTGAACCAGATCAAAGTGTCTCAGATTAAAGTGTGATCAATAACAGCTGTTGATTCTCTTGAGGAAATCACTGGACCCTACAGTTTGTGGAAGCACACCTGATAGTTTTATTCTCTCTTCTCAGATTGCTGCCGACCAATCCCTGTACAGAGCCTGATGACATCATCGTCAGGAAGATCACATGGTTAAACACACACACATAAACACTGATTGATCGTCAAGATAAAACTATCCACTGGACTTTAATTGTGAAAATCTGGAGTTTTCAGACAGGCAGTTCTCAGGAGGATGTATTGTCATCACAACAGAGTGAAAGAGTGAAACTGATCAGAGGTTTGTACAGTTTGACTCTGAGTGCTGTGTTCAGGTGACAGCATGAAGCTCCGGTGTTCAAGTGTTCAGTCTCATGCTGAGAACCAGAGGAATAAGTCTATGACACCACCTGTTCCCCACCTACAACCTACTGTCCTTTCCTCCTTTCCCAGGAAATTTAACAACCATTCACACTTGGCCTCATATGACTCCAAAAACTCTGAGAGGCTAGATACCTGGGTCTCGTCACCAGTCAGTCAGAACTGAAGAAGCCTTGGATGAGAGGTGAAACGTCTTAAAGTATCTACAACCAGGTCCAGTTGCCCTCGATTCAACTTTTTTTTGGATAATTCATTCAACTTCAACCAAACATCTCTTGACAAACGGCTCATTAAAACACAGGAGGAGAATTTAGGAATATGGTCGTTCAGCGGTTGAAAAGCGTAGTGCCAAAGGAAAGTGCTGTTCACATGGGAAGATAAACAGCTGAAAAGATTCCACATGAAGCGTACATTTAAACGGATATTGGATATATACAGATATATTTTTTTTTTCCGTGGTCCCGTGCACAGCAACACATAGCTCTGCCAAACTCAGTCAGGAATCCTGTCAGATTTAAGAATCTGCGTTCAGTTCAAATTAAGCTATATTAGTTATTATGTAGTTTTTTAGTGTGATAAACTCTCCTCTGTTTGTTAGAAGCTCTGTTTTAAAACCTGAGCGGACGCTTGGAAAGACTCAAATAGCAAAACCATACACTGATTTATACAAACATTACTGATCTTTATTATTTATCACTTAACTGTAAACTGTTTTGTTCATCGCAGGAACCTGTGGAAATGATGACTCAGTTTTTCAAGTGATAAGGGAGTATAGATGTCCTGATCTAAATTTACAGACCTGTGGTGTACGTGTGTTGTTACCATGGTAATAGGGGTCCTCTCTGATTGGTCAGAGGTGTAGTAAAGTTGCTGACAGAGAGGAGTATCTTTGAAACCTGGGGCATGTTCAGCCTCGACAAAACGTTCATTTACACAGAAACGGTGGCGCATTGAACACTCTGTTGTGTCACACATGCACACTGGTGTTTATATACACGTCTTCTGATTGGATAAAACCTTGGACACACCCACCATACATTCAGACTGGACGTGCTCCTGAACCGAATCAAACTGAACCAGCTATTGTGATCACAGAATCTTAACCAATCAGGAGTCGGGCACAGCTTTGTATGGGCGGAGTCTAACCCATGGACCAATCACATCAGGTGTGTTCAGATGGTCTTCTGTCAGAAACAGGACATTCAGAAACAACTTTTAACCTAAAGCTCCTCCTGTGCTGCAGCTGCATCACTGCTTTTAAACCTCCTCATTTGTTCATTCAATTATTCATTCATTCATGTTCAGTTTGGTTCAGACACGATTTAATATTTCAGGCAAGAGCTGATGAAGTGTGTCTGGATGGTCAGTGAAACTGGCTGCAGCTTGTCCAGGATCAGAGTCTGAGCTGTGTGTGTGTGTGTGTGTGTTTTCATTGTGAGCAAATTCAGATCTAAAAAAAATCTTTCCAGACTAGGTTGTTTAAATTCTCTGTACGATCAGGTTACACTCTGTCAATCATGTGACCCAAACCTCTAAACTCAGGATGAAGTGTCAAGAAGTCAAATTAGATCTGCAAATACTGTATGGTAGTTCAGTTGTTTATAAGATGTGTCTTATTATTATTATTATTATGATTATTATTATTATTATTATTATTTGCTTCCACCAAAAACCAGTATGATCCCAATCTTTTCCAGCCAGAGTCAGATCCTGATCCTGATCTAAAAAGTTCAGTTTTTTATTTTAAAAACAACTCAATCTCTGGAAATCACCAACAAGACACACCAAAGGTCCAATTAGTATGCAGCTGTTATAAAGCTTTCGATCTGTTGTCATTATCCTCTATTGATCTTCTCAATCTTCTTCATCCGAGGAAGATCATGTCATATGAATTGAATGCTCAAGAACAGCTACTGAGTTAATTCTGAGTTAGTCATTAAATCAGTAGAAGAAGAAAAACTATAGAAGGAGAAAGATGAGTGATTTCTGTCTGAATGACATATTATTCAGACAAGGTGAACAGGAAGTGGTATCTTTCACAATAAAAGGGTCCTTACAGAGACAGAAGAATCCTAGTCTGTAGTGTTTCTGCTGCCCTGCTCACAGGCATGTCGGCAGCTTCAGGTACAACCCTGTTTCCTGTCTGTAAGGAGACAGATTAATTTCAATTAGATATTGAAAAGTTATATAATAACATCAATATATGTTTTTCTTTTTTTATTCTTGTGATGACCTGGTGACCCTCAGATTTATCTGAGACCCTATAAAGGGTTGTGACGCTCAGGTTGGAAACCATTGTGTCAGACAAGTTTGTTTCAAAACTGAATCACTGCACTTTCACTTTAAAATCCCATTGATTTACACAATAATGATATTAAGGTATTCTTACTAAGATTGATTACAGTAAATTTAACCATTATCTGCATGGTTTAAGGGGGTTCAGTGTAAAAAATAATCAAATAAAATGAAAGCATCCCTTAATTATACTTTAAAAGATCTTAATAAAAAATAATTTTTGGATGTGTTAATGTTTTGTGTTACGTTTTAAGTGTTTTTAATGGGTCCAGCCAACTGTTATGAGGATATTTTTAAACTGCTGAGAAAAAACAATCTCTCACCCTTTAAATTGAACTTGTGAGGTAGACAGCAGGTTGTGAGATACCAAACTCCTCATGAACTTAAAATAAGATGAAATTAAATAATTAAGGTATTTTTTATTACCTCTTTCCTGTTTCAACACAAAGATCATAGAAAAAGCAGATTCATGATCATTGTGTCATGTGTTCACCTGTCCACATATTTCTGTCCATGTGTCTATGTTTTATATCTGTGTATTTCTAACGTTGATGTTTCTGCACTAAAATAAACAAATGTTTTTGATTCAGAATCATATTTCTGATGGTAATATACACTGCCTGGCCAAAAAAAAAGTCGCCACCAAAAAAAAAAGTTCACACACTCTAATATTTCGTTGGACCGCCTTTAGCTTTGATTACAGCACGCATTCGCTGTGGCATTGTTTCGATAAGCTTCTGCAATGTCACAAGATTTATTTCCATCCAGTGTTGCATTAATTTTTCACCAAGATCTTGCATTGATGATGGTAGAGTCTGACCGCTGCGCAAAGCCTTCTCCAGCACATCCCAAAGATTCTCAATGGGGTTAAAGTCTGGACTCTGTGGTGGCCAATCCATGTGTGAAAATGATGTCTCATGTTCCCTGAACCACTCTTTCACAATTTGAGCCCGATGAATCCTGGCATTGTCATCTTGGAATATGCCCGTGCCATCAGGGAAGAAAAAATCCATTGATGGAATAACCTGGTCATTCAGTATATTCAGGTAGTCAGCTGACCTCATTCTTTGAGCACATACTGTTGCTGAACCTAGACCTGACCAACTGCAGCAACCCCAGATCATAGCACTGCCCCCACAGGCTTGTACAGTAGGCACTAGGCATGATGGGTGCATCACTTCACCTGCCTCTCTTCTTACCCTGATGCGCCCATCACTCTGGAACAGGGTAAATCTGGACTCATCTGACCACATGACCTTCTTCCATTGCTCCAGAGTCCAATCTTTATGCTCCCTAGCAAATTGAAGCCTTTTTTTCCGGTTAGCCTCACTGATTAATGGTTTTCTTAAGGCTGCACAGCTGTTCAGTCCCAATCCCTTGAGTTCCCTTCGCATTGTGCGTGTGGAAATGCTCTTACTGTCACTATTAAACATAGCCCTGAGTTCTACTGTTGTTTTTCTTCGATTTGATTTCACCAAACGTTTAAGTGATCGCCGATCACGATCATTCAGGATTTTTTTCCGGCCACATTTATTCCTCGTAGACGATGGGTCCCCACTATCCTTCCAGTTTTTAATAATGCGTTGGACAGTTCTTAATCCAATTTTAGTGGTTTCTGCAATCTCCTTAGATGTTTTCTCTGCTTGATGCATGCCAATGATTTGACCCTTCTCAAACAGACTAACATCTTTTCCACGACCACGGGATGTGTCTTTCGACATGGTTGTTTAAGCAATGAGAGGCAACTCATTGCACCAGTTGGGGATAAATAACTTGTTGCCAGCTGAAAGATAATCGCCCATGCAGTAATTATCCAATAGGAGGCTCGTACCTATTTGCTTAGTTAAATCCAGGTGGCGACTTTTTTTTTGGCCAGGCAGTGTACATGTAACATATACACAACATACATGAAACATACACACGAGACACATGTAACATATACATCTCTGATCATCTAATCAGAGTGCTGTTTCTTTTGTCTTTTTCTCCATACTCTACAATAAGATATTGATATGATTTCTCTCTATTATAATGTTTTCTTCCATCCAGCCAAGGTCTGGATCTTTGGGGACACCTACAACCTCTTGCAGCAATGGTGGAGGCCCTGCACCACCTCCACCTGCAGAGTCCACACATGAAGATCTTCTCTTCCCAAACATAGACACAGTGTCTTATATGATAATATAGAATTTTTTAATGTAACACTTGTGGCCATAACATTGTTCAGTCTTATCAGCTATGCTGTTCCTTGTTTCCTACACCCTCACTGTTGGATTACACTCTCTGCCCCGTGTCAGACATACAATCACATGACTTTTGGACTTCACTGTAACTATAACAAATTGTCAATAGTTTAAAATATTAGAGTTCATATTTCATAGTCCTCAGCCATTATAGTTAATATCAGTGTGCTGTTCCAACAGCATCACTTATGTAGAGGGAGATTGTTACTGGAGCAAATAAATATTAACTGTCTCACACATTAGGACTCATGATGAATAATGATTATACTTGTTTGTATATCATTTTGAATCGATATACATAAAGCACACCTGGTGGGTCCTGAATGCAGCTGAGGTGGCGCCTGTGTCTCCTTATGTCCTGGATGCAGAGAGAATCCAGCGGAGACGTCCTCCAACAGTGGCGCCTCCCCTCCTCCCAGGAGATCCTCCGGATCAGCCAAGTCGTTTTTAAAAACATCTCCTGCTAACTCACACTCGTCTCAGCATAAAGCAGGCTATGTTAAACCTTACATTTACATGGTAGTTTACTATTGTAGAGCTTTTTTCAGTGGAGTGATAAACAGTTGTTACTGAGTAGTTCCTTAACAAAAAAAAAAAAAAAAAAAAAAAAAAAAATCAGACACAGCAAGTTTCCAAATAAGTACTTTAATTGTTCAAGTCAAATATTAATAATCACATCCACATTGTTTTCTGATGCATTCAATATGACAGCTTAAATGTAATAAACAGAATATTATTTTAACTCATCTTAAACGTTAGACTATGATCTGTGTGGAAATGTAATTACACAATACAAACTGCTTTTAACAGTCGTTTTAACTCATTTTATAGTTCAAGTCAACCTTTTTAAACCTGCATGAGAAATTCAAGTTTGTGCATGTGAGGGGAAAGAGGAAAAAAAAAAAGTTTGGCAACAAGATTTGCATTTGTTCAAGAATAAATCAAAACAGCAGAAAACTATAAAAGTCAGCACCCAACTCCCAGTGTGCGACGCCGACAACTGCAAATTCTGACCCTTGTAACGTCAGACTGGGAACAGCGTTTTACAGTTTTCTTCTGTGTCAGGACACAGATGTTGACAAGACCATTTCTTCCTTTTACACGTTTTGGTTTAACTTCACCACTGATCATTTGTTCATAATTTACATTCAGACTTTAATACAAACCTCTTCTACACATGCAGAAACTTGAATTTGTCATACAGATTTATTTTAAAGGTTAACAAATGTTGATTTACAACTACAAACATTGGAATTATTAGTTAAGGTCACTTTACAAGCTCAGTCATTTTGACCCTAATTTGAACTTCTATACACGTATGGGGTGGAGTCATGTGCATGACTTACCATTTCTTGCTGGGTTCTGCAACGTGTGGTTCTTGCCTGAGGTGGATTCTGCCATCCCTGTGAAAACACAAAAGGAAAATCATAAGCAGCTGCTCTTTTGACTATGAAATTTTTTTGAAGCATTCTAAGGACTTCAGAACATAAAGTATGTATCAATCATCCATTTAAACCTCATTTAGCATATACTGTAATAAAAACAAGACTTTGAATAAATGATACAGGTCCATGTGACAAATTTGTCAAAGAGATTAATACACACACAAATTAGTGGTGAGGCAGCAATTAGTGTTTTAGAATGACAAAACTCCTGCTGGTCAAGCTGTGCAAGAGGTATTGATTAGGGGATATGCAAAAGATCACAGTATAGACAATATCTGTCATGTGCAGGGATAATACCTCAAGGTGTTGATGTAATGTGGTTGTTGATTGAGGCCAGATGCAGAAGAAAAGGCAGGTGCTGGACCATCATTGGTGATTAGACTGGACTTCTGTTCCCGATACAAACATGTGATAGGACAATTCCTTTAGATCATACAAGTTTTTCATGTTCAAACATTAGGTCTGTTGTGTGAATATAATAAATTGTGAGGACAGATAATATGCAAAAATAAATACTGTATGAATATTATGAAATGTAAATGCAAGGAAATGAGGGGTAAACAACTAGAGGTGTGATAAGAATTCAATTTACAAACTATGTAACCAACAAATTCAGTAATACAAATATGGATATACTGGCAAATACATAATATAGGTAGTGGTATATTCATTAAGAATCAGCAGTATGAACAGCACTGTGGGTCTGATTTAAATCAGTGGTATAGACAAGTCTTACTTCTCAAAGTGAATGATAGCATGTTACTCACCTAGAACCTCCTCATAGTGTCTGGACTCTCTGCCGTTGGTGAGACAGGTGGAGGCGGTATTGCATCTCTACTGGCTCAGGTCGTGATAAAGACAGAGGTATGATGAAATCTCCTGAGAAATGTAAAGACCCGGTGCACTTTCAATCATGGCTGATCTCCTAACAGTAATTTAAAGTGGTTACAACATGGTGAACCGATCGACATGTATTCACTTGGTCTACTGGGTCCATACAATCTCAAGTTACAGGCATCAGTCACAAAATGAGCCTAAAGTTACTGACGTCACTAGCTGTACAACAGCCGAGAGCAACAGACAATCCTACTAACCGCTGAAACGTCTGTCGACAACGTCAATATCACCACCTGAAATGTTTGTCGGTACGGGTTGTCAGTAGTTAAATTGATTATACTTTTAGCTAAAAAGCTAACATTGATGCTACTCACCAGGCTAACAGGAAAGTTGCGAGCTCGGCATCAAACCGCATCTCTTTCCTCTCAGGAGCTGTCTCCGGTGGTGGAAAGCCACATCGAGATTCTTGTGTTGCTTCTTTTCTTTGCCGTTGAACGTGGTTTATTGTCGGGAGCGGTCCTTCGGGGTGCAGATGAATATTATCTGAGGAGGTTCAGCCATTCCTGTGTTTCTGTGATGCTAACTTCAAGCGCTGCCGGAAGTTGCTCTTCGTGGGACTGAGAGCAGACTTGATGCGCCACTGACTCACCCAGCGTCTAGTGTCAAAAAGTGGCATTACAACACAGGACAGGTCGGTGTTGGCTGGTGAGCATGCACATTTCAGTAGATGACTGAAACACAACAGATGGAGATCTTGATCATGACATCTTCACTGTGGCTGCTTCACACACACTTTGAACTAATGTTCTGGCCACATCTTATATTGCAGCTTTACAGCACAACCACCAAGCTGACATTTAAAAGTAAAGCTACATGCCCACATTGCAAACCAACTTAAAGTTTAGACACTAAACAAAGATTAAAACAAAGACATTGAGCTTAACTTGATTGATATTGACAAATTTGATGCATGCAAAACATTTATTTGTTTTTACAGTATATAAATCTATGCTTGGATTATAAAACACAATCATGTTTTACCTTATACTTACATTCAATTTGTAACTTACGAACATTTGTACTTGCCCATTTTGCATTCAGGCCAGTAGATGTTGCTGTGTTCACATGAAGCATCAAGATAAAACCCCTTTGTGGAACCACTTTGCTGAGAAAGTAAAACCTCAGACGCTGTGGGACTCACATCCAGTACCAGGCAGTTGATTTCTGCAAACAAACAGCCTGGGAAATTTTACTCACCAAGTATTTCACTTACTGACTGAGGACTGCTCACAGAGCCAGGTTTCAGTTCACTGCTGCCATGTTGGTTACTCTCTTCAGTATATGAAGTCATGGTGGTGTCTTCCCAGTCACCTTATGTTGTGGCAGTCTTTATGTTACGACCCAGCTAGTGGAAAAGGGAATCAACATAAAACCAGGTGTTATTGGTAAATCACATTTATTGATTTAATTTATTGCGTAACCAGGAGAGTAAATAAGTAAACAAAAATACAAACAAGGCTAGAGGCTAACTGAAGCAGGGGAACAGGAGCCAACAAAGAGCCTAACTATGCGATTCTAACCAACCCAAAAACACAAGAAGCATCACCCCTGTTCCTAATGTGTCCAACAGTCTTTTCTGAGGGTGTGATGCACAATCAGAAAGTTAAACCTAGCCCAGTCCCCAACAATCAACACCAGTATCTCAAACCAAATCCAAATTACACACAAATGTTCACAAAGGCGGTACAGAGGCGCGCTGCATATTATGTCAGCCGCCACTAATGATGTACGAGCCGGGCTCTTAAACTTTCTTCCTCTGATGCTTAAACGGCAGCAGCTGTGTTGAGGACTCGCAGGATCATTGCCGCACCAATAGAAGAAGCCGTGGGGTTGGAGGCTCCTCCTCTCTGCTCCGACAAGGACAAGTAATCCATCTGTTAGTGTTAAAATGCCCGAGCTTTGTGCAGCAACAGGCTGTAATAACAAGACAAACTGTAGAGAGAGTCTTTGCTATGCTATAATCTCAGTAGCTAATTGCATACATGTCCACATTTGGTAAATATCACATATATGAGGAGAAACCTTGTAATATTAGCTGAAGTTACTGTGTGTAAGCTAACTGTGTGGTGTAACCGCTTGTATTAAAACCATAGACCGAGGGAAAACATGTTATAACGTGTTTTTTAAATAAATTTTTTATTTGACTTTTTTTAATTATTTTTTTTTTTATCTTTAATTCATATTTAATAGAGATAAAATAAAGTTCTGTTTTTCCTGGTCTGACCATCGGGTCCGGAATCTCCGAATCAGGATCGGCTGTTTCTGCCTGATCCTGGTTCTTAACTCTACTGCTTCTGTCTGTCACATCCAACATGGCGGCCTCCGCAGCTTCACGTGAGCTCTTCACGGAGGGAGTGAGAGCGGTTCTTCATACCTGGCCCGTTCTACAGGTAACTGTCCGCATAGTTGACAGGTTGACAGACAGGCGACAGACAGGTGACATCAGACAGACAGGTGACAGACTGCAGTCACTGCGGCGCAGACGGGCCGAAGCTAACGGGCTAAAGCTAACAGGCTATAAGCCAGTGATGGTGAGATGAAGCCTAATGGAACACAGAGAACAGGTTTAGTTCTTCATGTTAGAGCGACATCCACTGGACACAACTTGAAATAGACTAATGCAAAGGTTTGTATGTGACACATTAAAAGTCAGTGTGAGGAAACATGACTTTTTATTCTGAACTCAACTTTACAGTCTAAGTAAAGACTGTCAACATCAAATGTTTTAATATCAGTCAAGTCTGCTTTAACTTAGTCAAAGAACATGTGTCACTGTTATGAAAGAACAACTTCTCAGCTGTGTTTAGTTTCTGAGAAATGATCTCTGTCCGTTCTCATTAACACCTGTCTGTCTGTTCACATTGAAACCTTTCTGTCTGTTCTCATTAACACCTGTCTTTCTGTTTACATTAACACCTGTCTGTCTGTCTTCCTCAGATTGCTGTAGATAACGGGTTTGGGGGCGTGTATGGGCAGCAGAAAGCGGATTGGATGGTGGATGTTGTTCAGCAGTATTTCCACGACAATGGTAGGTAACCATGGTAACCAGTCAGTTCACAGCCTGTGATTGGTGAGGTGGACTGTCATGTTCAGCAGGTGTTTACTGTATTTGTTTATACTATTAATCGATCAGCTGATCACCAGATCACCAAACCTGCAACCAACCATTGTTTTGATTGGCCAATAATCTGCAGGTGATAATCGATTATTGGTTTATCTGACGGCCTCAGGTGCATCTCCCTGTTAGCTCAGAGCACTAACAGCAGCTAACAGCTAATCCAATAATAATAGTTGAATAAAACACTGTTAAAGTTTCCATAGACACACTTTGATCAGCAGATCAGTTCCATTCCATTACTGTGGCTTATAGGATTCCCTGCTCAGTAACCATGGTAACTTATATTGCTGAACTAGCTTGCTCCATAGCAGGCTAAGTGTCAAGCTTCATGTAGCTGTGTTTCAATGAATTTCCAACAGCTGGAAACATAATCTTGCATCTTGCATCACTTTTTTCATGTCCATGTTTTGAAATTAGGGTCAGTGTTAGATTCTGATTAGATTTTTCTCTTGAATACAAAAGGATAGTTTGATTTTGTGTGTGTGTGTGTGTGTGTGTGTGTGTGTGTGTGTGTGTGGATCAGCTGACCTGCAGCAGTGTGAGGTCGAGGACTTCATCGCTGACCTGATGGATCAGGAGTTTGACACAGTGGTGGATGATGGGAGTTTACCTCAGGTACACACTAAAAGTAACATATGCACAGACAAATTTGTTACATTATTCCTATGGGGAACACCCATTGACATAATTCATGCCCTAACCTGATGCTCCACCTGTTTACAGATGTAGATGTTAACCCTGCTCCACCTGTGCACAGGTGTAGATGTACATTAAATCTGCTCCACCTGTGTACAGGTGTAGATGTTAACCCTACTCCACCTGTGTACAGGTGTCCATCAATCTGCTGCAGATGTTCACTCAGTGGCAGCAGGGGGCATTGCAACAGCTCCAACACAGCATCGACAGTTTAACACAGAAGAAGAGTCAGAGAGTGAAGGTGACAGCTCCACCGACACAGTCTGATGAAGAGAGCGATGATGAAACACAGGTACGTCTCCCCTGTCAGGTAATGAGCTCTGATTGGTCAGTTTAGACACAGGTGAGTCCAAGGAAAGTGACCTAAACATTGATTATTATAACATATAACAGGTAACTGTTACACAAGCTGCTGTATGAGGCTTTTTGTTGAATATGATGTACTGTTCTAAATAAGTGGTTCCCAACCTTTTCCAACTTATTGTCAGAGTACTTTTTATTTTAATAGTAACAATCGAACAGTCAAGACTGAACTGAAAGCAGGGAAAACATGTAGGTCTTCTGTCAATTCACCATCTGTCTCTTGACTCTTTCCTTTTTAATTTTTCCTGTTGCTAACCAGCTATCCATTTTGATGCTCCAGTTTTTGCCATAAATGTAATCTGTTAGCATGCAATCAGACTGAGATAGCAAACAAGTATACGATGTGGTCCCATTATTGGCTTATCACAGTGATAGGCTTTAACACATGACAAAAACAAGAATCATAGTATTTAAAAACATCTAAAAATATTATTCATGTTTTTATTATTTATCTTTTTTATAATTACATGTATTCACCAAAATTGTTCTGTTTTACAAATTATTTGTTGGCCACTTAAAGGGAACCACTGTTCTAGATTAAATTGCAGCATAGGTTACCATGGTGATGTACCCCAGTTAAAAATAGGTGAGGCCGAGAGAATAGAATAGAATAGAATAGAAAAGAACAGTGAGGATGAACTGTGATCAAGTTTTTGTGTTCTCAGGAGATGGAGTGTGAATCCTCCAGTCCATCAGTCAGCAGGACAGATCCTCCACCTCCTCCTCCTACTACTCAGGATGAAGAGGATGGCTGGACGGTGGTGAGGAAGAAGAAGTGAAGAGGAGGATGAAGAGTACTATGAACTGTTGAACTCAGAGACTGAAGCAGCTGACCTCTGACCTTCAGGATGAGAGTGTGTGACCCACTGAAGCAGATCTACGTCAGTCTCAGATCCTACCGGGTCAAGCCAGTCGAATGTGTCTGATCTGAACCGGATGTTTGGACCATGTAAACCTGCAAACACAAAGTCTTTAGACCAGAGTCACTCTGGGTTTTTTTATATTAAACCTGTTCTACACACTGTGTCCTGTGTGATGTCATCATACTACACATTCACAGCTACTACACCGTCGCATCATACTATACATTTTACTATACTTTTACACCATACTATACCTTATACTACAATGTTACATCATAATGTATGTTTTCCTACACTAGACATTCAACTACTTATTAAACTGACATTATTATACCTTATTACACTGACATATTTATGCCTTATTATACTATGACTTTTTGACATACTATACTGTGTAGTTTTTTTATATTTTTATATCTTAATATACTATGCCGTTTTGATGCCGTACTATACTGTGACTCTTTGTGGCATTTTTATGATATACTGTAACATTTTTATACCTTACTATACTATAACTTTTTATAACATACAATACTATGAAGTTTTTTCACATTTTTATGACATTTTTTCACATTTTTATATCTTCATATACTATGACTTTTTTTGATATTGTATTACTGTACTATGACATTTTATGTAAACACTGTGAACAGTGTAATATGATTACAGTACATTCATTGTGTATGGAACACAGTAAAATGAAGGAGTTGACCTACAGGAGTCTAACTTTAAAGCTCTGATGTCAACATGCTGAGTACATGACGCTGTTATGAAGTCAACATTTCAGTCAGTGGTTTTAGGTCCTGGCGTTGTACATCAACTTACTATACTATGACATTTTTTTACGTTTTATACTTTACTATGACGTGTCTTTTGTTTGTTTTTTAAATTTAGATTTTTATTGTTTCCCTCAGACACCTGAAAGAGCAGTATGAAACCTTTTACATAGATCACTCACTTGCTCATAAGAATGAGAAAAGAAGAAGACAGTATAAATACAATTGAATAAGCTGAAACATTAACACAATCCAGACAAGAAATGAGACAATATAATAATGATAAAATAATAATAGCGAAAATAAAAATGACACCACCAATAACAATAATAATAATGAAAACAATAACTACAATGATAAGTATATGAAATTGCTGATGTTTTTTGACATTTTCATGCCTTAGTGTATTGTGACGTTTTTTGACATGCAATACTATAATATGACTTTTTATGACATTATTATGCCTTATGATACTATGACGTTTTTGAGAATTTCATTACATACTATACGATGACTTTTCATTAAATTTTTATGACATACTATACTATGACTTTTTATAGCATAATATACTCTGACATTTTTCGACATTTTTATGCCCTACTATAGTATGACATTTTTGACAATTTGATGTCTTAATGTACTATAACATTTTTTGACATTTTTGTACCCCATTAAACTATGACATTTGTATACTTTAATATACTTTGCCGTTCTTCTGCTTTACTCTACTATGACATTTGTAACCTCAGAGTAGTATTACATTTTTATACCTTACTATATAATCACGTTTTTAGGCAGTATTATATACTATTTGATTTTTCTACCTTATTCTAAGTGGCTGAAAC
Organism: Seriola aureovittata; assembly: GCF_021018895.1. Lineage (NCBI taxonomy): Eukaryota > Metazoa > Chordata > Actinopteri > Carangiformes > Carangidae > Seriola > Seriola aureovittata. The sequence goes on from NC_079372.1 coordinate 23,035,651, forward strand.
AATGATGATAGATTGAGGCACCTGAATGAGTTGCTTTGGCAGAGTGTGTGGACTCTGAGATCCAGGAGGCGGATCACTGCTCCTTCATGCAGAGGTGGTTGAACATCCAAATCCTCCTGGACTCACTGTGGACACGCCCATGTCTGTCACCTGAGTTGTTTCCTGTTTAACTACAATACAATCATTTGCATTATAAAACATGATGATGATGATGATGATGATGATGAGCTGACAGATCTTACACATTAAACAAATATAAACTAAATTGCCTGACTTGACTGATCAGTTAAGTAACAGATGGGACAAATCTCAAATAATAAATCATTACTTACCAAAAAATTGATTGATTGTTTGTCATGTTTTGTCCACTTTTTCAGAGACATAAATAGAAAAACAAACATCACTGTGACACAGGAACAGAAAATATTTACAGATCAATTAGTAGAATAGCTGCTGATAAATATAAAGTGTGATGCAGGAAGATAAACAGAAGCCACAATGTTATAATGAAGGTGAAATAACTGATCTATCATTTATTTATCAATGACTAATAAAGTACTTTGCAGTTTAAAAACCCTTTATGATCATATTCATTCTTACCAGCAGAGCAGCAGGCAGACCGCTTTCCTGTTCAGATTGTTGATTTGACTCAACCCTGCAGGCTGAGTGAAGAGCAGCTCAAAGTCAGAGGTCAAAGGTCATGACAAATGTCAGACCAGCTTTCAATATCATCTTTATTTTCACAGAAGAAATGTTCCACACAGATGACACATGTAGAAAAAACTATGTCTCTGGTGATGTCACTGTGACTGGGAAGAGGGGGTGGGGTCAAGGTCATTTCAAGGCACTATTTCTTATATGAACATAGAAACAGGTGAGAGCAGGTGAACAGGTGAGGAGGTCAGATGTCATCCGAGGACGACTCAGTTTCAGCTACAGAGATCAATACTGTGATCAATACGATCAATACTGTTGTCAGAGTCAGTGAGAGGTCAGCCGCTGTCAGGAAGCTACAGTGTGCTCATCTAAACCAAAACTCATCACCATCATTACAAGTCCTTAATCAATAACCAGTAATCAAAAATCCTCTCACAGTTTTCTTAAAGGTACAGCAGGAGTCAGTTCAATACAAACTAAAATCAACAGAAATCACAGAAATCAGCAGAAAAACAGGAAAATTCAGTCGAACAACATAAAGAACAAAGTTTACAGCAAATTCATAAGAAAAGCAGAAAATTTCAAATTAGAAATCAGCAGAAATTTTCAGAAAGTCAGCAGAAATCAACAGAAATCATTAGAAATCTACAGAAATTTGCAGAAATCAGCCGGTACAACAGAAAGACTGAGCAGTTTACAGAAGATGCAGCTGATTCCTGTTTTGTTTTCGTTTCCTGTCAGACTCTGTTTTTAATAAATCATCAGATCATCAACATGTTGTGATGTGAAATCTGCCGACTATCACTGTGGTGACATGATGGAGGTCAAAGGTCAGCAGGGAGGACAAAACCTAAGGCTGAATCCAGATGTGTGCATGTGTTCTCAGGTGTGTACATTTGTTGGTTGTGTCTGTGGTACATTCAGGTCTGGACTCTGCAAAGAACCTGGAGTTCATATCTGCTCAGATCAGGATCATGATCATGAGACTTGTTCTGCAGCACAGCAAAGAGGACTAGACAGTTTGACCTCCTATATCTTTATACTATTCTAATGTTTAACATTTACAAACTGATCACAGATAAAACACCAACTGTTCTTTATTAAACCTGAAGTCTCTGATCTGTTTATTTACCACATTTAAAACAGAAGAAGCTACGACACTGCTGTGAGGATGATGAAGTCCACCTTCATCCTCTTTATTTCTCTGTGCAGCAGATCTAAGACCTAATCCGACCTGCTCAGACCTGTTCAGAGTCTAAGAACTGGATCATCACAGACATTTGGATCCAGCCTCAATTAAATCTGTTGACCTGCACAGCCAACCAACAAATTAACCAACCAACCAATCAATGAACCAATTTAGGAATCAGTCCACAGAGCATTCAGACAGTCGAGATGATAATTTCCTACATCAAATTAAATCACCACCGAGTTAGAGACACTAAAACTCCTCAACCACTGTGTGTGTGTGTGTGTGTGTGTGTGTGTGTGTGTGTGTGTTCATGTGTGCAGCCATGCGTGCTGCAGACACTGAGCTGCCGTCGCTCTGCGTTCAGGCTGCAGTTCCAACATGGTCAACAGGAAGTCACTGAACTGAGCCGCCTGGTCCAGAGGCCACTCGTACTTCTCCAGCAGGACTTCAAACAGTCCCCAGGGCTTCAGGCTGGAGATGTGCCGCAGCTCACCTGAGACAGGTAGACAGGTACAGAGGTGAGACTAGTAGAGAAATAAAACTCACTAAACTGCCAACTACAATCCCAGGGTGCATTTCACTAACAAACAGCCAATCACAGAGTGGGTCTGCAGGTCTCACCTCTCCTGTTGAAGTACTCTCTGGAGTACCTGCCAGACAGAGCAAAGGGCACAGGGATGGGTCCGAGAAGCTCCATGATGTGAGCGATGTGATCTGAAAAAAAAAAAACACAGTGAAGTACTCTGAAGTACTTGATAGTACTCTATAGTTCAGTGTAGTCCTGCAGTACTGGGGTACCTTCGTCTCTGGTGTAGTCTTCTCCTGAATGAGGTTCAAACAGATAATCTCCTGTTGCCAGCTCAAACGCCTGAAACACAAATAACAACCAATCAATACACTGATTGATCAATAGTTTAACATGAAGAGCAGTTAGTGGAGTCCAGAGTGAACCTGCTGAACACGAGGGCGTGGCTAAACACTGAACACATGAGGGCGTGGCTAAACACTGAACACCTTTAAAAGGAAACGGCCTACACTCCGAGGATCTGGTTGAAGGAGACTGATGCTAAATTCAGGAGCTAAAGACCAGAGACCACAGCAGCAGGAGACTCAGATGAAACAGGTGTTTCACAGGTTCAGGTTTAAAGATCCAGACTCGATTTGGTCTGTGTGATGTTTGGGTTGGTTACTGATCAAAATGCTCCAGTATCAATAAATGATTAGGTTCCGCATACACTCAGTGATCACTTCATTAGGAACACCACACTAGCACTGGGTAGTTCCTCAGTTCTTCATGTCATGGATCCACCAGATATTGAAACATTATTATCATCATCATCATCATCATCATCATCAGGCTGCCAATCTCCTGTTCTACCACATCCCAAAGCTGTTCTACTGGAAGGTCTGGAGACTTGGGAGGTCACTGAAGTTCACTGAACTCACTGTCATGTTGATGCACCCAGTTTGTGACATGGAGTATTATCCTGCTGGAAGTAGTTTTTAGTAGATGTTAAACTGTGGCCATGATGGGGTAAACATAGTCGAAGCAATGCTCAGATAAACTGTGACATCACACTATTACACCACCACCATCAGCCTGGACTGCTGACACAAGGCTGGTCTCTGACCCTACCATCTGCTGCTTCGGCACAAATCCAGATACATCAGACCAGGTCTACAACTGTCCAGTGTTGGTGAGCCTGTACTCGTGTGTGTGTGTGTGTGTGTGTGTGTGTGTGTGTGTGTGTGTGTGTGTGTACCATGCAGGCGGTGCTCCAGATGTCAGCAGGTGGTCCGTACTCTGCTCCAATCAGAACCTCAAGAGCTCTGTACTGTCTGGTCTGAATGTCTTCAGTGAAGTGTTTGTGCTGAAAGAGAGAGAGAGAGAGAGAGAGACAGAGAGAGAGAGAGAGAGACAGAGAGAGAGAGAGAGAGAGACACAGAGAGAGAGAAGTCTGATTGTTCATAAGATGAAAATTACAGAGAGAAAGAGGAGGAGGAGATGATGAAGGTGTCTCACCACCCAGCATGCATTTCCCAGATCAGCGATCTTCACTTTCAGTTTGTCTGCATTTTGAGGATCCAGAGGACTGAGGACAAAGTCTGACGCACTGAACACTGAGGAGACAGAGGGCAGGTATGTCAGGTGTGTCAGCTGTGTCAAGTGTGTCAAGTGTGTCAAGTGTGTCTGGTATGTCAGGTCTGTCAGGTCTGTCAGGTCTGTCAGGTCTGTCAGGTCTGTTAGGTGTGTCAGGGCTATCAGGGGTGTCAGCTGTGTCAGGTGTGTCAGGTGTTTCAGGTGTGTCAGCTGTGTGTCAGATGTGTCAGGTGTGTCAAGTCTTTCAGATCTGTCAGCTGTGTCAGGTGTGTCAAGTTTTTCAGGTGTGTCAGGTGTGACAGCTGTGTTACCTTTGTGTCTACATGTATCTGTTTTCTCACCGTCTCGCCCACTCGAGTATCCTGACTGAGTAGAAAGTGCTGATTCAGACGTCGCTGACATCACAGAACTGGAGAAACCTGATAGGCCAGACGCAGGGCTGGAGAAACGACCGGGGGCGTGGCCATTACACCTGTCCTCCAGCCAGGAGCAGGTGGACTCTGGACTGGCTTTACTGTTGGCTGTGGAACAGATGGTGTTGCCGTTGATAACGAGAGAACCTGAGAACACAAACACTGTGTTTATAATTACATGTACTGTGAGTACTGTGAATACTGCATGTACAGTGAGTACTGCATGTACTGCGTGTGTGTACTTACAGTGTGCGTCTGTCTGTGTTAGTGTGTTTCAGTGTGTATTCACAATGTGTATCAGTGTGTGTCAGTGTGTACTCAAAGTGTGTATCAGTGTGTACTCACAGTGTGTGTCTGTGTCCTCAGGTTGATACACTCCTTCTTCCTCCTCCATCTTCTGAACACAGGAGAAAAATTTAACTTATTTTGAAGGGGTCATTTGTCATTTCCTGAATTATTCTGATTGTCTAACTGCAGTATTAATAGTAATAGTAGCAGTAAATATTGCTCTAGTACAGTAGCAGTACTGTAGTACAGTAAAGTACCTGTATATCTATCAGTCTCTCCTCCAACAGTCTCTGCTGACGCTTCGCTTTCCTCTTCAATTTCTTCTTCTTATTCTTAGACAGTTTACCAACCTACACACACACAGACACACACACAGACACAGACACACACACATGCACGCATGCACACAGGATGATTAGGGAACACAGTAACTCAGCTGTTTAAGTGCTCACACACACACACACACACACACACACACACACACACACACACACACTTTGTGTTGCTAACACTGCAGTGTTGGGGGGGTGACATCATGCATGGTGTCTCCTCTCTAGCTGCACAATGCTGGTCACAGCTGGTTACAAACACCTGAAACAGGTTCTCAATCTGAAATGGCAGTAACCAATGAGAACACAGCAGGCATCACATCTGGACACTTACCTGTAGATCCCTGGGAGCCGTGCTAACTAGAGAGAGAGACACATAGAGGCAGACAGACAGGGAGAGAGAGAGAGACAGGAAGAAAACATCAGAAACACAGGAAAGAAAAGATGGAAGAGTGGAACAGACAGACAGTTTACAGACAGACAGACAGGTTACAGAGAGAGAGACAGGAGGAAACAGAAACAGAGGAAAGAAAAGATGGAGGAGTGGAACAGAAAGACAGGTCACAGACAGACAGGTTACAGAGAGAGAGAGACAGGAAGAAAACATCAGCAACAGAAGAAAGAAAAGATGGAAGAGAGAGAGACAGGTTAAAGACAGATAGAGAGACAGACAGGTTACAGAGAGAGACAGGCTACAGACAGAAAGACAGATGGGTTACAGACAGATAGATTACAGACAGACAGATTACAGAGAGAGACAGGCTACAGACAGAAAGAGAGATGGGTGACAGGTTACGGAGAGAGAGAGAGAGACAGAGAGAGAGAGACAGGAAAAAACATCAGAAACAGGGGTAAGAAAAGATGGAAGAGAGAGACAGGTTACAGACAAACAGAGAGACAAACAGGTTATAGACAGAGAGACAGGCAGTCAGACAGGGTACAGAAAGGAGGACAGACAGACGACAGACAGAGAGACAGTTAAACAAGTTAAAGACAGACAGAGAGACACACAGACAGGTTACAAATAGACACGCGGACTACAGACAGACAGGTAGACAGACGACAGACAGACAGGTTACAGACAGACAGGGTCAGGTCTATGGTCTGGGACTTCAGTTCTGACTTCTTGTATGAGATAGTATGAAGATGTGTTCTGTTGTGTTCAGTCTCAGTCCCACCAAAACTGTCTAAAGAAACAATAAGGTCAATCCTATCGGTCATGTCTACCTGATCAATCACATCACTGCTCCTCACCTGATGATCCTGAGGGGGGTGGGGCTCCAGCTCTCTGCCAGACGGTGGCCTCAGCTGCCAACCTCCTAATGTAGACCTCGTCTACATCCAATAAAATGTTCTCTGGTTTGATGTCGGTGTGGATGATCTTACACTTGGTGTGAAGGTAATCCAGACCCTGAAGCACCTGGTGGCAGACACAGCCCAACAATAGGAATTGAATTTTATTGATACCAATTTCATTATCGATTCTGCTTATCGGTCTGATTATTGATTGTGTCCCTCCTTTAAAACAGCTGGCTCCATCTGTTGACCTACACACAAACTACATCTATAAAATCCTCAGATCAGTGAATATTTACATTAACATAATAACGATAACACCGGTTATCAGTCCAGTCCTCACAATAATACAATTAGCTTTAGCTACAAAATGTGAATTTGAGCCTATTGACTATGGCTGCAGCTTTATTATTATTTAATCAATTATTAATTGGCTGCTTCAGGTCCGTTGTTATGACTCTGTCCATGTCGCTCTGTGACCTCTCAGGAACAGCTCCATAGAACTTCTTCAAATTTGGCACAAATGTCCATGTTGGTGGTCAAAGGTCAAAGATCAAAGATCAAGGTTGCGATGACCTCACATAACACATTTTTGTCAATAACTCACAAATCCATTCACTAATTATGACACAATATAACTCAAATGTTTGTAAGGATAAAATGGAAGTTATGACATTTCATATCCAAAAGGTCAAAGGTCAACTTCACTGTGACATAATAATGTTCAGCAAAAAGACTTCTGGCCATTATTCAACACTGTAACTCAAGAAGAAGACACTGTGTTTCCTGAAACTTGACTGATTGGTGGAGGAAACAACATGAGGAGGTGATTCTACTTCAATATAAAATACTGATTCAAAGATGTTTCTGACCATTAATCAGAGACAGAGACAGCTTGTTACAGACAGAAAGAGACACTGTCCAGCTTGGTAATTTGCATGGTCCTTGTGTAATTTGCAGGGCCTTATATAATTAGCAGGCTGTATGGCCACCCAACACTAATGAAAGGAACACAATTCTAGTGGTTCAGACCATTTTGAACCAGTTCTCAACTAGACCTATTTCTCAATTTCAATAACCATCCCAGTGACTGCTGAGGTGAACTCCAGGTACCTGAGGTGATGTCAGAGTCACAGGTGTTACCTGTTTGATGATGGTCTTCACACACAGCAGAGGAAGTCCCATGTAGTTCGACTTGATGATCCACTTTAACAGCTGATGACCCAAAACCTCCAGAACCATACAGACATCTGAGAGAGGCTGAGGAAGTAACAGGCAGACAGGTGGACAGGTAGACAGACAGACAGACAGACAGGTGATGAAGGATACGGACTCCATTGACTCCAGAGATCTTGAAGTCATCGATCAGCTGGACGATGGTTTCTCTGTGGGGGTCCGAGGGGTCACTGTCCCTCACCTGGAAACAATGAATCAGTTCAGTCTCCTCATCTCAGGACATGCTACCAGTCTGTGTTTGTGTGCATGTGTGTGTGTCTTACACATCTGAGCAGTTTGATCTCATCCAGAGCCGTCTCAGTGTAATGTGGAGCACTTTTTACCACCTTCAATGCCACAAAACGTTTCTTCCTAAACACACACAGAGAGTCAGAAGAGGTGTGATTGATGTATGTGATTGATGTGTGATTGATGTGTGTGTGTGTGTGTGTGTGTGTGTGTGTGTGTGTGTGTGTGTGTGTGTGTGTCTTACTGCAGATCCCAGCAGAGCCAAACAGTAGAAAAATGTCCCCAGCCCAGTTTTCTGACCACGTGGTATCTCCCATTAAACAGGTCACCAATCTTCACCGGGTAGTAACCACCTGCAACACAAACACAACAGACATTACAAAACATAGTGGGGTATCAATGGGTATCCCAGGAACCCTGGGTCCACTGCCTTGGGAGTGTTACTAAGAGAGAGATAAACTAAGTGTCAGCTCAGAGTCCAGCCTCCTGGACTCACTAGTCCTCCTGGACTCACTAGGTTGAGTACTGAGAGGAGGAGGAGGTCGGAGGTCAGAGTCAGAGTAAAAGTCAAAGTCAAAGTCAGAGACAGAGACAGAGACAGAGACAAAGTCAGACACAGAGTCAGAGAAAGAGTCAGAGTCCGTATTAACGTCAGACACAGAGACAGAGTCAGAGTCAAAGACAGAGACAGAGACAAAGACAAAGACAAAGACAGAGACAGATTCAGAATCAGGGTCCATGTTAAAGTCAGACACAGAGTCAGAGTCAAAGTCAGAGACAATGACCTTTACAGTAGTCTGACGGGTCTTCCTGCTCTTCATCATCTGAGCCCAGCAGCTGAGCAGGGGGCGGGGTTAACTCAGGAGGGGGCGGACTCAGAACCGGAGAGGGTGTGGTCAGTTGATGGGTAGCTGATGACATCATAGGAGGCAGACCAATGGGAGGACCCAGAGAGTCGAGGGAGTGGAGGAAGGAGGCAGATGAGGAGCAGAGCGGGGAGTAGAGGTGGGAGGAGGCACTGGAGGTGAAGGTCACTGATGTCAGCAGCAAGGGGTCAGGGTGGGAGGGGCTTAATGGAGGGCTAGGAGGGGCTTTGACAGGATGTGGGACAGACAATGAAGATGATTGAGGTGCATTGTGGGTAACATTGTGGAGTAGGATTGGAGGTGATTCCAAGGGATCTGTCTCAGAAACACTTGGATTAACAGTTTGAAGAGTCCTGTGAGGCAATCTGGAGGAATTCTGGGTAATATTTTCGTTTACAGTTGGCGGTGATTGGCTGGGACTGTGGGCGGGACTTTGAAATGTGGTAGGGGGTGATTGGGTGAAGGTCTGAGGAGTCAATGGTGCTGTCAAGGGCGTATTTGAACGGGGCTGCGGGGCAATTAACAGGGTAGTTCCAGGAGGTACCAGGGGTGCTACATCTATTGCATCTAGAAGGGTGGATGTGGTCTCCAGTGTGTCCTGGAGAGGTGGGGAGGAGGTTCTGGGGACACTCTGGGACTGCCAGGTGGTACGTAGAAGATTTTGTTGGGCTGCTGAGGTGGTTTCATGGAGATCTTCTGGATGTGATGATGTGATGGTTTTTGGAGTACTTTGGGGGCAAGTCTGCATTGGTGTGGTTGGAAAGCTACTCTGAAGGTCACTGAGGTCCTCCAGCCTGAAAAAGACAAAAAATAAGCTATTACATCAGAGCTAAACAGGAAGGGCCTGAAGCTGGATCTGTGGTGATGACACAACATCAGGAATCGATAAACAATTCCAATAGAACTGGTTCTCAACTGGATCTGGTTCTTGATTCCCATCCCCAAGTGAACATCTGTACAACATGCACACACCTGGACCACACACACACCTGAACAACACAAACACCTGGTCACCTGTACAACACGCACACACCTGAGCACATGTACTACATACACACATATAGCAATGTTTCCAGTCTGAACACGGTCATTCTAACCATGTTCACTCAGCGCACACACACGCACACACACTTTGCTGCTCTGAGTCATGGACATTGTTAGGGTCAGACTCGACTGCACTGAAATAGATTGAAGAGTGTGTGTGTGTTGTGGGATCATGATTCAAGCTCTGGGTCTATTATTGGAGCTGAGTCTCTGCAGGCCCAGCACCAAACCTGTTTCTGTAAGCAGGACACCAGTTAGTTAAGCACAATGACTGGGAGCAGGGGGAAACTGTTAGCCTTGCTGTTTCATTTACACGCTGATCTTCTTTAGTGAACAGGTGTGTATCATTCATCAAAGACTCCTGCAGTTTTATGTCATCACTGAGTCGTTACCATGACACACAGTCTTCTTCATGAACTGTTTAAACCCAGAGTGCAGTAGATGTTGGTGCCCTCAGTTTATTCTGGCAGGCACAGCTCTTCCCTTTATGCCATGTAAACATGCCATAGACCATCTGAGCCTTCATGGAGATCAGCTGTGTTTCTGATGGGATCAGCCAGAGGCAGCAGATGAAGAAAAGAGGGACTCAACAGGTGAGACCACCTTCAGACAGCAGACTCACCTCAGTCCATTCACATTGGAAACTCATATGAGACAGCCATCTCCCCCTGTCAGCAGAGACTCCAGTTTGGAGTGGATATTACCCAGTAGTCCAGCAGTCAGCTGACAGCCCTGACCTCCCACTATAGAATGTGATATATCAGGGGGTCTTTAGATGGTACCACCTCCTTAATGAGCATTAAATCACGAAAACCACCTCTGAATTTGAACTCTTGAACTGACGTCAATTTTTCTAATTAAGATCCAGAGTCAGGGAAATCAGGACCTAGTCACTGTGATGGGCTGGACCCCAGATTTGGGGTTAATTACATGATAATTCATGGATGTAGATATGTTCTAATTTTTTGCAATGTTTTCTATGTCTGATTAGACCTCAGCTCAGGTCAAAGGTCAGCAGGCCAATGAGCAACACATGAACTTAGAGCTGCTCGATCTTACCATAGTCACATCATCCTATCAGCTAATCACAGAGATCATCGTCACAACCCTACAGGAACCTGGTCCTGAACCGTCAGGACGGTAAAGACCATTGGACTGAACAAAGACACAAAGACAGACGAGAAGTCAAACACACACACACACACTGCTAAATATAGCCTCCGAGTGTGGTGTGTATGTTTGGGGTCATCAGTAAGTCTCATCTAACATCTCTGCTGATTTCTCACCGTTGCTCGTCGGTCCGGACTCTCCGGTGCTTCTTGCCTCTGCGCCGGTGTTTCTTCCCGGGGGCAGCAGAGTTTCCAGTTCCAGCACTGACCGCTGCTAAGGGGAGGAGCCACAGAGTCAGAGTCACATTCAGTCACACTAACAGATCATCACAATAATATGGAAATCTAGGGATTTGATTAGCAGGAATATAACTCCTGAAATATGAGTTAACCCCTTTACAGACTTATGAAGAGTCACTCTTAATTTTTACACCAAACTGCACTTCTACATTTTCCTTCTGCATTAGTAAATGTATCTGTTTAGACATTCCCTGACACCCAAACAGAAACATTATTACTCTGGCATAAAGTTCAATTAACAAAATTTCAGACCACAGGTCCTCATTACTACAAAAACATAAAATATTAAAGCACACATTCACAACTGTTCAAACATACATTACCACTTACACAAACCACACACAAGGCAAAAATCTTAACTGTTCGGATGTGATTGTGTTAACACACTGCTCAGTGTGGCAGCCACCACAAGGAAGCAAACACATGTGTCATCTGGAGGAATTTACCAGAAGACATTAGTGTTTGATACTGCTGAAGATAATCACCTGTTAATACAAGATTTTTTGAACGGTGTCTGGCATGGAAGCCCTGAACCACAAACCCGTTGTGTGTGTGTGTGTGTGTGTGTGTGTGTGTGTGTGTGTGTGTGTGTGTGTGTGTGTGTGTGTGTGTGTGTGTGTGTGTGTGTTTGTTTGTCTGACAGCAGCAGCAGTCACAGCCTGGTACCGTTAGCTAATGCTAACTAGCTTAACAGAGTTCAGCGACACTGAATCAGATACAAACTGCACCGACAGCACTGACAGTTGACCCGGGACACCGACCCGGGCCAGGAAATCTTTACCTATCAACATTGTTGCTCCTCAAACGGAAACGGGTCAAAACGGTCTCTCTCTCTCGGCTGGACTGACGGTACTCTGACAGTTAGCTCGTTAGCCTCCGTTAGCCGGCTGAACTTCACCAGAGACCGGCGGTGAACCGGAGACAGTCCGGCTGGAGACGGTTCAGGAGGTCCACAAACTAACCCGGGTCAGGACGTATGAGTGCAGTGCAGCGTGGTGAACACGAGTCAGTGGCCTGTCCGTTAGCCTGTTAGCCCGTTAGCCCCGTTATGACAGCTGACGGTCTGCTGCCAGTTAGCCTGTTAGTCCCGTTAGCTCCAGCTGCAGATCAGCGGCTCCCTGCAGTATCCGGCCCGGTCGTGTACTACCTCTGGACCTGGTCTGTACTGGGTCCGCACCGGGACCACTTGGTTATTCTGGGTGTGTTTTCTCTGCTGTGTCGGTCCTACCGTTCATGGTCTCAACAGCTGCTGACAGTCTGACACCGGACACCGGGCTGCGCGCATGCGCAAACACCGGGCACGCTGCTACTGGACCCAAACTGGGACCAGTGGCGGATCTACAGTAAGGAGGGAGGGGGGCAGATTGCAAACTAAAAGTTCTCATAAATATAATAATAAGTCAGAGTTAGAAACACTTCCTGTAAATTCCTCTATTCTAGTGAAACTAGAAACATGTCATCACTGACATGAGACAAACTCCTCTATAACTGTATGAGAGACAGATTTAATTGTTCATTTTCTGCATTTCCTATGTGTCATATAAATTCATGATAATTTAAGTACATAAGGTAATTAAGGTAATGGAATAAATACGATATGAAAAGGGTAACATTGATGGATGGTTTGATTAAAAATATACGAGTTTGGTTGTAAATTAGATGCCCTTCATGTAAGGTTTTGTTTTTTTTGAGTAAGAGTCACATGATCAGAATTTGGCTAGGTGTATGACCATGGCATTATGGGTCAGCGCAGAACACTATGGTGGCAGCTCCAAATTGACATTTTTCTGCACATGGTTCAAGAGGCGCACACAGTAATTGTATTGGATTTATATTTGTGTATATTGTAATTAACATGCTTATATGAACATTAATGAGAATTTGAAACAACAGACAGACATGTGCTTCAACTTTTATGTTTTTATTTTTGGTAGTTTTCATGGCGTCCTCTGATGTCATCGAGAGGGAGAGAAATAAATGTTGAAAGATATCTGTATGAAGCATGGCCATTATTGTTGAACCAGTGTAGCTACATCCTCTATTCTAGTGAAACTAGAAACATGGCATCACTGTCAATAATGTACTGAAGTCAAGAAAGAGGATGACCGTGCAGAAGTTATTATCAAGATTAAAGATAAATAGTCAATAAAAACAGTGTCAAGATATAATGTGTGTGACATCATCAGGATGTTTGTGACATCATCAGTATGTTTGTGACATCAACAGATATTTTTGGATCTTCAAGAAGATAAAACGGCAGCAGCTGACAGTGAACATCAGCCTGGTCTTTGATCATATTGATCCAGATCTGAACTAAAACTCCAAACAACACAAACTGTTAAAATTATAACTTTATTTTTACATGATACAAACTGTGTTTGGCCTTCTGCCATTTCACAATAAAAACACATTTCCATTGCAGACGGAGTCATATTCACCATCATCATCAGCATCCTCAGACAGGTATTTACAGGAACATTTACACACTGTTAGCAAACTGTACAGGGTCAATAGAAAAGCAGTCTGTGCTTCATTACTTCATCAACTGATCCTGGATTTATTTGTACAAACATGTTAAAGTTTTTATTCCCTTGTAGAAAAAACGTTTCAGTAACAAACAGCTCGACCAATCAGAGCTGAGGATCTGTTCCATTACTTCCAGAAGATTAGAAAACTGTACAGAGACCAGATAGAGATAGATATACATCATCAGCGACGCAGCAGAGTTTAAACACTGCCTCCCGCCTTCATTTAAAAAACAAAATAACAAATTAGCTTGAAGAAGCACCGTAAATTATCATCATCATCATCACACGCATGCAAAGTCTAATCTGATCAGAGAATTACAACTACGGGTCAAACACAGACTCAAAAAACACGCAAGGCAAAAACACAGAGAAGATCAAAGAGCAATAATCAGAAATACCAGAAGAAGAAGAAACGTAGAGAAGCTGCAGGAAGATCGTTCAGATACGAAGACCTGGTTCAGGTTTCTGAGTCAGACAGTCAGAGTCTGTTTGTTCATTATTGCCTGGTGGGTTCAGTCTTCAGTCAGAGTCCATTTACACTTAAAAACATACAGTCCAGGAGAGTCCCCATGAAGCATATTTTCAAATGAAGACTAAATAGTACAGTGTCATACACACAGAGAAAACACCCCAACAGGTAAAACAACAAACTGTTGCCATGGAAACACAGCTGACAATCTCCAGGATGAATCCAAACCTTGAATGTCTTGACTCACAGACTGAGTCCTGCAGACACAGTTAGGTTGGGGTGTTAAACTGTAAGATCAGATCAGATCTATGTCCAGGTTCTTGTGGGAACTGTTTCTTCATGCTGAAACAACACTGAAACATCATAACGACATCATCTCTGATGATCCTGTTCTCTGATTTAAAGTGAAGTCTGATGAGGGAACTATGGTGACTGAATCTATGACCCTCTGATCAAAGTGTTGTAATATTTATGTGTCTGTGTTAATCTGCTGCTGATGACACTGATCATTTCCTCCTGCTGCAGGTTCACATTAACAGCATTTCACTAGTAATACAGGAGCCGACTTTTATTATGAAGTGTTCACAGAAGATGCAATGTGTTTGATAAATAGGCTTAGCACTTGTTCTGTTGTTCATCAAAAATACATGTACAAAACAGAACAATGTCAATTTTTCGGATCAGTTTGAAATGTTGAAGGGAGTGATGAAGAGTCAGGAGCAGCCAGAGTGAGCTGACGAAGAGCTGCACAACTCCACCTGGTCAGCCAGGTAATCAGCTCCTGTCACTGTGCTGCTGTTCAGACTCAGGCCATGTGCAGCATCAAACAGACCACAGCTGCTCCCACAAAGATGGAGACTGGCAGTTTATTCTCTGACTTATTTATGCCCCCAGAATTCTGGGAGCTTTAGTGCTAAACTGTATTTGCTGTTACCACCAGAAACTACAGGTGTCGCCAAATTAACCAAGACTGAAATCAGTGATTTTGACTTTATTATTGCTGTTAATGAATTGAGGATATTTGGATTCAGCCTGTCAGATGGTTCAACTGGCTGAGATCAGAGCCAGAAATATAACATACCTGTACAACTCATGTTGTTAAACCATCAGCTACACACACCTGAGCCCAGTGTTCAGATGGGTGCTCTGTTAATTCAGTGAAATTAGTTTTATTCTACTGACAAAATTCATCAGTTTTTGTCTCAGGTTGTGTTCAGGTTAAACAAACAACCTCCATGTTTGTACTGAGCTGAGCCTGAGGATAAACAAACATTTCAAACAATTAGCATACCAGATGTTATGCTAAATGTTTCATAAAATCTCACGTTACCAACTACAAACAGCTAGCTGTTTTTCACTAGCTGCTTGTTTTAATATACATTTAATCAGGGTGTTTGTTGATACCTTATGCTTTCTACAAGCAGCTAGTTTCAAACAGCTCACATATCTGACATTACGCAGGCTGTAAGGAGCCATCTTTGTTTAAGGATGTTACATAACCATAACCTCTTGTCAATGCAATCATAGCTCAATATAATTTATTACAGACTTTAACAGCTTGTACAATTGTTGCTACCAGTAACTCCTCATGTAACATTTAAACTTGACAGATCATTGTTGATGACAGAAACAGCAGCTGACACAATAATCTCAACTCCAGAAGTGAACCATGAGTTGAGACTAGCCTAGCATAATGTTATGCTAGATATTCTATAATATAGCATGTTATGCTAGCTGTTCTGTAAAATAGCATAATGTTATGCTAGCTGGTTCTGCAAAATAGCATAATGTTATGCTAGCTGGTTCTGCAATATAGCATAATGTTATGCTAGCTGGTTCTGTAAAATAGCATTATGTTATGCTAGCTGGTTCTGTAATATAGTATAATGTTATGCTAGCTGGTTCTGTAATGTTAAGCTAGCTGGTTCTGTAATATAGCATAATGTTATGCTAGCTGGTTCTGTAATATATGTTCAGTGTTAGACTGGGTTCAGTGTGGGGTATTAGTACATAATGCAGGGTTTGTTGTTTTCCCTCCCTGGTTCAATAAAAGTTAAACATTAAAATGAATTTATGTTCCCATGATGCTCTGGGACACATGCTCAATAAGGCTACTGTCAGAACAGACAGACAGTGCCACCTAGCTGCAAGAGTGAAGGCACAGCTGGGATAAATAGGTATAAATAGGACTTACAGTATGTACACACAATAAGTTAGTGACTCTCTCTCTCTCTCTCTCTCACACACTCACACACACTCACACACACACTCACACACACACACACACACACACACACACACACACACACACACACAGTTTAAACCCCCAGATTTCAGATTGTTTTGATCGTTCTTCAGCTCTTTGTTCATTCAGCAGGTTCGACTTAAAATGTTCAGTCTGATTCTAGTTTCTTGTCTCTAAACTTTTTATTTTACATACAAAAACTTAACCAGCAAGTTAACTTCAGTCAAACTACCTGTTTCAGCAGTTCAGGTAGATCTCCAGCTATCAACCTCCTTTTATCTTGTAAGTTCAGGTTTTATTTGAGCAGTGAAAACAATATATCATCATCGTCAGGTCTTTTCAGGTGACCTGCTTCGATCAGAAAGTTAAACCTCCCTGATCATTCAGCTAGAGAGTCTGGCTCTGATTGGTCGGTTTGATGATCAGACTGGGCTTGTTGAAGTTACATGTTGAATGACTTATGTTACTCGAATATGAGATCAACTCATTCATAAAAATAAAAACCCATGAACTGGACCTAGACCAGACTGGACCAACAAGCAATGAATCCAAACCTGAATGGACCTAAAGAAAATCCACCTAATCCTGAACATGCTGCAGACAAGAGGCCTTCAATGACCAATGGAAACCCTTCTCAGACCTAACCTGACAATACTGAAGATCCACATGAGACCCAAGGTTAGTCATTCAAATCTGATCCATAGAGTTTGGAACATAAGGAAGGAGGGACACTCAAGTATGACCTGAAAATCTACTCGGGACCAGAAGGACCATTAAACCCAATCCAAATGGGGCCTAATGAAGCTGAACTGGACCCAAGGACAACCAGACCCAAGCTAAAAGGGAACCAAGGAAGCACCATCAAACTCAATTTGAAAGAGACTCAATAAAATGTGACCTCAATCGCACTATGGTCTCCATAGTAACAAGCGTCACTGAATGATGCTCTTCCATCTTTCTTCAAGCCACTCATCTGCTACACGCTGATTGGTCGATAAATAAAAATTCAGTGCTTGTAGCTTGAATTATCCAAACCTGAGAACCCTGGTGAGTCAATCTGGACTCAACCTGGAACTGAGGAAGACTGGAGAGACTGGGAACCAGTGCAGGCCTGATCCTGAGGTTGTACTAGAACTTTTAGCTCCAGCTTGTGTTGTTAAAAAACAACCAGAAACTGGAATCAGACTGAAACAGTGATTTCAAACCACTCCCTGATTCTGTTATTGCATTGAGTCAAACCTCCACATGTGGGGGGAGGGGGCAGACCTGCATCACAACGCTGGTTTCAGTAGTGAAGGCAACAACACTGTCGATAAAAAACATCCAGCAGATCAATGATCAATACATGTCATCAGTAGAAACTATTACAATTGTGCTTTTGACTCTTGACAGACAGCAGAACAGCACAGCAGGGAACTCTGGGAAATGTAGTGCAAGGCAGCAGGAGACGATATTCCCTGATCTGATCGGTTAGATTGTCATTTTACATCACAGACTGGTGTCAGATGGGTCTAACATCTGGTTTAAGTATGGATTAAGTCTGGTTTAGGTCTAGTTTAAGTCTGGTTAAGTTTTGGTTTGATTAAGTTTCAGGTCAAGCAGGTTCAGCTGCTGCTGCAGCAGAGTGAAGGGATCTAAAGACATCCTGAGTCCAACTATAAAAACCTTGTATATTATATCCCAAGCGGACATGGACACACGCACACACACGCACACACACACGCACGCACACACACACACACACACACACACACACACAGCAGGAAGACACAATGTTAACATGAGTACGATGGTTTCCAGAGTTTCAGTCTCTCAGAGCTGCTGAAGGAGCTTCTTCATCCTCTCCTCTTCCTCTGTGGGGCTCCAAGTGTCTCCAGGGGTCAGAGGTCATCAGAGGCCAGTTCTTCCTGGGGGCTGGTTGATGGAGTCAGAGAGGTCATCAGAGGTCAGTGACCTTGTTCTCTACCAGGGCAGCAACCTGCTGCAGTCGGTAGGCCAACTGCATCTTCTGACCCGAACTGTCCTCCTCCAGAGACATGATGATCTTAGAGAGAGACAGGTATAGAGACAGACAGGTGCAGAGACAGACAGGTGTAGATCTGTTAGTGTTTTAAAGTGTCTATCACAGATCTCAGTGGTTGAGAGTCTCAGAGTCTCAGTCTTCTTTAGTCTTAGTCCCGGAACAGCCAGTGACCAAAGGGGTCACATGGCTGCAGCAGCTTTAAAGGTGCAATGTGCAAGATCTGAATTTTAGCTTAAAATGTTCAAAAAATGAACTAACACTATCAATAGTATGTGAAGGAGCCACAGTAATGATGTCATGACCAAGGACTCCATCTTTTGTATTTCAGTGATATCGACAGAAATGAGCATGCTAACTAACTAGCTGCATCCCGCACCGTGTTGTAATACCACTTTATGACACTAGATGCTGTGTGAGTCAGTGTAGCTTCTAGTCTGCCCTCAGTCCCATGAAGAAGAACAACTTCCTCCAGAGCTTGAAGTTACGCTACAACTCCCAACTTAAAAAAAAAAGTTCCCTACTAGCATCACAGAAACGCAGAGATGGCTGGAGCGCCTAGAAAGCGATCTTTATCTCCGTCCAGAAGGACTGCTCCGACAAGAAACCGCATTCAATGGCAAAGAAAAGAAGAAAACGTATGTATATTTATCTTTTTGACTTGCAGTGTTTTATCATTTTATTGTTATTTCCTATAAATTCGTTAATTGGATACTGCACCAAACACCAAGCCAGATATCTTGTAAGTAAAAAACTACCTGGCAATGAACCTTATTTTCTGATTCTGCCTTTGTGATGATGTCATCATCCCTTCCTCATGCTGCTAGAGCCTGACACCCATGTGTCATGCAGAATCCTCCTGCCTTCATATGTTTATAGGTAAATAAAAACATACTGTTTATATTACAAGTACTCATAATTTGTTTCAGTGCTATCAACAATTTTAACTATCAACAATAAATGCACATATAAATAATAAATTATAAAGAACATGGGGAAAACAACAACATGATTAACTGGAGGTGAAATGCTGCCCCCTATGAAGGTGGATCTTACTTGTGTGTGTGTGTGTGTGTGTGTGTGTGTGTGTGTGTTTTACCTGGTCGTAGTATTTGTTAATGTACTTGTAGAGTTCATGAAGAGCAACAACAGTGTTCATCTCCGAGGCGAAACTCTGAAACAGACACAGAGAAGTTCATGTTGATGTGAAGTTGTTTTCTTCAGTAACATCTGTAGTTCAGGTTTGAGTTCACTGACCCCTGAGAGTTCAGTCAGAGTGGAGTTCATCTCCTGGTAACAGCCTGACGCAGCGCTGTGGATGTCACTGTAGTACCTACACACACACACACACACACACACACACACACAGTTTACATGATGTGACATTAGTGAACATATTTCTACGGTAACTGTACGACAGTGAGTGTGTTTCTTTAGTAACTGTAAACCAGAGAGCGTGTTTCCACAGCAACTGAACTGTACATATTAAAACTTAGTGCACCCTGACAGGAAGGCGTCTCACCTCTCTACCAGCTGTTTGTATCGGGGGATCTCTCTGGCGTACAGCAGCTTGTTGACAGGAGAGTCCTGATTGGACAGAAATATATTATGAGATCCACACAGAGTTAATATGTGTAGAGCCAGATACTTCATGCTATAACAGACAGCGGGACAGACAGAGAGACACACAGATCATACCCGTCCCACTTTGTGTTCAGAGGTGGTGCAGGAGTCGATGAAGGTCTGAGCAATGACTGACAGGACGGCGTCGATGCTGTCGGTCACCTGAACATCCAAAACAAACTGAGGGTTCTTCAGGATGTTCACCCAGAATCTGAGAGGGAGACTACAGACAGACAGACAGGTCAGAGAGACAGACAGGTGACTAAGTATGTCAGATGATCAGGTGTATGTCTTACCTGTTGGTCTTCCAGATGTGAACCGTCTCGGGGTCGTCAATGCCGTGTTTCTCAGCCATGTCGTCCAGGAAGTCAAAGAAGAATCTTACGGCAATTGGAGGAGGACGCTTTGTACTGAGGATGGCCACAAAGACATCGTCCACAAACTTCTGCAGTGTCCCCTAGGTAGAGAGAGAGAGATAGAGGGAGAGACAGGTAGAGAGAGAGAGATGTTGCAATTTTGTGTGTGTGTGTTACCTTCATGGACAGCAGTCTGGTCAGGTAAATCTCAGATATTAATGTGTGTGTTACCTTCATGGACAGCAGTCTGGTCAGGTAAATCTCAGGTATGGCCTTGGCTCGCTCTCTCTCCCTCATGCTGCTCTTTCTGTGTTTTGGAATTTCAGGATCTTCGCTGCTCTTCACCAGGTGCCACAGACGAAGACCCTCCTCCTCCTCACCCTCTAGCATCGGTGTTTCTATGACAACCACACACAGAAATGTGTTGTGTTGGGTCTGGGTTCTGTGTACTTTTGATACCCTAAATGTTCTAAAATGGTCTGTTATTGTATATGTTCTATATATTTCTCTTTATAGTTCTTAATGGTGTTCTTTGCATTGACTCTGGGTTCTAGATGTTCTACATGGCTCTCTCTGTTTTGGTTCTGGTTTCTCATGTTCTATAAGTTCTAGACTGTTTGGACGTGTTATGGTCTTACTCTCTCCAGTCTGGAACACCTGGTTGATTCCAACTCCACCTGAGTTCTGTGAACGAGGAATCAGAGCCACAGTCGCACCGTCTGGAACCTGAAGAACAAGAAGGAGACGTAAGGAATGTAAACAAGGAGGTAAAGAGGAACAGAGTTCATGAGAGAACATGAAGAGAACATGGGAGAACATGAGAGAACATAAGAGAATGTGAAGACGCAGCGTGATTGGTCAGTCGTTGCTACCTTGTAGTGCTGCAACGTGTTGATCCGTTTCCAGCGACCCTGAACCACTGCTGTGACATCATCATCCGACAGGGTCAGGTGACCCGCCTGACCTGAACGCCACTCTGACATCAAACACAGACACACAGGTCAGTATGAGCTGTCAATCAAACCACAGACAGGTAAGACAGGTGAGACAGGTATGGGTGTGTACCCAGGTCCAGACTATCAGCTGCTGGTCTTTGAGAGAACGGAGCTCCCCTGTAGACTTGATCCAGGATCTTATCCTTCACCTGAAAACAGGCAAACAGGGAGACAGAGAGGTGAGAGACAGACAGGTGACAACAAGACATGCAGGTGGTAATCAGACAGACAGGTACCTGTGTGATAGTGTCGGTGTCGAGCACCTTAACAGGACACGGCTGAACCTCAACTCCGTTCTTCACCAAGACTGTCAGGGTCTGAGAGACAGACAGATACAGAGACAGACAGGTACAGAGAAACAGGTACAGAGGAACAGGTAGAGAGAGACAGACAGGTACAGAGAAACAGGTACAGAGAAACAGGTAGAGAGAGACAGGTAGACATGTTAAGGTAAAAAAAAAAACATGACTCATGTATTGTTTGTGTATACCAATCAGCACACCTGTTGTCCATTATGACTTACCTATATTGTCAAGGTGAGTATAAATGAATAATACAGACAGGTGAGATGTGTGTGTTGCTGTGGTTACCATAGCAGAGTAGTCAATGTCCTCTCGCAGCAGGTGACTGTCGTTGAGTGTTCGTTTGGCTTTTCCTGTCACGGCGTCAACTGGCCCTTTGTCTACCTGATACTTTATAGCTCTGTAGAGCATGTAGAGAGGCTCGCCTGCCACCTCCTGACAGACAGGTAGAGAGGTAGACAGGTGAGGGTGACACAGACACAGTTCAATGCAAACACACACATATAGAGACAGACAGGCATTTACCTTCAGGAAGGAGTAGAGGCAGATCGACATCCAGTTGGTCAACATCTTCTCTACAACTGTCTCTGTCCTGAAACACAGACAGACAGACAGAGAGAGAGAGACAGAAAGAGAGAGACAGACCAGCAGACAGACAGGTTAGTTATCAGCTGACCGTCTGGATGAACTAAGGACCAAATCAAAGTCCTACAATCCACCAATTTCTGAAAACACTGGATCAGAGCAATCACCCAGTCCCACTGTGGATGGCCACGCTGACCCAAAACTGGCCCCAGTGTTAGATCTGATCCAGAGTCAGCTAAACCTGTACCCTTGGGACCTGGTTGGTGATGCTCCCACACACAGATGTGGTATCTGAGGCTTGCTGAAGGCTACTTTGACTTATTGTTGTGGTTGGAGGAGGCGGTCAAGCTCAGGAAGGAGGCCTCTCCAGCTGGTTAGTGGAGGACTGCTGACCCAGACAACAGAGGTAGATACATTTCATCTTTTCTATATGGGTGTTGGAAACAAAGAAGCACAACACAGGGTGGTGGTTCACATTCTTAAAAAAGGAGGCTCACAAAACCCAGACTCCATGGCAAAGTCTCTGTCAGGCTGCTGAATGGACACTGGCTGATTGTTGAACCTCAGATTCAAGAGGACTGATGTAGATTCTTTCCTAGTCATGGACCAGTGGACCAGATGTTTATCTTGCAGACATCCTAGAAGGATCATGGGAGTTTGTTCATCCAGTCTACATATGTTTTGTGGAGCTGGAGAAGGCTTATGACTGTGTTCCCCAGGGTATGTTGTGGGGTTTTCAGTGGGTGTTGGACCATCCGAAGATTTGGTGACCTCATTGCATCTTTGCTTTTTGTTGCGTGGTTTTTAGCTTAGAGCACACTTGAGGGATTACGTATGACATTTAGTCTGGGGAGACCTTGAAATCCATTGGGTCCGTTAGGTGGATTTGAAGAGGATCATTGAGGATCCTCTTCATATTCTGCTGCCAGCAGCAGAAAATAGATGGGTTGCTAGACTTTGTAGTTTTCTAGCTACCATCAAGTCTGCCAGTGCAGCTTTTCAGAAAGCAGAGCATTTCCTGTTTCCAACCCTGATGTGCTAAGTCTAAGGCAAAAGAATCAAGAATCTAAAGAAAGTCCAGCTACTGTGAACTAGATGCTGTTTGTCCTGGATGATTTACAGGATTTTTACTGACATGTTTTCAAGCCTATAAAATGTTTCCATGGTGTTTAGACCTAATGGACTCTTTCTGAAGGACTGGCTATCTGTGGTGACTTTCCTCAAGCTGTGATCTAAAATCTGATGGTCTTTGGAAAATGAATCAGTTTGAGGATGAAACAACTCCTCTGTGGTTGTTTGAACTTTTCTAAGGTTGACTCATTTCACAGATTAAGGTGTGTTTGTTTTACATACCGGCGTAGCATGAGTTTGGGGTTCTTGGCAACATACTGCTGGACCAGGTCCTGCAACAGACTCTTCATGACCTCAGTGAAGTACTCCAGTTTATCATGAAGGGCCATGGTGAGCAGACTGGCAACATAACCCCGGTCTCTCTGAGAGAAACCCTGCTGGGCCTCCAGAGTGTGGATGAACTGAGACAGAGACAGAAGACAAACATCACCTGCAGGTCTCCTGATCCAACACCAAGTTACATGAGTATTACATGACCCTCCTGCCCCCTCGGCTAACAACCCACTCTAGTAAGGAAGAGTCTGTTGTTGAGCAGGTTGTTGAGCTGCTGGAGTCCCTGCTCCACAGTCTGCCTCCTGGACTCCGGAAGATCCAGCTGGCGGCTCAATGGTGCCGTCTGCTGGCCGGGAAAAAAGACTCTCTCTGCATACGTCCTGTAGTCCAGCAGGGGGAGTCCTGGTCCTCCAACATCACTGCTCAAGTCCATCATCTCTGTCATTAGGTCTACACAAAGAAGGAGAAGAAATTGCACTGAGATCCAGTGGGAAAACTGATTTAATGTAAATCCATGATTCTTTACGCTTAAAATTTTAGATCATGCTGTTGAACTCAGGAAACTGAGATCCAAAGTTAATTCTTGACTGTGGTTGCCACAGTCAAGAACGAACTTTAATTCTCAGCTTTCCAGCCGACATATGCTGAGGAAGACCATTTGACGCAGTCGAAATCTTAGATCAGCTGCTGAGTGAATGTTGTGGTGACGTTTCTGTCCGACTGGAGCGTCTGCAGAGTGTGTATGTGTACCAGTGAACTCTTTGCGACACTGATCTCCAACATTGATTTCCAGAGTTTCCAACTGCAGCAAAACCTTCTTATAATCTCTGAGCGCCTGTTTACTCTTCCTCCTGCGCGCACACACACACACACACACACACACACACACACACACACACACACACACAGAGAAACACAAGTCATGAAATACAACAGCTGTGCTTAGTAAAAACTCCTTGTGCATTAAAGTATTATATCCTCTCAAGCAAATGTATTAACCCCAGCAGATACCTAAACACACATTGTCTAAACTTTATTAAAGCCTTCAGCGGAGATCCCAGAGTTAAATGATAGTATGTAGAATATTTCCATCTAATGGAGCACTGAAGTTTGTCACTCAGTAAAAAAAAAAAAATACAGAAGATGTAGTGTCAGAAAAAGAGGAAGAATTTGATTTTAATAAGAATCAAAGCTGCTTAAGGAAAACAAAGGGTTAAAGTTAAATTTCTAATTTCATTTAAAAAAGCAAGATTTTAGACAAGATGAAAAACATCTAAAGGGAAACTTCAAACCATATCTACCTTTCTGAGTAAATTATCTATACAGTCACTTTTTATTACATACAGTCACTTGTCGCCTCAGTCTAGAAAAGTTAGACAGTACTGTATTGTGCTGCACTGCACTGTGTAATACTATACTGCACTGTATTGTACTGCATTGCACTGCACTGCACTATACTGTATTGTATGGCGCTGTACTATATTGCACTGCACTGTATTGTACTGTATGGCGCTGTACTTTACTGTACTGTACTGTATTGTTCTGCACGGCACTGTATCCAACTGCACTGCACTGAACTGTTGGTAAAACAGACTGAATAACACTAAGACAGAAGGTAAAACAGCAGGAAACTGCAGTAAAAACCTGCAACCTGCAACTGAACTCTGAAAACAGAGACATGGAGGCAGACGAACAGGTACCTACCTGTACATCAGGATGACCACTAGCACTGACAGGATGATTACACCTGTTCCTGCCCCCAAACCAATCTGAGCAGCCAATGGAACGGGAGACAGCAGAGAGTCACTGTCGTACTGAACCATTCCCAGGTCCACCTGCAGGTTTCCCATAAACACCTGGGAGACAGACAGGGAGATAGGGAGACAGGGAAACGGGGAGGGGCCAAACAGACAGACAGGGAGACACAAAATGTTTAAAAATGTATGACCTTGTGAGGCAGCTCCTTGCTGATGTCCAGACTGTGTGTATACTGTTTGTGTTATCTATATCAGGTGTCTATCACGTGTATATAAATACATGTGGGCAGCTCGACACTATTACAAACGTGTTCTGTGTATTTATCAACATGTAGGTTATGTATTCATGGCTCTGTGTATATCCTGGTGTAGGGTATATGAATGTGCTACCTTGAGACTTGGCAGGTCGTTGCTGTCGTCCACACTCATTGGTTGGATCTCTGGAGGTTCACAGTACAGGTGTGTGTTGTCCAGAGTTTTCACCTCACACTCCTGATCTCCAAGCCGAGCGGTTACTTCCTGTCTGGACATGGCTCTGGTCAAGTCCTGACCCTGAGAGACCAGAGCAGACATCAGGACTGATTCATTGTGTGGGTTCCTGAACAGACGTCAGTGAACTGGATTTGTCGGTTTACCTCCACAGCGATCACTCCTCCCGGTTTGAAACGATACGGAGCATCTGGAGCTTCTCGATTCAGATGAAAAAACTCTGGGTTTGGATAATAAGTGAAGCTTTTACCCTGAGAGACAGACAGTAAGGTGGACAGAGACAGACAGGTTACTCTATTAGACAGAGAACTGATGATCCTGTACAACCCCATTCATCCTGGATCTCTGTCTGTAGGGCAGGTTTGTCATCCATCACCACATGTAGTCAAACTGTCTGATTAACAGCATCTAAATCAGCTGTGATCAGCTCCTGTCTGCAGTGTATCAAGATGTTGAGACAACTATCACTGCATTGCTGTGATACTGAAGGACACTTCAAAACAGGAGGCTTCTGAATGGAGTTCTGCAGCATCTGTTTTCTCTGGGGCTTTTTTGGAGGGTCATCAGACATACTGATATCCTCAGGAAGTGACGTCACACTGAATCAGATCAACGTGGTTCAGGTGTGTGGGTTCAGGTCTGACTCAGTCAGGAGGAGAACGACCATTTTGACTCTGTATCTTTGCTCACCCTTCCACTCTCGGTGCCCCCCCTGGGGAGACAGACAGGCAGACAGGTAGAAAGACAGACAGACACGTAGACAGGCAGGCAGACAGACAGACAGGTAGAAAGGCTGAGAGGTAGACAGACTGAAAGGTAGACACAGACAGACTGACAGACAAACAGGCCGGAAGGTAGGCAGAGAGACAGACAGGTAGAAAGACTGAGAGGTAGACACAGACAGACTGACAGGCAGGCAGACAGACAGGTCGGCAGAGAAACAGACAGACAGGTAGACAGACAGACAGACTGACAGGTATACAGACAGACAAGTAGACAGACAGACAGACAGACAGACAGGCAGACAGGTACCTTGATGCTCTCGTAGTGTACTCTGACGTTGTCCAGTTGAAACCAGACACTTTTTACTTTGACCTCTGGGGTCACTGTGGGGGTTGGACAGGTCATCTGAGAGGACGAAAGGACCGAACAGTGCTCCGATACCTGAGAGACAGACAGATGAAGACACACACAGGTGTAGAGAGAGACAGGTTGAATCAAAGTCAGCACAGTGAGCAAGATACATCTGATTCGTTAGTTCATCTCACCGTTGTCATGGTGCTGTTGAAGACCAGCTGCTGCTTGGCGGTGAGGAGAGCCAATCGTCTTCTCCGTTTCACCCTCTGGACCTCCAGAGGCTCCACCCACACAGATATGATTGGCTGCTGGACCACATCCAGGTTCCTGCCTGTCACCATGACGATGCGCCCCCCTCTGTGGACAGGAAGTCAACACCTTATTATGACGTCAGGTTGATTAGTGATCGATTATTGGTGACAAAGTTCTTACGCATAGAAGCTCTCTGAAGGTGTGGCGTCAGTGATGACGGGGTCATCAAGGTAACGGAAGGTAACGTTGGGAACGATCCGCTCTGCTTTACCGAACAAAACCCGAACTGTGACTCCACCAGTCTGAGTACTGGCACCAGTCTGACACACCAACTGGGTGTCATTCACCTCCTCCACACTGAGAGGAGACAAGGAAAACCAGAGGACAAGGAGACAAGGAGAGGATACAAGGAGAAAAGGAGTCAAGGAGAAAAGGAGACCAGAGGACAAGGAGACAAGGAGAGGATATAAGGAGAAAAGGAGTCAAGGAGAAAAGGAGACCAGAGGACAAGGAGACAAGGAGGGGGAGTTAATATGTCAGTCAGACATAACTGCTGTTGAACAGCAGAACCAGTAGTAGTACTATAGTACTGTAGTATCCACATGTAGTAGTAGTAGTAGTACTGCAGTACTCACATGTAACAGGGCTGTGGACCCACGAAGGCGCTCAGGTCAGACGTCTGTCCAGTCAACAGCTGCCATCCTCTGATGGTCAGTCTGGTTCCTCCAGATACTGGACCTTTATTAGGAACCAGCTCCAGGAGCTGAGGGTCCTGAACAAAAGAACACACAGGAGTTAGAGAGGATCTGGATCAAAGCCTCTGTCCTCTCTACTTCCTCATATGAGCAATAGAGACTGAGACTGTGGGGGGTCACATGTGTGGTCCTGGCTTCTGGACAGTGACTGAAACAATGAGATGGTGGATTCAAGCAGCTGAATGATTTTCCTTGGCAAAGAGTCTGGACTCTGAGATCCAGGAGGAAGAGTTGGAGGAGGAGGACCACTGCTCCTTTAACATCTCTGCAGGACCAACGTCACACTCACCTGATAGGTGAAGATCTGCGTTGATCTCCCAGGTGGGGTTGTTCCCACGGTAACCAGGATAGGTCCCTCCCTCTGCTTCCCACTGGGCTGCAGCTCACACACAACCCTACACACACACACACACACACACACACACACACACACACACACACACACACACACACACAAACACAGACACGCATGCAGTCTTGACACAGTGTTTTACATTATACAGAGCCATTTCAAAATACAGTCAATAATGTGTGTGTGTGTGTGTGTGTGTGTGTGTGTGTGTGTTACCTGGTGGAGATCTGGTATCCTACAGATTGGGGCGGACACTGAACACCTGCCACTGTGACTCCATCCACCACATCCTGGTACCTCATCCCCAGATTTGACCCTATGATTGTTACCAAGACTCCACCCTCGAGAGGACCAGAGAGAGGTAACACCTGCAGACAGACAAGTAGACAGACAGTTTGAAAGTTTCCATGGCAACAAACTAGCCCTGTGACAACAAACTGGTCATTACATTCACCTGAGTGATCTGAGGAGGTGGGCAGGTGTCTTCAGGTATGCCGGTACATGATTGGTTGTAAACACAGCTGGGGGTGGGGCTTCCCGGACACCACACGCAGCCGTACTCCTCAGGGACCGCCCTGCACTGCGAGCAATCTGATTGGCCAGCTGAGCAGTCGTACAACTGGACTGAAGAACACAAGAGATAGAGAGACAGTTAGTGATACCTGTCTGATAGACACATAAACAGACACACACACACACACACACACACACACACACACACACACACAGTTCTTACGTCGGAGGCCAGGTGAGGCGTCAATGCGTCTCTCTCCTTTTCGCAGGTAGACGGGGGCAGAATACTGAAGCTGACTGACTGCATACTGAAACTACAGAAAGACAGACAGATGAGGGAGAGACAGGTGAGAGACAGACAGGTAAGAGAGAGAGATACAGGCAGGTGGATAAACAGACAGGTGAGAGAGGTGAGAGACAGACATGTGGACAGAGAGACAGTAAACACACCACTGTGTGCATTACCTGGTGTGGGCTGCAGGTGAAGGTGTGTGTGTTGTCATGTGATTTCTCCACAGCAGCTGTCAGGTTGATCTGGACTCCTTGGATTTCCACAACACACAGGTACTGAGCTTCATCCTGCAGAGACACAGATGGAGACTTGGTCTGATCCAGGTCCTGTGGTAAACTGGACTGATCATAATCCTCACGCAACACCTGAGGAGTCACCTGGTCACTATGGTCATTTATTTTTTACAGTTGTCACAATAACACATCCACATTCACAGAGTAATGACTCTCTGGTTCTGGATACCATCTCTGAGTCTAAACAACAAACAGGTCTCACGGTGTAGATGTCCAGGTTTCGTCCCTCTAACACCACAGTGGTGCTCAGGCCCATCGGCACTAAGGCAGAACTCTGCAGGGAGAACACCAGGGGACAGGGACCAGGAGAGTCCTGCAGACAGACAGGAGACAGGGTGAGACAGGCAGATAGACAGACAAGCAGGTAGACAGTCAGGGTGAGACAGACAGAGAGACAGACAGGCAGGTAGAGATACAGACAGATAGTCTCACTCTCTGGTTCAGGATGATGTGTTGGTTGGGACAGCTGTGGTTGTGAGTGCAGAGTTGATCCAGAGGACACCAGTTACACTTCCACACACTGCTGACACAGGCCAGACACCTGAAACACACCATCATCATCATCATCATCATCATCATTATCACCTTCATCATCACCGTCATCATTATCATCATCACCTTCACCATCATCATCATCACCATAGACACACTACTGTGTGTGTGTGTGTGTGTGTGTGTGTGTGTGTGTGTGTGTGTGTGTGTTTTCTTACTGGGAGCTCTGGTTGAGGCGGCTCACTGCTCCACAGTCATAGAAGGTCATGTGACCTGTGGTGATGGTCACGTGATTGAACCTCAGTGACACAGGCAGGATCATGTGATCTGGAAGCAGAGCAGGAAGTTCTGAGTCCTGATCAGCTGATCTTGAAACATGAATCCCTACGAACATGCTGTCTCACTCACCTCTTCCTGCGGGCATGGGTGGGAGGAGCTCCGGTGCAGGTGATTGACAGGTGATGCTGGTTCCCATGACGATGGCTGGCTGAGGTGGGAGGAGCCCAAAGGCACAGGATAGAGACTCAGCCTCAGTGAGGGTGGGAAGTTGGATGACTGACAGCGTTACCTTGGATAAAACAGAAACACACACGTGGTCATATCAACATCAGAGGCTGAGGAGACTCTCAGGATAGAGGTCTTCACAGATCCACTGAGACCCTGCCCAGGAAACCAGTTTTACTGCAGTGGGTCTCGGGTCTGTGTGTCAGTATCTATCTGGGTCTATATAGACCCAGTGTATCAGCTGTGATCACGTGGTCTGACACAGTGAGACCGACATAAGCTAAAACCAGGAAACAAAAATCAGCCCAACAACAGACCTGTACCTGGGTCTGCTCATCTTTGCTCTGATTGGCCGGCTGCAGGCTCTGTACTGTCACACACTGATTGGTTGGTTCGAAGCTCCAGAGCCAGTGATTGGACTGAAGGTGACGCTGACACTGATGTTTACGGGAACATCTGGACAAAAGAAACAGACAGTCAGACAGACAGGCAGAGAGACAGAGAGATAGACAGGCAGACGGAAAGACAGATGGACGGAGAGACAGACAGACAGACAGATGGAGAGAGAGACAGACAGACAGACAGACAGGTATGCAGACAGAAATAGAGTGAGACAGGCAGACAGTGAGACAGACAGGCATACAGACATACCTTCCCTCCAGAACACACCAGCCACAGTATGGATCTCTGACGGCGAGACAGGACTGACAGTCTGTCTGTCTCTCACATGACGACACAGGAACCTTTGACAACTGAGAGGAAACAACAACATGTCAGTTTGATCATCAGAGAGAAAGAGAGACAGGATGAAGACAGAGACAGACAGGAACCATGGAGGAGGATGTCTCTCACCCTGCTGCTGGTTAAAACATAAATGTGCTGCTGGCTCTCGTCCAATAGGAGGTCAGCACTGACAGCGCTGCCGCTGTTCACCGACACACTGCCATACAGATCACCTGACCAGTCAGTGCGCACCAACACCTGGAACACAGGGGAGTTCAGTTATTAACATGTAATAGTAAGAGGTTCAACATGTTTGTGTTCATCATCACAGTGATGACGATGATGATGATGATGATGATGATGATGATGATGATGACGTGACCTCACTGGTTTTAAAGAGACTAAGAAACCACTGCACTCAAACAAACCTTGACTCAACAGGAAGTGCTCTGTTTTAGCAAGTGGCCAGCAGGTGGTGCTGTTTCACCACAACCACAGATCCTCCACCTTCATCTATCATGTAACTTATAGAAAATGAACAGAGTCCATGCTGCTGCTTCGATCCACCTCCAGAGTCACAGATCACATGACCACACCTGGATCATCACAGGTGGTCGCACCTGACAGTGGCTGATCTCCGCTGCTAGTCCCACCTCAGCACACCTGGATAAATGATGCTCAGCCGGAACCAGTCCAGGTACACTGGTCTGACTCCAGGTGCCGACACTGGGCTTCTTAAAACACTCTGATAGAACCACGCACTCATTGATTGGTTATAAAGTAAGTGGGGTTTGAACTCCTCTCTCACTGAGGTGACAGTGCGAAGACGTAAAGACTCAGAGTTGTTGAGAGGAGAGGGGCGGTGATGAGTCTGAGTCCACCACAGACAGGATCCAGACCAGGACACATCATAGGAGGAGGAGCTGCTCTGTTTCACCTTAACACTGCGTTCACACACAGATGAGGAGTAGTAATCTGTGTTGTGTTGAACATGTCTACTGTACATCCTCTGCTCTGATTGGACAGTGTGTGAGCTGACGGATGGATCAGTGCTGTGGTCTGTGGTCCTGTATCTGAGCTGGTCTCATCTCTGCGAGTGAACAAGCTCAGAATTTATCTGAACAGAACAGAGCTGTAAACTTCTGAGAGCGTGTGTGTGATTAAATATTAACAGGATGAATCAAAGCTCTGCTGTTTACCTCATTAACACACACACACAACACACACACACACACACACACACACAGTAAATGTTTCAGAGGTGTCCTTCTGGATCCTTACCCAGAGTGCACCTGGGGGACCAATAACCAATGAACAACAAGAGTCTGAGCATGCTCCCCTGTGACAACCCCAACCCACCCAACCCCCCACCCCCCGAGCTAAACGCCCGTTAGTCATCACACTAACAGCCGTTTGTTTGGTGATAAAGAGCCTCAGGCTACAAGCTGTTCACTGTGTGTGTGTCTGTGTGTGTGTGTGAGTGTGTGTCTGTGTGTCTGTGTGTGTGCGTGTGTGAGAGATGTAAATGAGTTGTGTTGTGTAGCTGTGTGTAGTTGCTGTGTATTTTCAGCCCGGGAGGTGTTTCCTGGTGCAGTTACAAACAAACACAAACAGGAAACTTCAGGTCCAGAAACCGTCACAGCTGTGATCTGTACAACCAGTCTGATCTGATGGTCCCTGGACCAGCTGGGGGTTTCAGGCCTTGCTCAAGGGCACCTCAGTGTGGCAACACTGCTGTTCTTACACTCATCCCGCTGATCCGGGAATCAAACCGACAAAAGGGAACAATGAAAAAGTATATACTGTGCTCGTGTTGCCACCTTGTGCAGTTGTCCCTCTCTGTCTCCCAGGAAGGTGATGGTGTGTCCCGCCTCTGTAGCCGTGGTGACGGCGGTCAGCTGGGTGGTGGAGGTAAAGGTGGGCGTGGCCGGGAGCGGCACAGCACTGGCGATGGGGTTCGGTGTGTGTTCCCCCCCACAGGGGTACTCGGAGAGAGAGACCTTACAGATAAATGGAGAGAGAGAGAGAGAGAGAGTCAGTGACTCAAACAAACATCAGCATGCATGTGAACAGTGCTGAGGGGAAATAACTACACTAGTGGAAGTTTTATGACAGTGTAATGAGACTGTGGTGTCAAGGTCTAAAAGCCTCCTGGTCCTGGTTTCAATGTGACCAGCAGTTGCAGGGACGGTCTGGCTCAGATTTCCGTTTACTGGAGGGATTTGTGACGTAAGTAATTTGAGTGAACAACACTGTGTTGTGTCATATTAGATAAAATGTTTGATTCATCCTCATAAACCTGGAGCCGCAGGTTGCGTCTCACCAGAAAAGAAACAGGAATATAGTATCTTGATAAGTTCTACGCTCAAACACCAACTGTACTAATGATGTGTGTGTCTGAGCTGTGAGCTGCTTCACTTTAATTATACACCACTCATGTTGATCTTTTATCCAGAGGAGCTTAAACTTTACCGTTCTACAGTTCTTGAGCGGAAATGTTTTTTAATCCTCTTGATGTTGTTTATCATCTCACGGCTGCTCTGGAGGGACTTTAAGATCTCCCATCATTTGAACTAAAAGCCACAGATCAAATCCCAGGACCAGCCCTGGGTGATTTTGGCATAGTGACCGCACTCGGCAGCATCATGTGGAAGCTGTTAGAGATGTTACTGAGCATCACAGAGGAGAACTTCTGTGATGATCCTGCTCTCTCTTCTTTAGGGCTGTCCACAAACTTCTGGACACATGAAGGTGTAAAGTGCTACTACAGGTGTGAACAGATGTGCAAAAAGACTCATGTGTCCATTCACCTTTAACACTCCTGTTTTTATCCACTCAACAACACAAAGGCAATGCAGTTAATCTGTGTCTGTGTGTGTGTGTGTGTGTGTGTGTGTGTGTGTGTGTGTGTGTGTGTGTGTGTGTGTGTGTGTGTGTGTGTGTGTGTGTGCGTGTGTGTGCGTGTACATGATAATATCTGGGTCAGATCAGTCCTACCAGCTGTGTGTGACTGTGTATTTGAGTGACAGCTGTCTAATGATAAATCCAGCTGCTGAAGATAACAGCTTTAATCCACACACACACACACACACACACACACACACACACACACACACACACACACACACAATCCAAACCATCTGATGTCATCAGATTTAATCTGTGATGTCATCAGTCAGACCAGATCAGAATATTTACTGATCGACAGTCAGACTCATTGCTATGGAGACAAACTCCTGGTGACTGTGATGGATACGTTTAGGTGTCACCCACAGTGACAGCAGAGAAGGAAATGAGATGTGTGTTTACCTTTGGTAGTTTGAGACATTTCGATGACACAGCGTACTCGATGTAGGCTTCTTCCTGTCCGTTGCTGCCTCGTCCTCCCTCTGTGTAACACACTTCCTGTGCCTGTCGCAGCATGGCGTCCAGCTTTGCCATCCCAAAAACACACAGTGCAGATCGACCAGTCGCTACAGGTGTGGACGCCTGCCCTACTGCCATGACGACAAACAGGGCGGGTTCACCTGAGTGGTTTCCTAACCACGCCCCCTGAGCCAGGTTGTATCCACCGTGGCACAGCAGTGGCACCTCCACATATGAGTAGAAACTGCGGTCAGAGGTGCAGAGGCGGGAGGCATAGGTCCGGTACTCCTTCTTGTGCCACATGTCCCGCCTCGAGAACAGGAAGTAGACGTGTTCACCGTGGGCAACAGCCTTCACAAAATGGTTGTTGTACTCAGAGTAACTTCCTACGACAAGTTTCCCCAGCTCCTCCTCCTGAGAGAACGCCCGGCGAGGTGGGACCACCGGGAACAGACGCCGCGTCGTGATTGGTGGGATGTCACCGGGACCTTTACTGGTGTAGCCTCGACCAACCAGCATGAGACGCAGCACGCCGTTCACTTCCTGTTTGTTCTCTATGGTAACTACCACAGCGACAGTGGAGACTCGGGGGTCGTTGGCGGCGACGTACTGAGTGTCTACGGGGTTAGACGTCTGATAGATGAGCTGAGAGATATTGGAGAGACTCCTGCAGAGAGAGAGAAGGCCACACTCAGTGGACTCCCTTAATACAGTTCATGATTTAACTAATCCAGACCACATGACGCTGTCAGGCTAAAACCACTCTGATAAAACAGTAAGAGGACTGAAAGGTCGGCTAAATGTCGGCTAAATGATGTAGGGAAGCCTCCCAGCATGCACTGGGCCGTTAGAGTCTAATCTCTCTTCATCGTTACTGGCTGTCCTCTGAAAGGAGGAAATGATGTCATGCTTAAAGTCATGATGCAGCTGACTGTTGTTCTTCTCTTACTGACTGATTCAATCATGATGAACTCTTACCTTTTATCACAGATGCCCTGATAGAGTGAACCACAGACGATCAAACTCCCTGGCTCCGCTCCCTGTCCCGCCTCCATCAGCAGCAGTTTGTTGTGGTTGTGTGTGGGTACGGCTGAGGGACAGTCCTGAGGGACAATGGGGGGCAGGCAGTCCGGGGAGTCCAAGTGAGGGCCGGTCCTAACATGTGACATCACTTCCAGGTCAGATGTCAACTGGTAAAGGTGGTCAACCCCGCCTACATACAGACGCCCTGTCCTCGGGTCCAGCAGTAAGTGAGAGAGGGGGGCGCCATGTAGCTCCACCCATCGCACTGAGGGGTCTGAGGTCACAATGACATCAGCAGAGAAGGAGGGAGGGAGAAGGAGGAGGAGGAGGAAGAGAAGAGACGGGAGGATGGAGGAGGCCAACATGGCAGCTCCTCTTTACCTGTAACAGGTGAGACAGAGAGAAAGAGCGAGAGAGAGAGAGAGAGAGAGAGAGAGAGAGAGAGAGACAGAGAGAGAGAGAGAGAGACAGAGAGACAGAGAGAGAGACAGAGAGACAGAGAGCGAGAGCAAGAGAGAGAGAGAGAGACAGAGAGACAGAGAGAGAGAGAGACAGAGACAGAGAGAGAGAGCGAGAGAGAGAGAGAGACAGAGACAGAGAGAGAGAGAGCGAGAGAGACAGAGAGAGAGAGAGCGAGAGAGAGAGAGACAGAGAGAGAGAGATTAAAAACACAGAAGAGGAACTGGTACTTGTCAAAATCTTAGTCTTAATCTAATGTTATCAGCAAATAGGAAAACACGGAGACACGCGGATCATCAACAAAGTGTTGGCTAAATGTTGGTTAAATATTGACAAAGTGTCTCAGCATGTGTACACACTGAAAGATTAGAGTTGACACACACTGCAGTGTTAGAGATCATCAGTCCTGTTTGCTTCAGGTTGGGTGAAAGGTCCTCCAGCTCCGGCTGTTCGACATCAGACTGAAACTGCTACAGAACAGAGACTCTTCAGAAAATGATCTGTGACGTGAGCCTTATTTTAAATCCACAGAGGGATTTGTTCTTGACTTCACCTTCAGCCCACAGAGACACTGATTTCTGACTGAACACTGAGTTCCCGCTGCTGTTTCAGAGCAAAGCTGAACCGTTACGTCTCAGATTAAAGTCAAGGAACATGAATCTGTTTCACAGCCTGAAATATCGAATATAAATATGTAAATACACCTGAGCAGGTGAAGCTGAGCCCTGCAGACTCTCTCTCTGTCTGTTTCTCACTCAACTTATTAATAAAATATTTTGCTGCTTCACACTTTTCATGTGACGGTCAAACTGTAATTGACTGTGGTAACGTCACCATGGTAACACACCCGCAACCACGGCAACACAGTGAAACGACTCTAACCTCCAGTGGGTTGGTTGGTTTTTATGACAGACTGGAGTTTTAAACTGGTGTCAAACTGGTTTCAGTCTGAAGGCAGTTTTCTGTCACCAGACTGTAAAACTCTTACCTCTGACCACAGCCAACATCCCAGCAGGTGTGGTCAGGTGTGGGGGTGCTGCTGCACCTGTGACCACACCCAGATATTAGACTGTTACTGTTCACGACTAGATTCAGGACTCAGGTGGACCTGGTCTTTGCTGTCAAGAGTCTTTGTATTCATTCTGTCAATAATCTGTATGTTCATTAGAGATGAAATGATTGGTCAGTTGATCAATAAGTTGACTGACAGAAAATTAATTTTGATGAAGTTGAGATTCTGTTTTATGTTGTAAACTACTGTTTGATCAAATGAAATATCTGAAGACGTCGTCTCCGTCTGTGATGAATTATTTCATACTTTTTATTATATTTTTTTATCAGTAATGAAAATCATTATGTTTTTTTCATCATATCTGATATTTCCTCTCAGATTTATGTGATGTTCCACTTGAGACAAAGCACACCTGTATGACCCCATGACTAGGTCATGTGACCTGAGGATGAACATTTATAGTATCATACTTTGGCTGTTGTGACGTCTGCAGCCTGTAGGTGGCGCTGTCAGGACCTCACTCTGGTCTTATGACCCATGTTTCCCTCTCATACAAAACACTATTCATCACTCTCTCTCTTGTGTTTGAGTCATGCTCGCTCGACCCTCCCTCCCTCCTGCTGTGTGTTGGTTCAGACTGAAACTATCGCTGTTTAACTTGCCCCAGTGCATGCTGGGAAACACCAAGAGAGGCCTCAGGACATACACACACACACACACACAGATGCTTCAACATTTCCATGGTAATACTGAACATCCTCACACTGTCTGTATGGTAATAACTTCCTCCTTCAGCCTGATGGGGGGCCTGTGTGTGTGTGTGTGTGTGTGTGTGTGTGTGTGTGTGTGTGTGTGTGTGTGTGTGTGTGTGTGTGTTAGGGGATAGAGAGAGGTTCATCTATAATTCATGCAGCTGAACAGAGAGAGAGAGAGAGAGAGAGTTGTCGGTTGTCAGAAAGTAAAATGAGAGAGTTAAAGTTGGAAGAAAGAGAGAGAGCAAGAGAGAGCGAGCGAGAGAGAGAGAGAGAGGTCTGGAGAAGGACAGAGGGAAGAGAGAGGGGTAAAGTGTGGGGGTGAAGAGAGGGAGGGGAGAGAGAGGTAGAGATGAAGGGGCGTAGATGGGGGGCTTCTGGAGGTAACGGAGCGTTAAAGTCAAAAATGAGGAAAAGGACAGACAGAAAATAAATTCATGTTTGATCAGTCACCTGTCTGTTCATGTTTTTCTATCAGACTCAAAGGATTCTGAGGATGAATGAGCCACACCCTCTCTGTGCGTGTGTGTTCACACTGACTTAGTCTGATAACATCTGTGTTTGATCATCAGATCAATATAAAGATTATTGGTAATATTTCGTAGTTCAGGTCAGAAGATAAAGGTGTTTCACAGAGGAACAGACACACACACACACACACACACACACACACACACACACACACACACACACACACACACACACACACAGTAAGCTCTTAGCTGCTGGTCAGACGGGTGACATGGATTCATCAGAGGTTGGAGCTCCTGTGTGAGACGATTCGATCAGTGATTGGCTGCAGCTCTAGTGTTTCTGTTTAACAGCACCTAGACAGGTAGGAAAGGGCTACGCGCTGTTCACCTGGTGTCATGTTTATATCACTGCTGATCACAGCTGATAAACACCTGGAGACTACTGTAGAGTCATGTGACCCGGGAGTGAACGCTGATTGTACCTTTCAAACTGATGACAGAGGCCGGGGGTTAGCGGGGTTAGCGGGTGTCAGCGGGTGTCAGCAGGTGTTAGCAGGTGATAGCAGGCGTTAGCAGGTGTTCAGTTGTGGTTTGAAAGTCCACCTCTGCTGCTCAGAGCATCAGGGAATCCAGTTTCAGCTTCAACGAGGACACGACTGAACACGTGAGAGCTTGCAGGGTTATGTGATATTCAGAAACATGTCTGAGAGGATCAAGCAGACTTCCTTTTCCATACCTGTC
This sequence comes from Seriola aureovittata, assembly GCF_021018895.1. Taxonomy (NCBI): domain Eukaryota; kingdom Metazoa; phylum Chordata; class Actinopteri; order Carangiformes; family Carangidae; genus Seriola; species Seriola aureovittata. Next base: position 23,074,562 of record NC_079372.1, read on the forward strand.
AGCTCGCACCTTCAGCTGAACACCTCAACATCTCTCCTGAGTCACACCTGGACCTGATGATCTCTGACGACATACCTGACCAGCAGGTGAGCCACCACAAACCTCCTCACACCTGACTCCTCCTCATCATCAGCTTCACCTCGTACCATAGCAATGAAGTGTGCTGCTCTCTGATTGGCTGTCATGTGTCACACAGTTCAGGTGTAACTACAATCTGATTATTAACCGGCAGGTAACCACGGCAAAAGGACTGATGCTCCAGGTTCTGTCACCAGTCAACTTAAGGACACCTGGGAACCATTCCATGATCAGCAGGTTCCTTGAAAAACAAATGGAACCTCTGGAACCTTCCAAACCCCTGGAAACCAATTAAAGGTTCCTGGAACATCTATTCGTCTGTCTGGAACCTCCTTAAAGGTTCTTCCATGACTCCTGGCAGCTCCTCAAGGAAAGCTATTAAAGAATCACTGAAACCACGTACTGGACCACTAGAACCTGATCTGGTACCTCCTCATCCTCAAGGAACACTGGATCATCTTCCAGGATCCAAGGAGTGACCTGATACTTTCTTAGGGCCATAAATAATGCTGTTTACTGATTGGCTGTTAGGTGTGTGTTGTAATCCTGGTGTTTGTTCCAGATCTCCAGGTGTGCTAACCTGCGGGTAACCATGGTAACATGACAGATGCTGCAGGTGCAGTGGCACATTCAGCAGTTTACTTTGGTAAACACTGCAGTTTGTACTTCACTCCTCTTTTGTTCCCATCACCTCCCTACCCCTCCACCCCCCCCCCCCCTCCCCCTTTCTCTCTCTCTCTCTTTTAATTTTCTCATTGGACCCCCCCCCCCAATCTCCACTCCTTCCTCCTCTCTCTGTATGTAAATGAAGGACAGGCTGCTTTCAACACGTCGAGGTGATGATTACAGGCTGCCTTACCTCAGGCACGCACACACACACACACACACACACACACACACAAACACACACACACACACACACACACACGCACACACACACACACACACACCACCTCCACCCCCATATTATCTCTGTGGTTTGCTGCTGACTCTCACACTCACTCTTCAAAGAGATGGCACAATCCAACACAGCTGTGTGTGTGTGTGTGTGTGTGTTGTGTGTGTGTCTGTGTGTGCGCGTATGTGTGTAGTTACATTTCCTCTCTTTGTTTCCTCTCCCTTGCTCTCGGGGACTCTCCCTCAGTGCATGTGTGTGTTCAGTTTGTCCTACTTTCTCTCTGCTGAGGAGCCTCCGAGCCAGGCATCTGCAGACTGACCTCAGCACAGCCAGTCCACTTCAATCCAGGACTAGGACTGAGCCTGGTTGTGGACTGGGTGTGGTTTTGTGCTGAGGCTGCAGCAAACGAATGACATTCAACATCACTTCATTTACAAAAAAATCTAAGAAGAAGAATATGACGTGGACATCTGTGATTAAACATGACATAGCCCCGCCCACTGTCACCAGCCCCGCCTTCAGACACTAATTACTCATCATCATGTTGTGTCATCACTAACAGGTGTAAAGTCACACTGGAGAACTGATACATAGGACTTTAGAGTAAACAGGGAGGGGGCGGTTACATCAGAGTCTAAATCAGCCTCACTGATCTGGATCTAGACTTTGAACTGAAAATGTGTCTCCAGACAGTCTATTTCCCCAGAGACCACACCAGACTAGGAGAGGCTTTGACCAGCTGGAGCTGACATCACCGCCGACAACAGGTCAAACACTGTGAACTGACCTGATGTGTTTTGACCACAGGCTGTATCTCTGTGAAAATGAATAAGCTTCACAAAGCGTCATTGTGATCTATAACCTGAACAGACAGGATTCACTGCGATGGTTCATGTCTTTGTTCACTTGTCACCTGTTCACCCCGAGGGAGGCTCTTCAGCAGATGATGACAAAGTCAACCTGCTGGTTGTTGTGACCAAGACTGTAACCTCAGTGGTAGATATTTCACTTATACATTTAGTCATATGTCAGACACTTTTATCCAAAGAGACAAGTGAGGGGCACCACTAAAGCATCAGTGCAGCAGGAGACCTTGGTGTAAGTGCTAAGTACTTGGAGTAGAGATAGACAGAGAAAGACAGAGATGATAATAGACAGAGATAGATGGACCGAGATGAGCAGAGATAGAGATTGACAGGTCCCTCTTGCCTGGTTTGAGTCCACAGGAACAGAAGCTCTGTGAGTTACATACTGTCAGTACTACATCAGTACTACATCAGTACTTCATCAGTACTACATCAGTACTACATCAGCACTACATCAGTACTTCATCAGTACTACAACAGTACTTCATCAGTACCTCTATTTTCTCTGCTTCTTTCTTTGTTTCTCTATTTGTCTTTTTCTTAGTTTCCTTCTTTGTCTTTTTTTCACCTTCAGGATGCCTGTTCAGATTTATTATTATTCTCTCTCTCTCTCTCTCTCTCTCACACACACACACAGGAACACACACTCCCCTGGTGAGCTCATGAATATTTTTCGGTGCTCAGAGAAACGAGGATGTTTTGATATCATCGAGTGTGTGTGACAGCCGTGACACACACACACACACACACACACACACACACACACACACACACACACACACACACACACACTTTTAGTCCCAGTGGGATTGATGTTGTCAGTGGTTGTCAGAAAATAAAAATGTAATTTCCCAAAAAGGCGTTTTTTCTTCTGTGTGTCTCTCTGTGAGTCACAGAGCTGACTGTACACACACCTTCATCATCATCGCTGTCCCCACAGGAAGTCAATTTGTTGCCGTGGTGACGCAGCGTGCTGCCGCAGGGACACAATGAGCTGTTTACACACAAAGACCTCGTCACACCCCGACACAGATTTTAAAGTTTAGCGTTTCCCTCAGTGTCATGTCTCCGTCCTCCATCTTTGATCCGACACCTACACCACGGTCTGAAGATCTTCGTCATCATCATCTTCACTGAAGAGTCAAAACCCTGCCGCCTTTTTTAGATCACTTAGCGTCTGGGCCTCTTGAAACTGTTCAGACCAACAAGCAGCTCTGACGCTGTCAGACTGAACCACACCTGCAGAGGACAGGACAGCGTTAACTGCTCCTCATCCTCTTTGACCAGGGTCATTCAGTCTAAGTGAGGCCAGGTGAGGCCAGGTTAGACCAGGTGAGGCCACGCCTTCTGTCCCTGTTTAACTGGATCATACATTTTGGTTCAGTGCTTCAGAGCCATCAGGAGACACTGACAGATTCCCGACCTGTGGTTGGCACCAACAGAAACCAGCTGCTTCTTGTTTTCTGCTGGTCCACAGTTTCTTGAGCTGGTGATCAGCTGTGTCAGAGGGTCAGTTGTTTTCTACATGAAAACACATTCAGACTGGTGTGTGTGCTAGAAATAACATGAACATGATCCAGACAGTAAACATCAGACAACCTATCCTGCTTTCTGCCTGACGTTACCTGAAACTTCCTGGAGCCTCAAAGACTCACACAGTTCTGAAGAGTTCAGGTTCCGGGGTGAACCAGGTCCCTGAGACTTGTGTTATGTGTTGGTGAGTGTGAACAGTCTGATCCTGCTCTGTCAGGACTTTAGTCTGTTTCTGCAGCAGAAAGACTCTCTGATTCTGGGCCATTGTGTTCTGATCCAGTCCGAGCTGAATGGAGCTAATTCCTCTTTTCTCCTCAGACAGAACAATAAGGGGCTGTCACATAATCATCAGTTCATGCCAGTTTATTTTATTGATGACGAGGCTGCAGAGCTGCTATTCCTGCCTCTCTGTCTCTAATCTGGATTAAATCCTGTTTGTACTGATGTAAACACACAAAGTGCAGTGTTTGACAGGAGGATCAGATGAGAATAAGAAGAATTAGAGATTCTCCTCAGTTTAATCCAGGACAGAAGATCAGAATAATAAGAGAATAACAACAGATCTGAGAACAGATTAACAGACTCAGCTCTCCCTGCAGCAGGAAACAACTGCTCCAGTCTAAAAATATCAGAGGAATTAGAGGCATCAGATTCAGTCTGAGGCAGCTGCAGTTTACATGTCCCACAGCCGGGATCATCAACACCGATCTGGACCTGAAGGGACAGTCCAGCGTTCAGTGGATCCCCCTGTTCTCAGTGTAATGTACAGGTCACAACAGACCCCAGACCTGGACCTGTCAGAGCTGTTCATTATGCTGCGGAGACACCGACAGTGACAGTGGTGTTCAGGTCATCACTACTAATAACTACAACTACTCCACCTTCATGACAGGCAGCTGACCAGTTACAGATGACGGACACTGTGGTGTCAGAGCAGCGGGAGATGTCTCCTCAGGACTGACAGGTGTCGTCTTTTCGCTGTAAAATCTTCTCACAGTAAAATCTACACTGGTGAATTATTCTGGTCCAGTAATTAAAGCTGAGACTGTTTCTACTGCAAATCCACAGATATAATGTTGTGTCTACTCAGTAAAGACAAGCTGTCTTTCACCTTCTCAGCTGTCAGTTTTATTTTTCCTGTTTGCCTACATTTGATGTGTTTTATTTTATTATTACAGTTCTGAGGTAAAGCTGATTCTGCTCTCAGAGGTGCACTCTGCGGTTAAATCACTGAACAGTGAAGAATCATGGCCTCTATTATACAGTAACTGCCTCTCCTTTAGTCTGATGTTTTTCTACTGTACTCTACTGTAAGTGGTTCTACTGTGTTTTACTGCAGAGCTCTGCAGTAGCAAACTGATCTGAGCCAAACCTCCACAGACTGAATACTGATCACTGCAAACATGAAATATTAATAACTATGAGACTTTGATACTCAAACATTATAACACACACACACTCACACACACATACAGAGAGTGATGGAATTAGCATCAATATCATTAACGCCCATCACCTCTCTCTGCTTGTTCACACATTTCCCCTCAAACACACACATCTGTCTGTGTGAGTGTGTGTGAGTGTGTGTGTGTGTGTGTGTGTGTGTGTGTGTGTTAATGTGTGCATGAATATATTATCTCTGCAGCCTCCTCTCCAATTAGTAGAGTGTGTAAGTGGTTTTGATCAGCAGGAGATGACGGGGGTTTACCTCCTCCACCCCCGCTCACAGGTTCATCACATCCACACTGAGAGGCTGTTAAAACACCTCACTGTATCAAACACACCTCATCTCACTGTATCAACCACATTTCACTGTATCAACCACACTTGACTGTATCAAACACACCTCACTGTATCAAACACAAATCTCTGTATTAAACAAACTTCACTGTATCAAACACACCTCACTGTATCAAACACAAATCTCTGTATCAAACACACCTCATCTCACTGTATCAACCACACTTGACTGTATCAAACACAAATCTCTGTATTAAACAAACTTCACTGTATTAAACAAACTTCACTATCAAACACACCTCACTAAATCAAACACACCTCACTGTATCAAACACACCTCACTAAATCAAACACACCTCACTGTATCAAACACAGCTCACTGTATCAAACACACCTCACTGTATTAAACAAACTTCACTGTATCAAATCACTGTAACAAACACAAATCTCTGTATTAAACAAACTTCACTATCAAACACACCTCACTGTATCAAACACACCTCACTGTATCAAACACACCTCACTAAATCAAACACACCTCACTGTATCAAACACAAATCTCTGTATTAAACAAACTTCACTGTATTAAACAAACTTCACTATCAAACACAATTCTCAGTATCAAAGACAGAGATGAGCCCAGCTGTATCTGTCTTGTATCAATGGGATCCCATCTCTCCAGTACCAGGTTCTGCTGTTGGGTTCTATTTCACCTGAGGTTACACTTTCTTCTGACCAGCAGGAGCAGATAAATAAACAGGCAGACATGTCTGTGGCTTAGAAAACATATTACATAACTGTCAGATCAAAGCTCTTCATCGCACTGACGCACAAACTCTGTAAATCCAATATGACCACAACTCAGCTCTGATTATTAACATTTAACATAGCACACAGTGACCTGCAGTGTTTTACAGTGGAGGCAGAGCACTGACCGGTTACCTGAGGGAGACCCTGTAATCCTGCTTCATATCAGCCAGCCAACAAACCAGCATCACACCAGAGCAGATTCTCATTCAGGTCAAAGTCTGACCCCCAGGCTGCTTGTTTCTGCATTTCATTTTCAAATCCACAGATTGAAGCCCTGTCTGAGCCCTGACCTGAGACCAGTCCACCCTGAGAGACTCACCTGGAGCTACAGGATCCAATAACATATCATCTATTCAGGGCCCAGAACTGCAGCTGCTGGCATAACTCCTGAGCTGCTGCACTGAGACCCTCCATTAAATCACATGTTTAGTTGTCATGACAACAACACAGAGACGAGTCAAAGACAACAGCTGGACAAAGACACTGTAACATTAAAACAAGAATCAAACAGGAAGTCGACCTCTGAACGGCGTCAGTGACTGGAGATAATCCGGCGTGAGGATGGCGGTGACAGAGGAAACACCAGATTACTGAGGACCAGACTCAGAGAGGAAGAGCATCAGGGTGGAGATGGAGTGTGAAGGAGAATCAGGAGGAGAAAGAGGAGGAGGTGCAGTTTTATTAAAACCAATCCTGAGTGTGTTTTACAGCTCAGTGTGTGCTGCCCCTCCCTGTCTCTGCTCTCTGTAGTTAACAGGCGTGAACCAGCTCCATAATGTGTTTATGAGAGCAGAATTTTACAAGATTAAAACAAGGCTTTGAAGAGGAGGGTGTACGGAGGGGTGGGGTGGGGGGGTAATATACGACAGAAATACCATAATAATAAAAAGGCGGGGGGGGGGGGCTGAGTCAGAGAGGAGAGGCAGAGAGAAAGAGGGAGGAGATCTCTTTATTTAACTACAACAATCTGTTTCATTCACTGCAGATGAAAACACAAAGAAACTGAATGAGAGATTTAACATGCGTCAACTGCTCCACCCTCTCCACTTGCCTCACCTTTTCCATCCTCTTCATCTTCTCCACCTCTCCATCCTCTTCATCTTCTCCATCCTCTCCACCTTCTCCACCTCTCCGCCATCTCCACCTTCTCCATCCTCTTCATCTTCTCCACCCTCTCCACCTGCCTCATCCTCTCCACCTGCCTCATCCTCTCCACCTTCTCCACCTCTCCATCCTCTTCATCTTCTCCACCCTCTCACCTTCTCCAGCTGCCTCATCTTCTCCACCTCTCCATCCTCTTCATCTTCTCCACCTTCTCCACCTCTCCGCCATCTCCACCTTCTCCATCCTCTTCATCTTCTCCACCTGCCTCACCCTCTCCACTTGCCTCATCCTCTCCACCTTCTCCACCTCTCCATCCTCTCCATCTTCTCCATCCTCTCCACCTTCTCCGACTCTCCATCCTCTTCATCTTCTCCATCCTCTCCACCTTCTCCACCTCTCCGCCATCTCCACCTTCTCCATCCTCTTCATCTTCTCCACCCTCTCCACCTGCCTCATCCTCTCCACCTGCCTCATCCTCTCCACCTTCTCCACCTCTCCATCCACTCCAGCTGCCTCACCCTTAACCACACCTTTCAGCTCAGTAACTATAGTAACAGCACAGTGTAGAAATACTGCATTTAAACATTTTAATAAGTAAAAATATATATATATCAGAATGACCCACTTCATTATCATATAATATATTATCATTAACAGTTCATCTCTTCGTGAGTCTGATGAAAACACATCGAGCTCTGAGGACGTGATCTGATCTGTTTAAATATCTTTGTCCGGACTGGACAGGATATTGAGAGAATACAGGAAAGGAGGCTTCAGAAAAAGTTTCATCAACCTAGAGATCAACCGGTCCCTGTGGGGCCGTGGAGCCAACAGGTCTAGAGAGGAGGCCTTCACGCTGCACTGACCAACCTTGACCACCAGGGGAGCTACTGTACACGCCTGTCTTGAACACCGTCACCCTGGGCTGAAACGTCACTGCCATACTAACTCAGGATTTTACCGACCCACCTGCCACTGACAGATCGGCCCCAGACTGTTAGACTAGGCCCCACCCCTCCTCCACTCCCACTGCCACTGAAAGACCATCATCTGTTTGACCCGCTGCCCCCTGGTGGAAGCCTCAGGTCCAGCATATCACAGACAAACAGAACCAACAAAGAGCCTCCACCACAGAGCCAACCGGAGCTGAACACTCGCAGACACAGACTATCAGGAGCCATGAGACCATCTGCACTACAACACTTACATCTACAGAGCACCTGCACGTGGTTACCTTCACTGCACCTGTGTGCAACTTCCTGACTGCTCTACCTGTTCATAGAACCACTGTAACTCGGCAAATCCTCAAGTCTCAGCGGCATCATGTTGTTTTATATCTGTAAAGTTTTTCCAACATTAAAACAAAACCTTGAAAAATCTGCTCTATACACAGTTTAAATTGTACTCATAAAATGCACTTTAAATTAGTTTAGTTTGAACTCTTCAATCTTTAGTTGCTGTTTCTGAAATTCAGATCTTCTCATTCTCAGTTGTACTCTGATGGAGGTAAAGAGCTGATTCTCCAGTCGCTGCCATTAAACCACCAGAGGAAGAAGAGGTCATTAAAGATTTAGTCAAAGCTCAGATGATGATGGAGAACATGATGGAGATCTATTGGTTCATGTGAGGAAGTTTCCAGAAGAAGACGCAGCGAACAAAGAGCTGAGGTTTCACCTCTGAGATCATCAGACACTTCACACAGAGGCTGCGAGCTGCTGCAGCTGTGAAATGTGTCAGTCTTAAAACAGGAAGTCAAACAGGTATCACAACACATAACATATTTCTGTTGCTGCACATACCTTCACTCTGTGTCTGTTTCCTGAAAGGGTTTAAACTGCTGAGCAGACAGTTTACTAACAACAGCTGCTTCAGAACCTGGACTCATCTGATCCATCTGTCCCAGAGACACTACACAACCTGTGCGTTCACCAGTCTCTCAAAACGTCACTGAAAATGATGCATGCATATTTTCAGATGTCAATCTATCATCTCAATGAATCAATTTATCTTTGGCCTTGAAATGTCCTGGGGGTTTCATTTTTAAGACTACCCTCTGTTTCCTATCTGCTTCATCCAATAACACAAAATGATAAAAAATAAATAAAAAATGAAAAAGGTGTAAATTAAGACAATTTACAATAGTTGTGTTTGTAGAGTTTATATTTTAAATATAAAACAGAAATTAAAGTGTACTATAACAGTTTAAACTATCCCTCAGTCCACATAATACAGTTAAAGCTCCACCTCGCCCAACGAGAACATTATAATGCTGCTGATGTGTTATAATAATAAACCACTTTCAAATGCTCAGTGAGAACTTTGAATTTTTCATACTTCAACTACATTTTTCTGTGTTTGTCCTGAAGTAAAATGATAAGAAGCAGGACGTCAGTGTAACAACACGACTGTGCACTGTTCTGAATATCATGAATCACCCCAGTGTGTTGGATCAGAGACAATACTACGTGTTGTACAGTCAGACAGAGGTACATTTAATATCACACTTCTCTTCCATACATATGTTCATGCCTTCTGTTCCACTGATCCAGTTCACTGTACATGTCTTTATTCATAGAAACCACATCACATCTGATCGTGAACACTTCACTACTTCACTGAGGATGTTACAGCCCAGGAACAAACATCTGGTGCTGGATATGAAACGGTGATACAAACAGTGAAACAGGTAAACAGTGAAAAAAAACAGTGAATCCGTGACATGGTGAATCAATGTCACAGTGAAACAAACAGTGAATCAGTGAATCAGTGAATTGGTGACACAGTGAAACATGTCAGTGCAGGAAGCTGCATCGTGTCTTTTCTCTGTGAGGGAACTTATTCACACAGAGAGAGAGAGAGAGAGAAGAGAGAGAGAGAGAGAGAGAGAGAGAGAGAGAAAGGGAGCGTCTATGTCTCTCTACCATTGATCTGATTCCTGCTCCGCTAATTAAATCACAGCGCAATTAACAAGAGTCAGCTGTCAATCAAAGCCTCATCACAGAGAGAGAGAGAGTGAGAGAGACATAAACAGCACATTAGAGAGAGGTAGAGAGACACTTACTTCCTTCAGGAAACAGTCCGTCTTTCTTTCATTCCTCCAAAAAACAGACGACAAAAACTGAAAGAACCTGCACACTGGGTGAGAGAGAGAGGGGTCGAACGACTACCGACAGACAGATGGAGGGAGAGGAGAGAGAGAGAGAGAGAGAGAGAGAGAGAGAGAGAGAGAGGGAGAGAGAGAGAGAGAGAGGGGCAAGTGAGCGAGCAGCCGGCTAGATGGCTGTAATCCCATTATTGTGAACGACACATTGTTCTGAGAGAGAGAGGGCGAGAGACATTCAGACACACACAGAGAAAGAGAGCGAGAGGGGGCGAGAGACTTTCATACACAGAGAGAGAGTCTCACTGGGAATAAAGGGGGTGGGGCTTATCTGCACACACTGTGGTGGGAGGGGCAGACTCATTAATAATTAATCAGGGGGTTGAGGCGTGAAGTTAGAGAGAGAGAGAGAGAGAGAGAGAGAGAGAGAGTGATAGAGCGAGGCAGTAAATCAATGGTTGGTGGTTCCCCCTGTGAAGGACACGCCCCCTCTGACTGAAAGACTGGAGACCAGTTCTCTGTTGAACTGGTCTCCAGTTTCCAGTCAGTGACAGTGACACAGGATCAACAAAACCACTGAGTTAAAACCAGACCCACATGACAGGGTTAACATAGTACATGGACTGGTTCTGACCCAGTAACACTACACAACTGAGGAGCAAGTGAGGAACCCGTCAGGAACAACCTCATTAATGAACTGTGACTGATACTGATGAGTTAGACCAGACCGACTGTATCAATGAACCATTAGATTGACTACGAACCAGCTGCTGAGCAGAACTAACTACAGACCATCATCAGTCACTAACCTCATCACACCTAACACGGTCAACCCTCATGGTCCCATGTGGGCTCTGACTGTGATGACCTCACCTTAAGCCTCTTTTTGCTCCTAGTTCTGGTTTTGGTCCATGGATGGACCCTCACGCTGACTCTGCTCAGGTCTGTGTCTGAGATCCGTCAGAGAACGTCATAAAGACTACGAGTTGTTGTGGGTTCAGTCTTGTGGGTTCGTGGTCTCAACACACCACGGTTCTTGTCTCCGCAAGACCAGTCCCACAGCTGAGCGGCTCCTTTGATTCTGTGGGTGTTGTTAATCCCACTGTGAGCCCAATGCATGATGGGAAACAGTTTTCACAGTCATCAAACAGCAGAAGAAGAACGTCCTGTTCTCACTGTGGTTCTGGGGTTCTTCTTCTTCTGTCTTTGTTCTGTCTGATCACTACCAATCAATACTGGTCAGTTGGTGTCATGTCCTCCTCAATTATATAAAATACTTCTGATGGACTCAGGATCAATACTCATCAATACTGATCAGTTAGTGTAGCGAGGCTCTCATCTCTGCTCAGGTGAGTCCACATGTCATCTGATTGGTTCACAGCTGACCGGTCACAGCAGGTGAGAATCATAAAGTGTTCAGGTCGTCATGGCGACCACAGAGAGTTTAATGTGATGTGAAGACAGCATGAAGAGTGTGAGTGTGTGTGTCTTATCGACATAATCTTATCTGTGACACAACACACTGCTCATAAAACGTGTGAGTGTG